>NC_036624.1:4009503-4352723 GCF_900079805.1 Fusarium fujikuroi IMI 58289
GTTACGTACGACGAAACGTTTAACGGTTTACGTAACCAAACTAGTTTAAAAAAACCCGTTAAAAAAACCTAACGGTACGACTTAGTCGTCTAACTTACTAACTTACTACTAACTACTCTCTCCTCCTCTACTACCTCCTCTCTCTCTCTCTCTCTCACAACGTTGATCAACCTTATATCGCCAAACAAGGTGTTGGTCAAGGATGTACCGCACATCAGTGGGGTAGACAAGACGTCGAACCTCAAACGGAAGTGAAGAGGAGGGAGAACCTGCGACAAAGCATTGGAGACAAAGGTGACACGCTTGCACGACGGGACAAGAAGAAGAGGCACATTCACATTTCGACGGCCCTGTCATTGGCCGAGGCCCCCTGTCGAGTCGGAGAGAGGAAGAATGAAAGAAGACCTAATCGAGGTTGAAAGAAATATCTCAACAATATCAGTCTGGGCAAAGCGAACGCTGTGGCTTAACGTTTTTTGTTCTCCTTATCATATCAAAGGTCAAGGTCAAGTCTCATTGCACCCCCGGGACTGGGACGGGGACTGGAGAAGTCCTGGTTGTTTGAAAAGGGCAGACATCCCTGTTCCCCTAGTCTGGTTGGGGAATTGTGAGGGCGCCCAGGTACGGTACCGGGTACTTTGATGGACGCCAGCATTGACAGAGGATGTCCATTTGTTCTTGTCTTCCATGTTTGAAGCCAGTCCTCGAGCACATTGCATTGTGTTTCTTGCATGCACATACACACACAGTTCTATTATAGGATCTCGTTCATTTCAACTGGCTTCCAAGGACAATCTGAGCATGATCAATCAAGATGCACTTTCAACAGGCTGCAGCGGCATGTCTGAAATGCAAGGCAAGGTAAAAAAAGAGAGGCGGCCCACCCGGGTCCAATGTATGGAAGACTTCCACTCCCACTTCCACTTTCACTTCCACGTACTTTGCCTTGCATGAGGGAAGTGTTTGAAGGTGGTGGGATTGGTAGTTGGTGGTGGTGGTGGGCTGTCAGTCACTGGCCTTGGCTCGTGGATCATCCGTCACCTCAGCAGGACATGGTGCGACTTCTGACCAGGTAATGAATCGCCAGTAAATGGTGGTTGAAAGATAGGAGAGTTCCTGATGCTGAGAGAACAATTGAATGAGATGTTGAGCATCTTGTTTACGGTGGTGCTTGTGAATGGGGAGAGATTGACGGGGGTAAACAATAAGGGGACCCATTCTTGTCAAGGGATCTCATAGTCCAAACTCCACCTCATCAACGACCTCGACGACACACCGTCCGTCCGTCAAGCCAGAAGACAGGCAGTAGTTAAGAAGAAAGGACTTGGAGGAAACTGTGGCTTGGGAATACACTCTCATTCAGATATCTCATGATCATTGAAGTTCCCTGAATTCTTCAAGATCTTCAAGATGAATCTATGAGCATCTGCTGCTAAGGCTACGGTTCCATGGAAAAAAGAGTTGGATGCGGAGATGCCACGAGGCCCGGGATGTCATCGTCAGACACACTCACTCACACCGGGCACTGACAGACATATTGACTGAGCATCAGCAAGTCATTTCTTTCATCTCCTTTCATTTCATCAATAAAGGGGCATGAAAGAGTCTTCTCTCGATCATATATAAAAAGTAACTGCCGACAGCACAACCAACATGAATATCTATCCCAGACCATTCTCATCAATCTTCCAAGTCTCTTTTATTTTAGTCTTTGAGTCTCTTGAGCTTCCCTTCTCTTCCCGCCCTTGGTCGCCTCACCAGGGAGCGTGGTCATAAAATCCCTGCACATGCCCCCATGTGCATCTGGGAAGACCCCCGTCCGCTCACACCTTTTTTGGAGGCGCGCTCAGTGTTGCTCTCGTCCATGGATGGTTGTGATAGTGTGAGCTGTCGGCGCGTGATTTACTAGACGATCTTGAATAAAATCGACAATCTATATTGCTCCTACTTTCAAAATTCGAGATATCTTGTGTATTTGGCCCTCTGAGAGCAGAAAACCTTGACATCGAGGAGGATCAAAAAGGTGGGAGGGGCCCTGGTCAGGCTGGCTTAATGCCGTCACCACCATTACCACCAATTCATTCACCTTTTGGTGGTGAATGGTGGCTCCTGGCTCCTAGGCTTGGGTGGGCTTAGTGCCACCGCTTTAGCTTCAGGCCAATTGGCCAGATGAAGAAAAACCAGGGCAGTCAAGGGGTCCTCATGAATCTCCATCTTGCTTCGTTCAGTCAGTTCTGACTGATTGCTGTGCTTGATCTGGGATGGATGTTTTACAATGATAATGTGATATGGTATCAGCAATACCACCATGTTTTTGTCTCACCCTTATCATGAATGTCTTGACATATGGGTACAGTAGATACATAGATATGGACATTAATGACTGTCAGATTGAGTTGGGCATCTCAGCCCTGCCCAACTCCCTCCCCTCGTGAGGTGAGGTGAGGAAGTCGAGTCCATCCATCCACTCACTCGAGGCGGAGAGGTCCTCATTGTTACTGTTACTGTTGTTGTACTCCAACTCAAGTTTCAACCGCTGGAGCACCACTGAATGTGGATCTCTGATCTCATCTCATCATCACTCACAAACCACTTTCTCTTTCTCGTTGTCCTCTTCGTCTGTCAGCTTTACACCTGAATTGCGTTCGACGTCTCTTTTCAGCCTCGATCCAATAACGTCAAACTTTGCATGGTGTATTGCTCCCCTTGCTGACCATCAAAGGGAATAACTCTGGTAGCGTCGAATTCTAAAATCGCCCGGACCCTGGCATTTCTCACCTGGTCTGGCCTGGCCTGACTTGACTTCGATGACCTGGGGGCCGGCCCTCCAAGACCCAGACCGACGGGACTCGAATTGGGATTCTCGATCGTTCCGCTTACGATCCAACCGTTGGTGGCGTATCTCTTTCTCTCTGTCTTTGTCGCCATCTTTGCTCGATAACTGCGTTTGTTACAGCGGTGAATGAATGATTAACCAAACATACAGATACAACTGAAGTCGAATTAACTTGGCTGTCATTCATATGTATGTGTATGCAAGTCTTGGTTCACCTTCCTTTTTCTCCTCTATTGTTTCTTTTTTCCTCGCAAGTGATTGCCCACTGCAACCTTTTTAGCGCCCAGCTGATGAACCACCCCGTAAAAGTCCAAACCAGTCCAAACACATGATCCAGTTGCATCTCCCGAGACACACATCACCCGGGAATCCTATCAGCGGTTCTGTCTCTACACAAAACCAGATCGTGTCGTGTCTTTTCGATCGCGAACCATCCAATAGGAAAATATGTTCTCGCGGGTATTTTTTTCTCTCTTTCCTTTGAAAGGGGCACGGAATATGCTGCAAGGTACCAACAGACACTGAAGCCAGTGAAGTGGATGGGACATCTACCCTGCATCAAACATCTTTTTGATTGACGCTGCCAAGACGGACGGTCAATTTTAAGAGAGATCTTGGCTTGTATGGAGAGAGCTGGACTTTAGGCGTTCGTCTTGACTCGTAATACGATTATTGTGTAGCTGATGTACAGATGCTCCTTGCGTTAACCCAAGCTCTTGGTACGGGCAGGGACAAATATGTCGAATATCCAGTCAGAATTCACCGAGCGATATTGTCCTTTTCACGCGACTCGCAGGTTCTGACAAGTGCCGTCGATCTACCATCACCGCCTCGATAGCTTTACAGCCTTGGAATCTACTGACCGCCAACATGAGAAGATAGACCAAGTACTGGTTCGACTGCCGCCTCTCGTATGTGGTAGCAGAACACAAGCTTACAAGTCAGGCTGTATTTATTGCTGTCTCCTTCGTTTCTTTTTGTCTTATTCTGCCCAGCGACGATCCGCTTTAGCTCCCGCATCAACATGTGGCTGGTGAGATCTGACAACCAACCCCACCATGTTCCCCAAATGGAGACTTTTGGCCCTAAGAAACTCTATTGAACAGATTCGGATGATTTTTTGCATCTCAAGACGAAACGTTACTCTTAGCTGAGGTCTGTTATTGAACTTTGGTAGCTCAATGGCATACGAGAATCTCACCATCTCAGCCTATGACTGCCTCATCACCAAGAATAACACTCGTGCTACCTCAGTTTCAAGCCGCTGCCTGAATTGCGTGTATGCCCCAAAAGTATGTAGGAGAATGTCTCACTGCAGCTCCTCTCTGCTTGAAGAATCCCCTCCCCTTTCCCTTCATTCGCCTCATCCTGCCCTGCTTTGTCCGCTCAGCCATGCTATGCCATGCTATTCCCATGCCCCTGCAGCCGGTCCAAGAATCAGCCTGTGCCGTGCGCTTTGACATTGGCCCACGCCCGGACAAATCCGTTCGTTCGTGTTTCTTCAGCTTGGATGTATCTTTCTCTCTCATTCTCTCTGTCTGTAACATGTCTCTCCAGGTCGACAAGATATACTTGTTATTGTTGATCTGCGTATGCGTAAACAGCTTGACTCGCTTATAATCACGTCCCTGCCAGTTGGCGACGCCCACGTAAGGAATAGTTCGTGGCCTAGTTTGTGATGGTCTTGTCCTAGACAGAGCCGATGCCGTTTAGCGCCGGGAGGCTTTTGGAGCTATTGTCTCTAAATATTTTCCTCGCCCTTTCTGGTAGACTTGCCTGAAGAGGACGAGGACGAGGACGAACAACAAGACGAACAATGTACTGTGGACTTTCAGCCCGGCAAACATCGCATCTCACTTATTGTTGTGGTCAGACCCAGACCCGAGTTGGTGGTCGAGTCACGATAGAACCATGAATGCCGAATCGATCACGTCAGCCAACTACGTATGTTGGGGATACTAACGTGGCTGATACCCCTGACATGTTCTTCCGGCTTCAGGCTGATAATTTGAATAAGGGGTTATTGTTCACTTGGGAGGCCCTCGGACTTGAAATGAGCTTTAACAGCATTCATTTCAAGGCATTGTACTGTGCTTTGCAAATGAGATGTTATAGTCAACGTTCAATATGATAACCAAGAGTCTAATTGCATTCAACGATCGACCCAGCTAGCCGGGAGCCTGTGGGAATGGATGGAATGTGGATCGAATTCCAAAATATCGCCACAGACAGGGGCACGCCAATCCATGTCTGCTTGCTTTTCCTCTTTTGTCGTGCTGCATCTTAACAAGTTCCATCGAGACGCATTCACATGATTCAAGCAGACAGAGTTGGACTCTTGTTTCAAACGGTTATGATGCTGCAGATTATTAATAAAAAAGAAAAGACTCACCCACAAAAGAGAGTTTGTTTGACGGCGCAGAGAATAGAATGTTTTAGAGACAACGAACGAGCCTCTCACACGTGTTGAGAGCTGTCGCTGTAGCTAGATGTGTCGCCAAGAAGCGAAAATCAGGGTTTCGTGACAGGGAACAACCCTGTAGACGCGCCATGAGCATCTGTCAATCAATCAATGAGGGATCCATTTTCAATCAAATTGAGCCACAGGCAACATTTCATTTCAAAAGGGGCACAGCAGCAGAGACGGAGACAAAGACAGAGGACTCAATAACTGCAATCGCCACACAGTTCAGCGCTCTTCGTTTCAGAGGCTGGTTTGTTTGCCTGTATATTCTCCCGCTATTTCCATGCCTGTCAACCTCTTCTGTCTGTCACGTTTTGACCATGTCAGTATTTTCTAAGAGGAGAGCCGCCCTTGTTTCATGTCTGCAGTAAACTTTGGAAAAGCACAACTCATCGTGTAATAGACAACGCTTTGATTCAGTACCGCATCAAACTTGACATTGGAACTGCGTCATCTATCAAGCCTCAATCGTGATCTCCCAGTGTCTGGCTCTGTCTGTAACACCAAGGTCGAGCCAAAGTTTCACAATCACAATCTACATCAACATCAGCTCATCACGCAGGATGGACTCGCAAAGGACGAGAACCTGACATCATTAAACAAGCCAACTGTCAAGATTCGACCGAATCCGGGAGCGCCACAGGGTTTGCACCAAACCTTGAACTGGTCATGGGCGAAGCCATTATTGATGTTGTACCAATCATGGGCACCGTTGGTTCTCGACTGTCAAGCCCTTTACCAAAAACTTTGTAGACGGACGTTGAAGGGCTTGACTACCTGAATGGTTCTGCAAGGGCCTTGATCGGCCGGGCTGTTCTGAACGGTGTGAAGCAATTCAGTTCCTGGGCTAGACCTGGCCAGGGCCTCAACTTACGATGCCTAGGCGTTTGTACTGGCAGCTGTCGACAGTACACGCTGTGCTTACAGGTTGTCGATGATGATGTCTGGTGCAACAGAAGAACTGCCAACTGATGTGGGAGAATGAGGGACTGTGATGCTTTTCTCAATTCGCACCTTGGCGATCTTGAGACTCAAGTGATCCTTCTGTCCATCAAGATAGGTGGCTCTCCCAACGCCCGCATATCTTTTGACTTGTGATGGCCTCTAGAGACATTATCGAAATGATCGGCTCGACTGGAATGCGGGAGCCCGATAGTGTCGCTCGTTCCTGATACCATGATCGCCTAACTTCTCTAAGAATTGTGGAACATTCCGAAACGTTTTATTAGACTTGCCAAACTGGCACGTTTGCGGGACCAAAGTTCCGTTGACTACATACGTTGTTGCTGGGGACGACAGTACGTTTTACAGCCATTGAGCATTGAGATGCCCTTGATGGACATGAGAGACACCAAGCCAAATTCGCGTGGAGGTTCGCAAGAAACATATCTTCTCATAGCTGTAGGCGCTCATAAACATATGGTAGGCAGTATCGTGTTAAAGGGGACTATGAGAGATTCCCATTGAAACATCGAGGACTTCAGAAGGACAATCAGCTTCGATTGCCACCAGCCACGACGCGGGTAACATGGCCCTGATGTCGAAATGTTTGGCCTGTTTTCTTATGGGAAAATGCCAGTATATTAAATCCGATGCTGAGCTGGTAGAGCACTCCCGGTATTGACGAAGCCGGTGGCGGATGATGAGGGCAGATACTACCTTGAAGGTTTTCTCTTTAAAGGCGCTCAACTTAGAAACACACATTAGTCTGGCATGTGAAATTATTGGCCGGCACTTTGATATGCTAAAAATGTATCCTTACACTGACTGTTGTCAAGTTGCTGGCGACGTCGTTCATCAAAGACACAACCACCGAGCCCTCGGTTTCGGTTGGCATGGGATCTACATGAAAGCGACATAACTACCATAAATACATCCATGAAGGGAGACATGCTAGCTGATTAGATCTCATGTCCGCTATGCCGCGTGATAAAGAAGATGTTCGACGTGTGTTTCAACGAAGCTCTTGTGTATAGTATGCGTTGCATAGTTAGAGTCTAGCTGTAGAGTTCGAATCATATTTTTTTTTTTTGTACACTCTCGAAACAGGATTTCAATATGAATACACACAGACATACAAGAATAATTAGGAGAGGATAATGCATATGTTAATCTCGAGGAATATTGCGGTAGGCATTTCATGGGCTCCTTTACCTCTACAGACAGCTATTTGAATACCATCAAATGCTGACTTGAGGTTTAGACTCTGATGTTCTCAGTTTAACCCTGAACTGAACTGAACTGAACTGCTCACGGCTGCTAATTCTTAAGTATTGAACAAACGATCATTGGCAACCTCAAGGTGCTACGTTATGGTTACCTAGCGGTGCGAACAAGCGTAGCCGCACTCCTACGTGCTTCTCATTCAAGGAGAGTAGTGCATGTACTGAAATAGTGGTATACGAGGTGGTTGATCAAGTGTCAATTGGGTCTTTTGGAACATATTCTCTTGATCTCTCGATCTCTCTTGTTCCGGGACCATCACACACGCCTAGCGATATGTATGGAAAGTCATGACCGACTAGTCACACGACACGCGATGGAGGAACATGGATGCGGAGAACACATTACCAATAACAATAACTATAAATATAACTACACATGTACATTAACTTCCTAAATGCGTAACAGGCTTTCAGTATGCGCTACCGCCACTTTCATGATCGGCTTAAAACAGCAAACCAGATCCCAGAGTACTCCCTCGCCATCATAGAGAAACATGTATATAAAGCACAAACTTATGATACAATACAAGATTTCTGAATCGTCTCTTTTAAGAACCGTCTGTCATGCTATATCAACCAGCAACAGCTCGGCCGACAGCACCAGCAATCTCGCCGAACAGAATACCCTTGAACACATTCTCGCCCATGGTCTGAGTCCAGGCGCCAGCCTCCTTGAGACGAGCCTTCCAGGCCTCCTTCTGTTCCTCGCCTAACTCCTCCCAAGTCTTGCCTGGGCCGTGAACGGATGGCTCGTGGACATCAAGTTTGAGTTCCGGGGCCTGGCCGTCTTCACCGGCAGTTGCAGGAGGCACATCACCTTCGTAAACAACCAGAGTTTCACCAGTGGCAGTCTTGGTGATATCGCGACCAGCAAGCTTGGCAAGAAATTCGTCAGCTAAGAAGGCGGCGGGTGGGTGATCGGGGCTGCGCAAGCTGCCATGCCATGATGGGAATATCTTCTGCACGCCAAGAACTGGGCGAGATCCGCCATAGAGCTCGAGAACAGTTTGCGCAACGAGGGCCATGATAAGCGCCATGATGGCCATCGTGATACCGAGACCACGAGAGGAAACACCGCGGGACTTCATAGCTAAGACGTAGCGAACTGGACGAGGAGGTCCCTTCGGATTGCGGGGAGACTTATCCACATGCTTCGCAAGGGGAATGCTATGGACAGCGACCGTCTTCTGGAGAGATGTGCTGGCGAGTTTGATGTACTGTTGGCGAAGGTTGTTCTTGGGTGTCTGGAAGTGAGAGAATGCCACTCCCGTAATATTGTCTGTTCCGTGGACTTCCTTGAGAGTATGTAGGTGCCACATTTTAGCAAGCAGCTCAACAGTGCCGCCCGTTGTATGTTCCAGTGTATAGAGTGAAATGGATGAATCATGGCCTGCAATAGCGATGATGAACTGTGTATCGCCGAGGGCGTTCAGAGGAGAAGCTGGAGGTGATAGGTTCGCAACAGCAAGAGCAGTTGCAGAAATCTTCCTTGATATCCTGGCGTTGATGGACAGGCGTGCATCTGGGTGGCCGTCCTTGGGTAATCTCAAAGCCTGTATCACAACTCCGCTTCGCTTGGGTAAGTTGGACGCGGCGACGAGGAAATGAGGGCTGAGATAACGAATTGCTCGGAAAGCAGGTCGTTCGCCATGGTCGTCTGGCATAACGTATACCCGCTGTGGTTCGCTGGTCTCCTTGGCGCCGACATTGACAAGATACAGTTCGTACTTGTAGCAGTAGGCAACCTGAAACTCATTCTCTCCTGTTTGCACAATATCCAAATCCTCGGCCTCCTTGTCTAGTTTCAGAACATTTCGTAGCTTGGCTGTAGCACCCGCAGCGTCAAAGATAGCCAATTGGGGCTCCTTGCCCATCGCTGTAGCTGCAACACCAGTCGATCCCGCAATGCGCAATAGTCGCTGATATGTATCGAGGTCAGGGTTTTCGAAGAGAGAGGTACGCGCGACCTCTGAGATGTTGGCATCGGGTGTCTTAGCCCCAACGGCAGTGCGCAGCTTCGAAGGGTCGACGCTTAGGATTCGGAGGTGTTCATTCTTGCCCTTTGCGATGCTATCTGGGCTGGAGTTGACGCCGGCATAGAGATATGTTGTCTTACCCTTGCGAGGGCCAACTGCCAGGGACATGACGCTGTCTTCATCGCGTGAAAGGTTGATCTCTCCAGCTGTTCGTAGTTCTGTTTGAGAAACGCCTTCGAGGACAGTCTGCGCATCTCGTTAGTCCATTGCTATGCGCCATTCATTACCCGTAGAAACCGACTTACAATTTTGTTTCCAACACCAGAGCGACCAGCACCACCTCCACCACCTACAACTACTCGGGTCGAATCCTCGGGGTCAAAATCGACGGCGTAGAGGGGGTAATCGAGCTGGATACTCGAGCGAGGGAATGAGGAGGCCATGGTGGCGATGAGGCAATGCCTCTCTTGTGGTATCTGGGAGATTTCGGAGAGAGAAACTGTCTTCAATGGAGCCAAATTCGCAATGCGCCTGACAGATACTGACGTGACGTTGATCGCGGGGTGTTTGGTGTTGAGGTGACGCTCAAGGCCAGATGTCGAGCTTGGAGCTTCCTGGTTGGCCAGAACAGATCACAGCCACACGTGGCGCCCACATGGTGTGGCTTGACTTATACAATCTTAGGACTCATTTTCAGATCAAAGAATTTGAATTAACCGGAGGGTTTTATTGATGTAACTATAAATTGAAGCTAAAGGGATGGTCCCCGCATCTTAATCATTTATCTGCATGATTATAAAGAAGTGGTTGATCCCTGTTAGCTCTTGACGGCGTCTCATACCGATAAACATGACTACTTAGGCGAGGTTTGATATTGATCAAGCATAAAGCGAGCACGACTCAGTAATGATGTCCTTACAGAGATTAATAGCGGCTGTGATATGATGAGAGTAGCTGGCTCATGGTTTAGTTTGTGTTTTACCCCAATCACTTTGAAATCTGCATTTTGACGAATCGTTGAGTATCATCTTGTCAAAGCTATATCGGGTTATCTTGTATGGATCGACGACATGCTATTGAAACTTGTTGTGTGGCTTCAGGCTTTCACTGCTGAACCTCATCATAGAACATAATATTAATTGGACGTAACGTAATACTGTAGAAGATACGATTGTTGCAAAGATGATACAGCGCTATTGACAAACTGTAAGCCGAGGACCTGTGAATATTAGATTAACAACTCCAAGGCGTAAATCTAGAAACCAAAGGAACCAGCAAGACATGACATGGGAGCCTTGAAATTCATGTCCGTAGATCATGCATGTCACAGTGGCAATGAGTACAATTTGTTTATACGAGAATACTACCGTTCCCTACCCAGTGGCGAGAAAGCCTGATGCCAAGGTCCTCATTGTAGAAGGTGATTTAGTCCGAGTCCCCAAATTCAGACACGGTCAATGGGAATAAGCATCACGACGAAGCATAAATCCAGGGCAGTTCCTCTATTGGTTCATCACAGTGGCTCGGAATATTCAGCATGAGCGAGGCGTCAAGTAAACAACCATCCCATTTCGCTTTACCCCTTGTGCCAGACCAGAGGAGCAAGACAAGCAGGTCACACTTAGAACGGAATGAATCTCCGCCTGTTCTTTGATTTGGCTGCTTAACTAGCGTTGTTCTCGCAGCCATAGCTGCGGTGTCAGTTGACTGCGGCTAGCTGCAAGCCTTCCTTGCGTTGTGCATATAAGTGACTTGTCAACAACGGACCGTAGATTGTGAGGCAGAGAGCAAAAGAGGAAAGGAAGGAAGTGGAAAGTAACCCCAATACGCGACATATGTAAGCAATGTTTGCATACGAGGCCTCCCTTTGCAATTAATTGACGAGGTAATGCTCTATAGCCTATAAACTAACGGGTGTTTGCGCAATCCAAGGTTTAGAGTGCAGCACCTGGCGCCACAGTATGCAGAACAGGGCCCTCGTTATAGGTACACACTGTAATTTTCATGAGATAAATTGCATCCACTTTCTGCACAACTACCTACCTAATAAATCGCCTAATCTTTTTACTTGACCTATGATGAGCACTCGGCATCAGAGAGTTCTTGATGCCTTTCAGTTTGGTTATTGCACTTGAACACGATGTATTCTTGAACCGAGGTCGAGAATGCAGTATTTTCAGACAAGTTGGCACCTATACTAACAAAATCAACCATGTTACAACTGTAAAACAAAAGCTTCCCTTTTGTCAAGGTATAGTGAGTACCAACCTAGCCTATAGCGCACAGTGCGGGCTGAGATGGTGTCGGCGTTGATGACTGGCTGCCAGGATGATGCTGGGAATACCGGCAGGAAATCAGATTTCTCGTTCAGCTAAAGCAGATGACATGATCCGATAACGCGGGATAGCGCGATCACAGTGTGGGGGCCGGGTATGACAAGATGATAATACCACGGGATTACGTACCTAAAAGTTACGTTAGTTAGTTAGTATGTATGTACGTAGGTTGATGAAGATCAACTCTATCACAGATTATCGAGTACATGGACTATCAGACATAGAACCGAGATTACCTTACACTGGAGATTGGGCACTGAGTGATACCTAATCCAAATAGGTACCTACTGCCCTGTAGGTGCCCAATTGTGTATGCATGTACGTACCTACTTACACTCTCACTACGACAATCTTGTAAAAGTGCGACTAATAACAACCCCTGCCTGAAGAAGTGTGATCTAGTGTGAATCAACCACTATCTCCATGCACACAATATGACAGAATAGGAAACTAATGTGCCTTAGCCGCTAGCCGCCCAGTGCCCCCCCCCCAAAAAAAAGTCAAACTCTTTTGTTTACTCGTCACACCCCTGGCCAAGAGCCGAGATTGGAGGATGTGACGACAACAGACCACACACACTGTAACACGACCGGAGGCAACAAAAACCAAGCACATGCAGATACTGGTATCTACTAAAGCTAATATGGATAATCCGTAAGCAAGCACACGCATGCTGTACCGTATGTATATGCAGCTACACTACATGCATATCCTGTCCTGTATGTATGTATGTACTGCAACACCCCTGCCCCTGGGAACATTCCCGTTGGCTTAACTGCCGCTAACTTCGGAGCATGCAACAACCGTCACAGACAGCACCAACGCCATATGTTTGCATGAGGTGGCTTTGACCGTTGTCCACTGCCCAAGGTAAGGCGAGTCAGAGAGGGAGAGGGGGGGGGGGGGGAGAGGACAACAAAAGAGACCATCAAGTGTTTCGGACACGTCACTTATGTATCCCAGCAGAAGAAATCTCTTACAGCGTACGGAGTAATATCCGTACGTATGACAATATCACGGCCATTCTCACTCACATGCGTTGTTGTCTCTGTTCTCCATCTCGATATCTTGCTGCAACCTGGTTGTAATAACCGTAGCACCTCGACTCATAGTAAAGTTATTGTCATGAACACTGAAATACCAAATTATAATTAAGTGCAGGAAATACTTCCTCGACAAACGCTTGTTTCTAGTGCTTCTCACTCTATCCTATACTATACTAGACTATGTAACTCAAGAGCTTTTCGATCCATAGAAAGATCCGGGGTATCAGGTAACACTCACCAAAGCACTCTCCCACAACAAAGGAAAGCCAAAGAGCCGAGAGAACTCCTGCCTAATCCAAAGCCACTTCCCGCTAGATAAATATTGGATACAAAGATAAATTCACAATTCCAATCTGGTATCAAATGACTTGCTAACAACAAAACAGCCAAAACAATAGCTATGAACCATTCATAAAATACAAAGGAAACAACAAAATGAAAATGGGTCCTGATCGATACCCGCACCTATGCTATCAGTGGAGACATTGGTTTTGAGCGGCAAGCCCCAAGTAACTGTAATTCAAAGTATTCTTCTGCCGCGTGCTTTTGCGAAGCGCAGCTGCCTGTACTTGTTGATTGAGTATACCATCGCCTTCGAGACGATGTACTGTTTGAGAAGCAAAGGCTCCAGGGATATCCGGTCGCAGAAGAGCTCTGCCTCATGACCCAGCTCAAGACAACTAGAGTCTGAAGCAACCAAGCAAATAGAAAGGAGTAAAAAACAGACAGATACCTCAATATTCCAGTCCAGTCCGTCCCGTTTCCCAAGAGGAAGCACGGAATGACAAAGGCGAAAACATGTCCATAGTACAAAGATACATGCTTACACCAACACATCCGTCATGAGCACTCCGTATATGCAAACAATGCTGAACTCGGACAACAGAAAACACGTAATCAGAACGGAGAACAAGGAAACAAGATAAGACAAGACAACATTACAAGTTGCGATAAATTCGTCGGTTGCCCAACAGATGCGTCTTCCAAAAGTCCCACCCGCGAGTTACCAAAATCATGCCAAAAACCTGAACCACTCCGATATTATATAATAGACGAGAACACTAGGTCTCCATAACTGTAATGCGTAGCCAAACGCTTGCAAGTCTCAAATCTCAAATCCCATCGCATTAAGGCCTGCGATGAGTGTCCCTTGTTGCCCAGCCAGTCTCTGTAACTCGAGGCTGAACGGGAACCCACTGACCAGTTCGCGGATCCTGCTCTTGAACCCCTGGCCCGGGGGGTGGGCCAGTAGGAGGTCGGCCTTCCATAGCTCTCAGCGGCGGCAGCCTTTCACCACTCGCCGAGGATGCCGCAGATGATGGCCGTGATGGCCCGCCATAACCTGGCATGGGCATTGGAGGTAGTCCACTAGGAGATGCACTCGGGTGGCCGCTCGCCGGGGACCCGTATGGTGGTAGCGAATATTCAGGATGGTCGTCGGTTCGACGGCGTTGGGCTGGTCTTTCGTTCGATAGTACATCTCCGTAACTCATAGACCCAGATGGCCCCGATGCTAACGACCCAGTCTCTGCATAAGAATTGCTTGTCGAAATAGTAGGACTAGGAGGTCCGGCAGCAAGGCCACTTATTGATGGCGTTTGTGCGACAATGTCTCGTAAACGGTTACGGTCTTCACGGTAGAAGTCCCGCTGTTGAATCAACTCCTCGATCCGTATCTCCATGAGACGCCTTTCATCCCGAAGCTCTTGTAGCTGTTTTGAGTTCTCCTCCTGCATGATCTTCTTCTTCCTCCTGTGCCTCGTCGAAGCCACTGCATTTCTCTGCCTCTTCTCGTCTGCTTTCTTAGACGCTTGCGAAAAGTCCATATGCACAGGGATAGGTGCCTCGCTTCCCGGAAGTGCTAACATGGCTTGCTGTCCCTCGACGCCAAAAAGGGACCCTCCCATCCCATGTCTCCGCAGTGTTTCCGACCATGGCGAGGCGGACTCGCTTGGGGGCCCCGGACTCGGGAAGGGCCGACCAGCCTGCATGTTAGGAGAATATAAAGTTTGAGAATGTACCAGAGGCGGTTGCGTGCGACCCGGCGCATGGCTGGAGGGGAAAGTGGAGAGAGGAGCTTGTGTCCCAGGAGAAGCGAGCGGCTGTGAATGCAACCTACCATGATCCGACATCGCTGAGGGAGGACCAGTGGGTGCTCCCGTCAGAGGATGTAGATGAGGATATTGAGTTCTGGTGTCTTCCGGCGTTATGTCTTCGAACGGTCGCTTAGCAGATGAAAAGCTATGTAAAGACTGTCGCCCATCAGATTCACGAGAGGGCACATGACTAACGCTTATGGCTCGGGGATGCTGTGTCGGGCTCGCTCTTGGTCTTGCACTATTCACGGCAGGAAATGGGAAAGCTGTTGGGGAATTGCGTCCAGATGAAGGCCCTCCAATAGGTGTCATCGGCCCTAAGGGCGTACCTGGAAGAGAAATTGATGCAGGCTGGGCTGGCGGGAAAGCTCGTGCCCCAGTAAAAGGCCCAGAGATTGAGCCAACTGCCTGGCCTGGTGTCACGGATTCAGATGGACGAGCTGTTGGAGGAAGATGACCATTACCCCCTGAAGCCAGTAGTCGTGGCTCCATAGGGTTGAGTATGTTATGGACACCAAGAGTCTTTTGGGGAACCTGCTGTAATCTTTCCTCGCCATTTGTATAAGGAACGTTGCTCACATCTTGGCGCAGATCGCGGTCACTGAGCTGTCTATGTCGAACTGAGGAAGGCGAGACTTGGTCATCTCCCAAGGGGGACCTCGAAGAACGACGTGACGCATGTTGAGATGCTGGTCCAGTATGCGACATTGAGACTAGACCGCCTGTGCACACCTGGCCACGAGGGCCGGCACATTGACCCTCCCCGAGCCTGTCTAAAGATGGTAGTTTATTGTCCTGGCTGGCAGCCTGTTTCGATAGAGTAAAGTCTCTGGAAGGCCAGGTTGGTGTCGATGGTGTCCGTGGAGAGTTAGGCGATGCGCCGGTCGAATCTGTTGCGGCAGATCCGGGTCTGCTCTGAGATGGTTGTGCCTGCGACCACAGGCTTGTCGATTGAATCGCCAGATTGGATGGTTTGTTGATGCGGACGGGATGGGAAGATAACCCAAACAGTCCTCTCTTGAAGCAATACTAAGGCAGACTCTTCAGAGCTCCAGAGGGGAAGCAAGAATGTCGTAATGCTATAAGAGTTCTGAGAATCCTCTTATAATCAACACTCTTGCGCAAGCCGAGTTAAAACAGGGGGGATTGGTGTTGAAGAATAGAAAACCAATACGTCACCCGGGATGAAATCAGCAACAAGTCCTGACCATGAACCGCACAACGCGATGTCTGAACTTTGGCTTGATTCAAGGGAAGCCAACTTAGCACACTCGCAAATAGGTTGCAGGTGAAGATGAACCACGTAAGTATGCTTGCCGAAAGCCAGTACTGGGGGCAGGGATATATCTCAAATGTACAGGCCTGCCAGCAAATCATACACCTCAAAGACAATTTCCCGTTCTGAATGGCCGATGCTGTGTGGCTATGGATGGAGCCAAGGTCTCAAGCAATCCTCTCGCCTTGCAATTCCAGTTATTGGCTCTGCTGTACTGTACTTGGTCGCCCACGTCACCTCTTCTGGAGAGGATCTTACAGCCGCTTGAGATGAAATGCGAAGAACTTGAACAGATGCAGACGGTAGTTTCGTGGCTTAACAAGGAAGAACAAGTCTTGCCGGTTGATGGGAAGACTGTTAGTGAGCTGTATAGCCTGGTATCGTAAGGCTGTAAGAATAAGAAAAGGGAAAAGAGTAATAAAGATGAAGGAAGAACAGAGTAGTCTCAAGCACAGGGAAGTTCTAGTGATGTAAGATGTCTGTTCGGCACCAGCAAGAGAAAACATCTAGGTACGAGAAGCGAGTCTGTCCCAGGATGGGGCTATTGTAATCCAGGGCCACACTGTGTGGTATTCTTTATTTGCTCTGGTACGAACCATGTAAGCCTTGAGCTGGTCCTGGTACGGCGACAAGCCCTTATCAAGCCCCAGAACTGGCCCGGGCATCCAAAGTAGAAGTCCCGCAATGACCACGGTCAACACTTAACGAAAGAAGCCGTGCTTAGCTTTTGAGACTAGGCTGGGGTTCAGAGCTAGGGGCCAACTGTGACCAAGCTAGCCAAGCTCTCATGAGATGAAATAGTGCTAATGCCGGGGAGCGTTTTGACCAGGGGAGGGTCATGAAGACTAAGAGTAGTGTGTACGTACCAAGACTCCGCGACATCAGGTCCTCAGCAAGGCTTAGGAGACTGGGGGGGTTCCTAAAGACGGGGAGCTGCCGGTAGCTTTGCCGTCATGTCAATTTTTTCAATTTTTTTTTTATTTTTTTCAATCCTTCGTTCTTCTGTCAGGGTAGTCGGTGTGGTCTGCAAGCGAATTGAGCTCAATTCAAGCTTTCTCGGACCTTAATATCTACGACTGACGATATATGGAAGATTGCGGATGTATCAATAAATGTTAAAATGTCTACTGCAGGGTTCAATGGTCACAGAACCATACGAGGCCACCAAGGCTGGGAAAACAGGCAGGCCTCAGTCGAAAAATTCTGGATGCTTCGCATCATACCAAAGCAAAGGCAGCTAACTGAACTGAACACGCTGGACACCGCCATCAGTCTACGGATAGTTAGCCTAGAAACCGGCTGGCGGGCTAGCAACCCAAGCATCCGGAGACCAAGGGAAGCTAGAGCGGTCAACGGGAATGCCATGTGTACGTATCCGCAGTATGTGCGGTAGCCGTGGGCACGGTTGTGGTTGTGATATTCCGATCAGAGCACTGCATCGATCCCGTGCAAGATCAACTGCGGCCCGTCTATATCCAAGCCCAAGCGCCATCAGCATCTTCTATAGGTATCTTGCTTCTGAGATGCTGATGAAGATAGATGTATATTTATGCAACGAGACATAGTAGACATGAAGTGAATGACAGGATGGCCAGGTCCCATTGTCAGTGGGCGACTAGCCAATGCACGAAGTGGACCGTGGATCTGCTGTAAGTCATTCTGAAGACGAGATTCTTGGCCAAGATAAAGTCGTAGTACATAAATGCGGTAGCAATAACGCGTCTTGTGTAAATCCAAAAAGCAACGCTGGGCATGAGGTTGCAAAGCAGGCGAGAAAAGAGACGACAAAGACGAGCCCACTTGTACGGATACAGATACCGCTATGTTAGACAAGATACAGTGCACATACTTGCAGGACAGTACGGGAATACCCAGGTCCGCATTTTGGGGGGGGGGGAGAGCTGAGAATCAGATGGGACAAAGAAACAAAAGATCGTCGTTACGCCCCGTGTCCGTGGTTTTGGGTGGTGCGGACCTTAGTCTAACTGACCCTGGCTAGTCGTTGCAAGGTCTTGGTTCCTTGAGCGGTGATTGCGTTCTAATTAACTGGTATTACGGAGGTTCATCTCAAAAGTCTTTGCCGGCAAGCAGGGATCAGTAACTACCCTTATAAACTCAAATAGGGTATCCCTATTAATTTTATTAGCTATCTTCTATAAGTAATTTCTATACTATTCTTTTCCTTTTAACCTTATAAAGAAGATACTATATATAAAAACAGATATTATAACTTAGGCTTTAGTAATAATGTTAAAAGCGCCTTATAGAGAAGTAAAAACTATACCTTAAATCTACCTTCTAACTAATATCCCTAAATATATAATTAATAAAATATATTTTTATGCAATTAAGAGAGACTTTAAGCCTAATAAATATTCCCTTAAGTTTATTAATACTTAGCTTAAAGATAAAGCTTAATTTAGGCGGCCTTTAAAGTAGACTAAGGAAAATTAAGGCCTAATTATCGCTAAGGTTAGTATAAATTAATTTAATAAGAAAAAAATACTTATTAATATCTTTAGTAAGCTTAGTAATTAAGGCATTAAGATCTTAGCTATAACTATTACTAGAATCTTTAAATTAGTAAGATATAAGAAAATAAAGCTAATAAGGAAGCCTAAACTAACTGTAGTAATAAAAAAAGAGCACTTAAAATAGTATATTACTTATAAAGATTAGACCCTTAAAGATTAAAAAGCTATAATTTAGTTAAATAAGACTTTTATAATACTTTTTTATTGCTATAATAGCTATTATATTTAAAGGCAGCCTAAAGAGTAATTTCTCTATAGCTATATTTATAAAAGATAGAAAGGCTTTAATAAGTTTATATTTTAGGCCTGCTTTTTATATAATAAAAAGGGTCTCTATTATTACTAGTCTCTAGAGACCTTAAAAGAGAAGAAGGCCACTAAAGAAGTAATATAGGCAATAAATAAAGAGCTTAAGCTAGTTATAAAAGAGAAATAGAAACTTAAAAATAAAATAAGAAGGCTAGGGCTTTATAACCTACCTAATAAAAAGCCTATATAGTCTTAAAATAAGGCTAATAGCAAGCTAATAAGAGAGGGAAAAGGCAGTATTAACTAATAGCAATACTATATAAAGATCCTAATTCTAAGATTGCTTCCTTTTATAAAGAAATATAAAAAGGAAAGATTAAATACCTTTATATAAGAAGATTAAGCTTCTACTTATAAATACTATATATAGCAGCTTCTATATAACGCTAAAAGAGTTTAGAGACTTCTTTAGTATTTAAATTTACCAGATTTAAATACTATTAAGCCTACCTGGCTGTAAATAAAGAGAATAATAATAAAAAAAGGCACCCTAAAGAATAAAAAGGAAACTATTTATAAGTAAGAGGCTATATAGAATAACCTTCTATAGGAGCAGGTTTAGGCATAAATAGAGAGAATTCTTATATATATTTAAAAAATTATAGCTTTAGAAGGTAGGAATAAGTATAAAGAAGGCAGGGGTAAATAGGTATAAAATTCGAGATTTATAGGTATTTAGTCTTTTGCCCCACTTAGTGTGATTTTAGCGCCGGCAAAGACTTTTGAGACGAACCTCTGTACATTAGTTGATATGTTTTCCTTTTTTTTCTTTCTTATGACCCAAAGCCAAAGTGCGCCAAAGTGCAAACTGTAGATTATCCACGGAGTTCGAACTGATGGGGGCACGCTTTGCAGGCCTCGAATGAGATACGGATGTTGCAAGCTCGCATATAGAGTAGATCATTGTCGTTCATGATGACATGGCATTGCATATAGGGTCGCCCACCAAAACCCAAACCGGAATAACAGAGAGCCATGAATCCGCACAAGACAGCAGTCACTTGCATTGTCTTGCTTGCCCTGAGATGTGTGACTGAGACATAAAAGAGACGTCGGAAGCCAAGGTAGGGCAGGGCTGCAGATGGAGGCAAGGCCATACTGTATGTATGTACTCTTAGAGACACCCCTTGAGGTGAAAGAAGAGAAGTCGACTCAGTTGAAGAATTTGCTCGTCCATGTTGATGATGACGATGGTATCAAAAGCGAAAATGCCTACGAAGGTATTCATCTGCCGAAGAATCAATCAGCGACAACTGATGTGAGATAGAGATTCCATTGGTAGGAAAAGCAAATCGTCAATCCCTTGAGCTTGGTTGAGGGAAGGAAGGAACCCTTTATGGTAGGCAGCTCGTCTATAGCCGCTGTCTACTAAATTGGCAGTCACGCAAGAGCTATCATTACCTTGGGTAGTACAGGCATCAATGAAATGAGAAGAGCAGGTACATTCGTGCCGTAATTAGCAATTCCCCTCAACGTTACCCACTTCAGCATCTACCTTGATATGAGGTGTCAAAATAAACTCAGCAAAGGATATCCTAAATTTATGTAAAGTTACCTAAATCCTTTTGTCATTTAGGATTCAGATCCTGAGTTTTCTTTCCTCCCCTAGCCTACGTACTCCATGCATTCACTCATGGAAAACCCATTCCGAGTATGTCAATCACTATCCCTAGCAAACGTCGATTTCAACTTCAACTCTTCTAACTAAAACTTGCACGCGTCTCACGCCACGACGTGCCAGGTCATGCACCAATATTTCTACGATAAACACTCCGACACGGTGTTGTTCGCATCGCCAAGACTGATTCCAATACGTATTCCGTGTCTCGACAGACAAAAAGTCGTCTACGGCCCTTTCCCTATCCTGGACTTCATTTATAAGATGTCTCGAAAACTGCGCTCATAATGCCGTGAGGGCTTTCACTCTCTTCCTCCCATCATGGTAGAAGCCATGCGAAGTTCTTGATATTTGTTGACCGTTCCGTGCTCACGATGTTCGTCCCCCAAAACCCCTGGAGCGTTGATATACGGTACATTGGCCGAGGGGTGGGTGTGGGTGCAACGAGGGGCCGTCGGCGCACTGGCATTGCGCACGACGACAGCATTCTTAACGGGTCGCGGTGAATTGCATAGCCAGGGGGCTCTACCGGGGAAGGGGTCCTGGTCCAGAGCTGCAAGGCCCGCCAGCGTGCAGATGCAACCATCCATGACAGTTGTCTCAAATGGGATGGACCAATCTGCGTTGAGTGGATGTCGGAGCTCTTACTGGCACAGGCGCGCGTACCGGGGCAATGGTTGGAGTCTAGCAAGCTTCCACGATCAGACGCGATATTACGTACCTATCGATAATGTCACGCGCAGGACGGGCGGATTAGATCGTGCCCCAGTAAAGAATGGTAGGCCATCACTACAAGTCACCACAGGCTTAAGCCAGACTCTTTCAGCGCTGCCGCGGCAAAAACAGACTTGTAGCCCATCAGACAAATTCAGAATGCCCAGTTATCCCCTCGCCTCCAATTACAAGATCACCAAATGAAGCACTAGCATGCACAACTCACTCCATTGACCAGTAATGAAAATGGACAAAAAGCAAACAATCAGAGATATTGACATGGCTGCCTTTACCTAGCTGATCTTAGATTGGCATGCCTCGCACAGGTGTGTGCGGCCCAGGGGTGGTGTGACGTCGATGTGATTGTGCCCGTAGTGATTTATTTCAGACTCCCCCAGGAAATGAATCCGCCTCGAAAGCGAAATGAGGTGGACTAGACGTCAATAATGTTGGACGAAGGTTGACTTGAAACGCTATCACACCAAGCAGCAAAGTTCTATTCAGCGGCACGTTGCGGCGTTGAGAGGCACGGGACGGGGCGTGTTTAGTCGTTTGGCATCGTGTGAATGTTGTCGGCACAAGGCGCCCTGGTCAAAACCGAAGTCCTCTGGTTCGAGTTTTGCCACATCAGCTTGATCCTTCAGCCTGGCTATTGAAAGGTGCTTATGCTAACCGTTCCGGCATGATTCCTTCTTTCCTTCATTTCCATGGCCATAGCTACGTACGACACAACTTCGCGACACTACAACAACTTCAAATTCGATTATGGTGTCGATCGTGGTGGGATAAGACATCGTTGAAAAATAGGTAGCTGAAAGCCTTGATTATTAACAAGGCAAGCCTATTAACAAGATGCAACAATTAAAAGGTTTATGAGGTGGCGGTCTCATCAGTGCGGGGGCAGGACTCGTGGTGAAATCCTATCACTTCCTCCGATTGTTGTGTAATTATACACAGATTCGGATGAAGTTCGACATTCAGACTACAGACATCTGCGTGGCTGTTACCGTCAATATCAGCCTGCAGGACTCACCCAAATAGCGCTTAGGCTACTTGGCCAGCAGAGTCCACAAGGACGACTCAAGCTGCGAGGCTGAGGAGAAGGCATGAAACAAGTCAAGTGTGTCGCCAGGATCAGGATCAGCCCCCATCCCTTGATGCTTATGGGCTTCTACAATCAGCCCCGAAACGCATGTTTGTCAATTGCTATGTCAGACGTCCCATGTTAATGCCCTCCCAAGTCTTACACCGGCCCGTCCCTAGTAATTACTTTAGTCCTTTCGTATGATATGGCCTCCGCCCATCTCTAAAAGCTAATGATGATATCCCAGGTTTATTTCATGAAGTCGCCGCCATTTACTTTGCGCTTCCCACCCCTGCCTCGGAGCGATGACCAACCTTTTTGTCCTTTCGAGCTATCACCTCGTTAAAGTCCGACGACATCATAACCCTTGCTGAGACGCTGCAGACGTGGCCTTATTCCCCGAAACTCTATACCGCTTCGCGCTTGTGCTGAGGGTGCAGAGGAGATCAATGTTCTGGCCCTTCAGCCTCGACAACTATCCCCGGCCTAGCAGCGGCGATCGTGGGCCCAAGACGCCTCCCGTGACCACGAGCGGTCAGGGAAAGCGGTCAGGGGTCAAAGAGCCAGGCAAAACGTTTCTAGCTAATCAACGAACATCTGTACACAGCTATGGCATGCATTTGCATCTGCAGCTAATTTGCCCTGCCCTGTCGTGCGTTGCGTCTTGTCGTGGCCCAGGATGTGCTGGCAGCGTGGTATTTCTTGGAGTTTACCCACATGACCCTAACAACTGAAGGCCAAGCAGGTCGAAGTGTCATAGCCGAGGCCAAATAGTTCACAGTAAGTTGTGTAGCTTGGGCCTGGTTCATGCAGAAGCCCACTCTTGCATCTACGACATGCAGCAGCACAGCATCGACGCACCACTAACCAACGACTACACACACACTGCATAGCTAGTGAATGCGGGTAACAGTGTTGGTAGGCATCTGTCAGCCAACGGTGCCGCGCCCGCTTCACTCCTTTTTACTGCTGCAGCATCTTTGCTGCTTCAAAGCAGGGCGGTGTGAGTGTGTGTCTCGCTTGCATACGTTTGACCGGCCGACAGATGTGTGAGAACTGCGGGTTGAGCTGTACTTGATGCGTTGTCCTTTGACGTTCCAGTTTACTCGCCATGAGGGTGGTGTTGCTGCCCGATGACGACCTGATGGTTCCGCAACCGGAGGGAAGATTTGACAAGCCTTTGAAAGTGTTCTTGGATTTCAACTCACGATGCTTCGCGAATGTGTGTTTTCTGTTCGAATCGGGTGAGTTGATCGTTGACCACGTCAGTACGTTGTTGGCGTGCATATGTGAGGATGTGAGGATGTTTTCGACTGGAGTAGAAGGCTTTCATTGGTCATGCTCGCTCACATTCCCAACCAAGCTACCTATTCTGATGCGAGGAGTCATCCATCGAATTGGGATGCGGATGAGTTTCGGTATTCGTCCTGGGAAAGGTCCAAGTATGGGCTATGTTGCAGTATTGAAGAGCGTGGGGGTTGGCCAAAACGATCTTGATCATGCCCCACGTGCAACAACTCGAAGACGAACGACACCAGAGAATCAGAGCCCACAGTAAAAATGAGACTTGCTGGACGAAGGCTTGAGTCTAAGAAAGAGTGAGTAAACAGTCGATGCGGTGGTTGGTGCCATCACCGTACTGAGTATTTATCGTTCTTCTGTCCAGCGATGAGCGCGGCAATTTAAACAAGCTGCCGCACTCGAGAATCCGCGTCTAATACCTACACAAACTACCTATGTATGCATTCTGCGGCCGCCTCTGAGACCCGACACACACAGCCGCAAGCGCGCACCACGATTGTGCACAATTTAATCGAGTTCTGCTGCCCAATTACGTTTCTTGCGCGACACCATACGTCCCGACAGTCTGGTTCGCGGCTTTCACCAAGCAAGATCGACTGTTACGGCGTGTTGGTCAGACAACGCCACAACAAGCCAACATTTTGGTTGGACCACTTGTGTGGCCGAGTCCATATCCATATTCGCTTCCATGTCGTTCATCTCAGTGACATACATGCACTACTGCCCTTCCAGAGACTGAAAAGTGGAATTTCACTGCAGCAAGGACCATGATCCATACTTTGCGAGATATATAATCGATGCCTGCAGGCCGTCTGAATATGGCAATTTGAAGGAAATACATAAGACCGCGGATCGGAGGCCCGGCGGGCCCGGAGTTGGCTTCGGAGCACACTCAACGACATCCGTGCCGAACCGGATGAGGGGCCTTTCATTGGATTTATCCGCATTCAAAGCGTCAAAATAATATGTCTTCTCTTTTGGAGTTGCTTCACTCGAAATCTGTTTCTTCCCTCCCCTGAATTCGATACTGCTCGCATATGCTTCATAGCCCTCTATATCAAAGCACGCTACGAGAGCTCCCCACTCTCAACTTCGCTCACTCTGGCCCGCTCGATTTCCCCTCATACATCATAAAGCATCATCCTGACCTCGACCCCGCCCGCCATTGGCCGTTACTGACTGGTATAAAGCCTCGTTTTCAAGTGATTCTGTTGTAAAAACTAACAGGATATCAGACCCGTACAGAGCCTGTTGACAATGAGTGCCCATATTCAGCAATGGACGGTTGAGAAGCCTTGGCTCAAAACACACTGTCTGCTGGGCGAAGGACCTTTCTATGAGGAATCAACGGGCGATCTGCGCTTCGTCGATATCCGCAATAAGAGGCTCCATTATGTGAAGGTGGCTGAAGGTCCTTCGTCTCTTAAAACAGTCCAACTAGACGTATGCCCTACTGTCACAGCAAACATTGCTGGGGTTGATCCCCAGGAACGAATAGCCATTGGCGTCAAGTATGGGCTGGCTGTTCTCGACGTGAAGAAGGAGACATACGAACTTATCCAACCATTCGAAGAACCCGCCAATGAGCGTTTGCGAAGTAACGATGGCGGCGTGGATCCTCTTGGTCGATTTTGGCTGGGTACAATGACGGACTTTGGACTCGGTCCCTTTCAGCCCGAAGGTACTCACTCTCCCCTGCCCAACACAAAACGGTGCACCAACACCAGGACCCTGTCCACTTACTCTACGTTGCATCTCTTGTTCATCAAGTCTGACATATTGGATCTAGGAGCGGTCTATCTAATGGACGCCAAGTCACGAGAGGTCAAGCTACCTGACATGACAATCCCCAACACACCAGGTTGGTCTCCTGATGGAAAGACACTGTATGTTACACACTCAAATGCCAGAGAGATTTATGCCTTTGACTTTGATACCGAGTCTGGGGAAATTTCTAACAAGCGCGTTTTCTACAACCATGATGGTTCAGGCGAGCCCGACGGGTTCCGTGTAGATGTAGACGGGTTCCTTTGGCAAGCTGTATACGGAGAGGGTCGTGTCATTAGAATCGACCCCAGCACAGCCAAGATTGTTGGAGAGGTCAAAGTGCCGACCAAGAACACCACTTGCGTGCACTTTGTCGGTACTGAGCTTGTCATAACAACTGCCGAGGATGACGAGGGCGAGGGATCGAGCCGCGAGAACGGTGGTCATGTGTTCAAGGTAGACGTCGGAATCCGGGGATTAAGGCTCAACGATTTCAAGCTATAACGTCCCCCACCCAAAGACCGGCCACCCCCACAGACTGGCCACCTTGGCCAAAACACTAAAAACCCGATATTATGATCAATTAATGAATTATTATAATACTACATTTTTTATATTAAATAAAACTTTAGTTAGTAAATATTTATATAGAAATTAGTATAAAGATCCTTAAGTTTTAATTTCTTAACCTTATTTACTATTCTTTTTAGTTATAAAGTTTTCTATATCTATTTATAAGCTTTCTTTATTGTTAGAATCTTTATAAACTCTATATTTAGGTTATAGATAACTTTTTTATGCCGTTTTAGTTGATTTTCTTTATTTTCTTACTGTAGAATACTTATTTCTCTATTCTATTACTTAATGTTAAAGTTATAACAGTCTAATTAACTGCTAATCTTCCTAAAAAGCAGCTTAATGGTTAGATCTTATATTGCAGAAGCTAGGACTTGGCCTAAAGCTTGCTAAAGCTATATAGATAAATAGGGAGTCTTTAGGAGACTTAAATCCTGCTCTTTTGCCGGTAAATTTGCTGTAATAGCGGGAGAAGGTATCTCTATAACTATCAGGTTTATTAGGACCTTTATTAGGTTTACAGGCCACAGTCTAGTAGCTTTAAAGCTAGCAATTGTATTAGACTTTATAATAGCTTCTCTTTAAGCCTTATTGTAAGTATATAGAAATATAATCTTGCCGATATAACTATTATTAGAGATAGAAGTAAGATCTAAAAGAAGATAATAATATACCCTCTTTAGAGGACTAAAAACTGTAATATCTAGTAGCTAAAGGATATAGGAAGTATAAGCAGAAAGAAATAATAGATATATATTATTATTGTAATATTCCTAGAGGAAATCTTCTATAATATAACTTCTATAGCTATTAAGAATAAGAAGTTAGGGTTTATTTTTCTTTTTGGGCTATATTAATAGAATAAAGACTTTTCTTAACTAAACTAATACTAATTTGTTGCTTGTCTAGCCCTTATTACTATATATGAATTCCCAGTCTTCTAGGAAGTTTAAATTCTTAGGGAAATGTTATTATTAGACTGTTTTTCCCTTAAAAATGACTGTAGGTCTTAGGACCTTTCTGGTTGCTAAGATATACTTAAGAATTATAATCTAGGTATGAGAACCAGGCTGATAAATAAGTACTGACTTTTTTAACTAATAACTAAAAAATAGACTATTTATTTCTATTCTTTTTATTATTCTAACTTTATTAATATTATATCTATTTCCCTACTTAACTAAATATATTGCCGGTATTATAAGGAGTATAAAGAATGCCTTTATTAGTTTAGAAGAAGCTCTATAATATTAGTTAAAGTTAATTTTCTTGCCTTTTAATATCTTAATATTAGGATTTTATTTTAAAAAGCCCTATAACCAGTTCTTTTTAATGCCTTTTAGGAAGCCGTTACAGATAGCAATCTTACTGGCAAACTCTCTGACTTACTGATACAATACAGGGCATCCTAGATTAGCTTAAATAATAATTTAGTCTTAAAGACTCTTTTTTTAAGTATTAAAGAGCTTTTAGTAAGGTTTTTAGGCTTCTTTTAGTATTGCGCTTTCTTTAATCTAACTTTAAAGTATAGAATAGTTAATACTATAAGCTTTAATTACTTTATTTACTAATATACTATCTATAACTATCTAAAGTGTGGCGCTTATATCTTTTTTAGTAAAAGAAGGCATTTTAAATTAATTGGCATTAGTTTAAAATTAATTAGAATTAAATTAATGGAGTTATAACTGTTTAAAGTATATATAAATTAGGTGGCTGGGTTAAGAATGAGGTGGCCAGTCTGTGGGGGTGGCCGGTCTTTGGGTGGGGGACGTTAGAACTCGATGTTGACAGCGACAGGTGCCGACAGGCATCGAATCGTTTGTTACAGCTCATTCCCGACTATAGACGCAGAGACAGAGCACCTAAAGCACAGACCTTGGCAATGCCTGACGAGGTTTGGATTAACACGCACTAAAAGTCCCTGAGGCTTTGACAATCACACGTACCCCATCTAGGCCCATCCAAGTTGATTATCTGCCATCGCCCGGATCTTCTCATGGGCATGTTCTATCCTCGCTTCTGTTTTTCTATCGTTGTGGTTCAAGCTCTGGACCTACTCGGAACTTAGAACCCGGACCCGGACGGACCATGACCCTGGCGCTTGGGTCGTTCCATGATATCCGTATTCCTGGGCAAGCAACCTTGTTTGCTCACTCGTTGAGATGCTACACAGTGCTTATGAACCGTGGCTCTCGCCAATGTTTGCCTACATATGATCCATGGAGCACATCCGGGGGTCTTGTGATGTTTGCGAACCCAACATTCTTTTCTCTTCCTCTCTTTCTGACTATTGAACACCGCACGATGGATGGAGTATCGTGAGACACGGAGCTGCTTAGCTTTCTCAACTGCCGGATCCAAGGTCCACTAACTCCCACAAGTGTATTGTTTACCGAGTAACACTTCCAGGGCATGACTCGCGTGTAGTTCTCCCTTACACCGCTGTCGCCCTCGACGCCCTGACCGCTTTCACTCACATTGTGAAGCTCTGCGTGGTCGGAACTTTTTTCATGTCTGTTGCGTTGTTACGTGCATGAGAGAAGTATATGTGATGGCTAGGTGTATAGCAAACATGGGACCCCCTGGCAAAGGATGCAGATGCAGTTTGGAATTCGATGCTGGCATCTGTGCCTTTGACGGCTGCATATGTACTACAAGTTCTCCTGCACATAGCGAGCACGCATTGCATGAGGTTGGGTTTTTCGCTAACAGCACGCAAGGAAAGACAATGAAGGGGTTTCACCGACAACTCAGCTCCTGTCTCTCTCTCTCTCTCTGTTTCTCTCACCGCTTCAAATGAAGCATTCACTGATGGCGGCACTGGAATTGATGTGAGAATCCAATGTGAGAACACACACACACACCTGGTCCCCAGCAGACGCCCTCCGTCTTGCTATAATGGTTCGTTTCGCTCGCACATGACGAAATCCGCTTCATCCCTACTCCCAAGTGAGATCATACTGCTTTTTTGACATCTCGTGTATGCCCCTAGTTGGTCAAACAGGCAACATCCTATCTCCAAACATCCTCGCCAAAACGCAGCGCAGGTCGATCCTGTTCTAGGTTGCACCCTGTTCTCGCCTCACTCACAACACAACAGTCACATTCCAGATCCTGTCCTCGTTATATAGGGGTCTACTCCGTATCACGTCAAAAACCAAAAGGTCGATTTACCCTGGGTTCAACACCCCAGCCCTACCTATGCATACATACAAAAAAAAAAAAAAAAAAAAAAAAAACACCAGCACCCCCCTGTCACCGCTTCTCAGAACCTAGAGGATTTTTGCTCCGGGCCACCCCCTGGCACATCCTCTTAGCATCAGCACCTGGCAAACCGGGGAAGAGGGGAGGCTGCAGTAGGGCCCGGGGCTTAGACCGGGAAGCCGTGGAATCGTCCCTGTTGGCTGACTGCTACTGACAGCTAGAGTTTCGCTACGGGTGCTGACGTTGGACTGTAACGCCGTTGAGGTTGAAAGATGGAGCAGAAGGATGTTATTATCCGCCGATAGCGTCCTTGACTCACTGTCAGTGCGCTGTCATGGCTTTTGACATACGAACGAACTGCTCTCATGTGCTCGAGTCACGATGTGATTGTGAAGAAGCCTCAAGGCCAATGGAGACCAATGATTCCAACTTTGTAGGTCAATGTGTATCAATACTGAAGTTAATAACAAATAAACTATCAAAAAAGCAATACTTTCTCCGTCCCGTCCGGTCTGGTCTATCCTGACCATTCTAAGCTTCCTACGCTTGCGAAACTCTGCTCTATCGCGGCCTCATATGTTCCTGTAGGCCATCTTTCAAGTCTGTATTGATCACCAAGTCATCCTTGCCTCTGAGATGCATCACTACTGTGAGGCCCTCAATGTCAACATCGCCATTGGGGTGGGAGCACACGCCCTGGGCCTGTTTCGCTGGCGACGGGCGACCTGATTCGAGCCCAAGTTCCTCAACTTGGCTCTTGAGGTCCATGTAGCGTGCTCGCTAAGCACACATGTGGTTGTAAGGCATCACAGGCCTAGGGTCATAGATCAATGTTGACATTTCAGAGTCGTTGCGAGATTGATCCTCTGTTATGCTCGGGGGTCTCGTACTCTTTGGCTCTTCTGCTGCTATCTCTTGTGACTGTGGACTCTTGGCCAACAATTGCTCGACGCTCTTGCGAGCCAGCGAATGCTCAATGTCTTTTACCTTGAGTCGAGGCATGGGTGACTCAAAGGCAGCACTCAATTCATTCTCAGTCTTGTTATGTGACTCATCTTCCACAAAGATCTGAAACCCACCCTCTGTTTGCTTAGGTGACGATGACTGAGTAGGATTGCAGTTGAAGCAACTATCCTTCCAGTCTTTTTCAGGTAGTGGCGTACGACTATTTACACTGCTGAGTTCACGCCTCCAGTTCTCGACATGGGAAGGGGTTAGTTGCTGACTTCGTGGCTGTTCTGAAGACCTATCGACCTTCCTTAACTGCGTCCTCTATGACGAGATACCGGTAGCCTCGGCTTTCGGTCTTCCAGTGTCATTATTGATACGTGGAGCTGATTTGAGCATTATTTTACTCTCAAGAACGGGTTCATCGACTTTGCCAACCCTTTTCTTGGAGTTTAGATCAGCATTATGACCTTTCTCTGACAAGGACTTGTTTTGAGCTTGTGGCGCGATCCTTTCATTTGCCTCTGTTGAGGTGTCGACGCCTTTCTTCGGTCCTTTGGACTGAGAGACGGGCTTTTCACTAGCTGTTTGTGAGTTCAGTGTTCCCGTGTAGTCTCTCGGCGCGTCATGGGTCTTGTTATTGTTGATAGGATGCTTTATCCAATGGGCATCCTTAGGTTGGGTATCATCATGGGGTTCATGAGACTTTGGGCTCGGATGCCGATCCCCCTTGTGATAATCGGTAAGATTAGGTGGCTGTGGCTCAATCTCGTCAGGCACTGCCGGTTCTTTGTTCAGATTGTGTTCAATGGTGTCTTTTGCCACTGTGACAGTCTCGTCTCGACTCAAAAAGTGATCAATGCCAGGTTGGCTCTGTACCCTCAACCTGTAGCCATCTGCCCGCATGCGCCCGTCTTGCCCGTTCGTGAGTTTCTCATCGGTAGAAGACTCGAGAGTCTGCACACCAGCTGATAAATGCTCCATGATATGCTGTGAGTGATGGAGATCTTGTCCATGATGATAGAGTTGGTCAATTTTCATCTGTAACTTGCTTCGGGATGATGAATCCTTCAGTGACTGCGTGTGCTTCTTCTCTCTAGGGTCATGTTCATTTGTATCGATGATATCCAAATCATTGCTTTCAACCACTTGTGCTCCAAGACTACGCCGGGTCGCGCAACCAATGCTATGCCGTGTTGGATGGTGACCATCGTGTGTAGCTCTACAACCAGGGTCGGAGCATTGTTCCTCTATGTGAGAAACGCGGGGCGAGCTGGACTTGAGACGATTAGGTACACAGTCTGAGGGCCTAGGTTTACGTTCCACTTGCACCGATCTTGTCGTGATTTCAGGTTCTGGGGCTTCTTTCTTCATTCCCCTGTCTGCCACAAAAAAGGGGTTGTTCTTCACGGAGCTAGAGATTTCTGTTGGTGCCGCAATCGTCTTCTTCCGAGTGGGCTTCAAGGTGATGTGATCAGGTTTCGGTCTTTGGCGAGATTGCGCCTTAGTTCTTGAGGATGTCTTTGGTGTATCTGGTTCTGATGCGAACCTTGAGAGCTTACGACGATGAGCAGTATCGACTGTAGTCCGCGTGGTACGAGTGCGTTCGCTTTCTGGGTATTCACTTTGCGTTGGTAGCTCGGGTATCTTGTCTATGAAGGAGTGTTCTTGATACTGTATAGAACTGTTGAGAACCCTGTGGCCAAGGGGTTGTCCAGGGGTCTCTCCCGTACACTTCATACAAGAATCGTGGCCGCAGTGCGAGCAATACCGTTCGAAAGCGAGAGGGTTGCCGCACGAGTGACAGATCTGCGAGAACATCGATTTCGTTTGTTTGATTTGATCTGGCGTGCCTGCGTCGCCATCCGAGAACCATCCCGAGGGTCTAGAGATTCCGTACTGCTCAAGGATGTCTATCGCATCTTGGCATTTCTCTGTGGAGCTTGCAGTACGAGACCGGTTTGTCGAGTCAAGGTATGAGGACATAAAGGATTCTGAAGGAAGCATGTCTGTAATAGCTGAGTATCGAAGAGCTTGGCTCGGTCGATTCGAGGTAGTTCGTCCATAGCTCGTCTTGGGCCGGAAGCCAGCACCACTTGGTTTCACTGATCCATTTCTTCCCCTGGAACCCCTGACAGCACTGAACCTTGGGCTATCTTTCTGCGATAGAGTTGAGGATATTTGTCTCGGAAGTGTATCTCTCGATGTGCGACTCTTGTTCCCACTGGCCACTCCTGGTCCCTAACCGATCGTAGTGCTTCTGCTCGGTCGTTTAGAAGTGTTAGAAGGTCGCCCACTCGCGGTTTGCGTTTCGGTAAGTGTTTGGAGCTGGCGAACACGATCACCGACGACTCCCGGAGGGATCATAACGTGTTGTTGAGTTTAGGGATGGAGTGCTATTCAAGATATCTGCTAATTGTACCAGGAGCCATGCGACACTGCTGCGAAGCAGGAAGACAGCGACCGACGATAACCCAGAAGTTCGAGTAGTCGATATAGAGTATCAATATGCGAGGTGCGGAAAGGGGTGGCATGTTGTAGGTAGGAATCACAAATCAGGAGCGTAAGGTGAATGGCAGGGAGAGAAAAGTCCATCCTACCTCACAATTGCAACTGTGGAAGTTGTGGAAATACCTTACAGCGCTGGGTCAACTACTAACTATTGCATTCATTGCCTATCAACGTCACTGAAAGACAGAGGGTCGATAAGGAAGGAGTCACTGAACAGAGGAATAAAGGTCCATGCAATTTAGGAGGAGCACAACCAGACCTGGTATCAATTGTCACAGCTTTTCGTGCTAAATATGGGTAGAATATTGATGTACAAGGGCCTCCGTCACAACAAACTCGCTGTACACTTATTTCACGTGCGCAGACAGGGTCTCGAGAACCTGTTCTCTCGTCAGTAAACTCAATTGCAAGTGCATGTCGTCGTCTGAAACCCACCTCCAGCTCGATCTTGGCCTCAGCAATATCCTGCTCGCTTCCGCTGCCGTTGGCAACCTTCTGGGCCTCAGCGATCTGGGCTCGGATGGCCTCGGCGCTGAAGTCCTCAAGAGGGTATCCCTCAACAGCGTTGATGCTGAGGACGGAGTTGGGCTGAACGGTAGCGAATCCACCAGAGACTAAGACAAAATTTCCATCAGCGATTTGTCGACCTCGGGCAGTTGGATCTTGGATCTAGGTCTGTAACTTATGACGTACGGAAGAACTGCTTGGAGCCTGCGGACTCCTCGACAACCTCAACCAGACCGGGCTTCAGCTGCTCAATGGAAGGAACGTGGTTGGCGAGGACACCCATCTCTCCAGACTCGGCGGGGATGTTGACCTGGACGACATCCTGGGACTTGTAGATAGACTGCGGTGCGGCAATTAGCTCCCATGCATCAATCAATTAGCAACGGTACCATCATCGTAAGGGTCCAATTGCAATCGTATTCGTCGATCCGGGTATCGCGCGGGCGGTGTCATACCTGGTGAGGGAGGGCAAGGCTCAGCTTGATCTGCGATAACGGTCAGTCGGGCTCGGTACGCAAAACCCAGTGTAGCCGGGGCACGGGGTTCACTGAATCTTGCCTTGTCGGGGACGGCCTCGGCGTAGGTTCTTCGCTGGAGGGGGACTCGGATGGCGGAGGGGCGAGCTCGGAGAGCCGCACGGGCAACGCGGAAGGAGTTCATGATGGGCTGAGCTGGTGGATGAGGTTGTTGCTTGGGTGAGCTCAAATGAGGCCGCTGGCACGAATCTTTGCCGGAGCAGCAATTCGCGATTCGGCTAGCGGGAAAATCCGATCTCCATGATGGACACGTGCTTTGTCACATGACCTCCTTTGTCCTCACAACCGACACATGAGAGTCTTTGGCAGAGAACAGTGACATATACCCTCTATAAATTTGGAGTGGAAGGAACTTGTCTAACAATACTACTTCTTGTCGAATATGCTATACTATTGCTTGCTATACTAATACATATATTACATAACGTCGATAAAGTGCCAGTACTTCAACGGCCCCTAACTAATACCAATGGCTTCAGCCAGCCAAAGTCCAACACTAATCGGTGGATACCTTTTGCTTAAAGGATTCCAGCCTCTGGTGGATCTGATTGTACTTCGGCATTTCCTTGTACGCAGACATTAACTGATTAACATGGCTTTCGCCAACTTTCCTTGCCTTTGAGTTGCCCAGCAAAATCCCCAACAAAGCAAAATGTCCCTTTTCTGCTGCTTTACAGGCCTCCTGGAGTGGACTATCCGCTGGTCCATCAAAGTCTAGCCGCGATCCAAATTCTAGCAACAATCCGATGGGGGGTGCATGTTCTAGGATTTCATTGTCGCCTGGGCTAAAAGGATCCCAGATATGGCGGAACACTCCCGACAGAAATGCCTGACGATTACCATTCGTCTTGCCCTCAAATTCTACATCTCTGATGATGACGTGCGCATTCGGGTCTGCTCCCGCATCAAGGAGCATCTTCATGCTATTGAGGCTGTACTCGCGCATTGCTGCCAATAAGAGCGGAGTACAATCTGTGCCGACAAGAATATCTGGTGATCGTATACCTATGACGTTCTCGATCTTGTCGTCCTCGTTGAACCGGGGATCGAAAACAGGCGAGTCAGTGTAAGTATCGACTTCAATGCCTTTCTCGATGAGCCTCTCGATTAGTTCGCACTTTCCATTGTCGTTGTCAGAATGCTTCAAGATGATATGCAGCAGGCTGTTGTTGTACTTGAAACGCTTCGAAACCATGGGGTCTGCACCACGGTCGAGAAGAAACAGAGCGACACTCCAATACCCGCTGCAGAGTGCTTGATGGAAAGCCGTCAACCCCATCGCAGATTCCTGGTCAAGCGGGACGCCTGCTTCAAGCACGGTCTCGATCAGATCGAGGACTGGGTACTCTTTATCATAACCGCCACAGAGGTAGTGTAGGACAGTCCGACCATCGTGATCGACCTCGGTTATCACAACACTCAGTTGTTTGAGAAGCAAATCTATTAACCTCTTTGCACTTAGCTGGTGACTCGATGCTGCGAGATGGAGAGGTGTCTGTCCATTCATAGCTCGAGCTTTGGGGTCAACATCTTGACGTTGAAGTAAGAGCTCTGCAACTTCGTAATCTGCTATCAAGCAAGCGTGGTGTAAAGGGGTGAGCCCATCTTGATCTTGTCCTCCTGCGTTGACCTCTTGTCTGGCTAGTAATCGTTTGATAATGTCGAGGCTTTCTTCTCTGTACCCAGGTGGTTCATCAAAAGTAAACCTATCGTCGACGTCTTCACCGTCGTCGTTCTTGTTCTCACCATCGTATATCGGAACCAAACTCGGATGGTATTGTTTATCGCGACTTCTGACAGCCCAGTGTAGAGGAGTGCTCCCTGTTGAATCAGGGGATGCTACATCAAGACCGTTTTGCTCTAAGAGGAGACTCGCGATCTGTAGTTCCCCACGCGCGGCAGCAATGTGGAGGGCACTGGAGTTTCCTGCGTCAGTCCTGCGAGCATTGACTTCTTCGCGTTGGAGGAGCAGTTCGACAAGTCGTAAACTTCTCACGCCAACGGCCACCTGCAAGGCGGTGGAGCCGTTCCTATCAGGTGTACCGGGGTTGACCTCTTGACGCTGGAGCAGTAATTTGACCATATCCACCCGTTTATACTGAATTGCCCAGAAGAGAGGAGTTTGGCCATCAGAATCAGACACAGAAGCATCCATGTCAGACCTCTCAAGCAGACGGTTTACAAGCTCAGGCTCGTTCCACTTGAGAGCGTACCGTAATGCATCGGGGCATGTCTTGGTCCGGGCAGCTTAACGAGCAAGTCTATGGCTTCCCTATCATTGACATCGTGAGGGTCAACATGCTCCAAAGCAGATGTTCCATGAAATGTCCAATATGCTCCTAGCTTCTGGACAAGTATCTTCTCAGCTCCTTCGAAATCACTATGCCGAATGGCCATATGAAGGGCATAGGGCCTTACAGGCTCTGTATCACTCCAACAGTCGCAGACTCCTCTGGCTGGCACATGGGGATCCACGCCAATGTCAGCGAGATACTCGACGATATCACGATGCCCATGCTTGATGGCGTAGTGCAAAGGCGTTGCTCTTTCTTCAGGCCTCATCGTCCCAGTCCGTCCCCCTTAGATTCGCGCCATTCTCATGTGCTTTCCTGAGGATATCTATTCTTCCCTCTCGAGCTGCCCAACAATAGCCTACTGCACGAAGCCGAGGGTTGACGATATCATAGAAATGGTGGTTTGTTTGCGCCAGAGCCAATTGTGTTTTTGCGAAGATGTTCTCGTCAAATGCCTCTTCTACGACGAGGTCTGCAATGTTGTAGATTGCCTCAATCGGGAGGGTTTCCATTGACGCCATGGCGCGATTAACGTCTGTGTGACTGAGCTCAAGACTCGAAGTTGTCAAAGGTACCAATGATGTACTGCTCAGATCCTGGTGATGCTGATCATAGTTATGACTTGATGCTCAAGGAAGCCCAGTTGGTGAGGGGGAGCCTGATTGTAGGTGCAAGCTCTAGTTGAATGTGGCTTAAGCCTAGGAGAAGCAAAGATATTGGTAACCTCTACGTCAGTATCTAATACAACAAATAAGTAAGCCATAAACACCAACTCCAGTATAGTTAATCGGGGTTTCTTTGCTTCAATCAAAGGCCATATCAAGTGCAATTGCAATGCTTTCGTTTTCGAGTGAGCGTTTCCTATATTATGATACTTTAGATGCTGTAAAGTCGCTCATGTATGTATGATCAATACAACAAAGTGCCAACTACTGATAATTAGAGAATCAACACTAAGAAGCAACCGATCGTTGAGTGAATGGGCTCTCGCCTGTTCTGTTCTAGACATCTTTCAACGCTGTGCATCATGCAAGCTCGTTCTCTCAGGCATGCTGTATCTCATGGTGAGGGTACTAACATGAGATTGTCTAAGACTGCCATGCACACAACCACCAATATTGAGCATGTTCATTCGTTTCGGCGCTTTACTTCAAGCCGTCTTCTCTTGGTGAACTTTATCTCGTTATAGGCACGAAGTTAGCAATAACGACGCTATCCAGTGCCGCATTTTGACGGAAGTTGATTGAGGCCTTTCCCTCTTAACATTGGTGGTGTTATGCTTTCAAGGGCATACTCAATCTTGCAGGCACCCAAGTTATGTGAATCGACCAGGTAGCACTTATGGTGACGCCGTAATTGTGCCTGGTATATTTGAATCTCATTCCTTTTCATTGTGGCTCACTCTGTAAGCATGAAGTTGCTACTCGAAAGCAAAGGCGCCGCGAATTCCAGTCTTAGGTTCACATGCGAGACGCCAGTATTTTTTATACTCAAGTCTCAGAGCATGAGCCTTTTCATACATATACTATTTGGTTTCTGTAGTAAAAAGTCCAGGAACACTAAGCTTCTTTTCATCTGAGATAGGTTTGATGATAATCGTGGTTGTATTTATTTATTAGACGGAAACTACGTTTTACGTGTTTCTTAATTTGTTCCCAATCAAGCTCCTACGATACCTAACTGGAACAACAGAGTCAGTTGTGTCTGACCCTGCTTGGAACGTGTGCCTTGAGATACTTGAGAATTAGCACGGCTTTCATGTGATACGAATATAGACCCTGAACAGCCCAACTGTTCATGAGTCTCACGTAAGACAAAAGAGATCTATCATAGGGGTCTTATGAGATGATCCAATTGATTGTGATATTAGTCGACGGTGCACAAATCATTCAATTTCGTGAATGACCTTGCATGTGTGATGTGAAGCATTTCCGAAAAGCTGGTTACCCTGTGTCAAAGAATTGCCACCTCAGTTTTGTCGATTTCGTCCACTGGACAACCCCTCAGATTCCCCTCCATCCATGACGACAATATGTCGAAACGATCATAAATCCAGATATTTCCGTCTGGAAAGTATAACCGAGCCGGATATGATTCGGAGGAACCGGGTTCTGCCTCTCAAACATCACCACCAAAGCAAAAGCCAAATAAACAGGAAAAATCTGGACTCGCTGACTCGCTGACTTGGCACTCAAGATTGCTGATCACCTGAGTTGTCATGACCTCACACGTCGCAGAAACAAGTCGGCTAGGTAACTTTTATGCTTTCTTGTGCCTGCTTTCATCCAACCCATCAGATGCGCTGGAACACGCCATTCGTACTCCATGGACTTTCGGGCCTTCGAGAGTCCGCTGGCAGTTGAAAGATCCCCGGGACCCGTGAGGCCCGAGATCTTCCATGTGCGTCTCTGCGAGGTGAGAAGTGAAACTCTCAGAGTTGTCTTTGCCACGGAATACACGTAGCTTTGGGGCATCGTCGTGACAACAGGAGTGGCTCATGGCGTCACGGATCTTCACTTTTCATCATCAACCTGGCGCAGCATAAACAAGTTCAGCTGTGCTTATCTCACCTTGCTGCGTAATTTCTTCTTGGCAAGACACTTCAGCCCGTATCCGATACCTGCAGTACAGTACGGTATTGTTACAGCATGTTACTGTACAGTACCTGCAGTGGAATTAACGTTTCTCAAACCCAGCCCCTGCCAAGACACACTGAGCAGTGAATTGCATCACGGTTTCAGCCATATTGACAGGGAAATCTCGGAGGAACAAGGTAGACAGAGGGTGCAAAGCCAAAATTTGAACCTTCGAGCTGGTGCGGGACTCAACAACAGTTACAGAGCTCAAAGGAGAAGGCTGAAAGCTGCAAAAAGTGATGAGGTCTCCACTGACGGGACCATAATTCGCGGTCAGACTGTGGCTGAACCTCATTCTTGGTGAGAAATTACGATTGACTTTCATTAGCATTTTACGAGCTCTGCCCTGACGGTTCGTCGGTGAGTGGAGGAAGCCTTGGGCTTGGGGAGGTATCGTAAAGTACTCAAGCCAATTGTCATCGCGACACTAGCGGACCGAGAACGACGAGAAGAGTGAATTTAAAAAAAGGTTCAAGCTTGAAGCTGTTGGTCTAGAAAAGTCTGGATGGGAAGCAAATTTTCAGGAACCCACAATGGCTTCATCCTCGAGCAGGGAGAGCAAGGAAGTTTCCGGCACACAAGTAATTGATGAATGACCGTTAGACTTTTCAAAGTAATTTCTGTCGGTATTCAGCCTCATCAGCCGCCGTGTCGAGGGAGTTGTAGCTGAGGTTGTGAAAGCTCAGGCCCTCTTCGGAGAAAATCAATCTCTTGGCAAAGATCTAGGAGGGCATGTCAAGACAAGTCCCGTCCCTGATCGGCAACTTGACCATAGAAGCAAAGATTCAAACCGGCAACAAGACCGGTACCGTCATCGTCATAGAGGGTGCATCTTGCATGACGAAGAATGCTTGTTTGGGCACCCATATCCCGCGGTTGTATCAATATCAAGCCATCTCACGGGCGGTCGGCTCTTCTCAGGATGAAAGGAACCGGCTAGGGAGAGCGGCAAGGGAAAATGAAATGAGAGTTCACCTCCTCAGACTCCATCGACTGCTGTACAACCCATCATGCAGCAGTCCACACCTCCTTTGCCAAAAAACCGCGCAACTGTCTTCTCTGTTTTCGGCGTAAAAACAACGAGCTGATGGGTCCTCTGAGTCGAGCCAGTCCAGTGGTATTACCGGCCGAGACCTGGGTCTGTTTGACGATGCAGAGAGATGGAGCATTGCGGCATGGGGGTCGATATGCGAGGTGCGGGTAAGGACTTACACGGTGGTGACACTGCTTTGATGAGCATGAGTAGTTGAAGACATCTACCGTAGATAAATGCACCTGCATCCTCTTCAGCATTCAATAGTGTCACAATGTGATGATACTTTGGAAATTCATGTGCTCGGTCTCCAAACCAGCTAGATCAAAGTCTATGTAGGTATGTTGGATGCAGTTAGAATTCGAGAAGTGTATCGAAACAACTTCTCAGGATATCCTGTTAATAGCTATCCCACATACTGCTTAGCGGTATGCTGAGCAGCTTGATTGCACAGAGCTGACTCCATTGTTGCCATGATGGCGGTCATCTCGTGATCATTATCCTCTTTGTAGCTTCGATTTTACTCGATGTCTTCTTGATCGTGACCCCAGCCGCAATTTCAACAACGTAAAGAAATAGCATGTTCACCGCCGGAGTCTCGCGATGTCAGAGCCCTGTTTAAAGAGTGGGTGGGCTGTGGGTGAAGGACACTGGACAGTCAACCTCAGAAAGGCTATCTGGGCTGCATGAGTGAGAGCACAGAAGACACCCTCTCAAACACCATAAGCACAGCAGAGTAACATGCGAATTTAACAGCTACGCGCTGATACCGCGTTGACTGTCATATTGTTTTAAGATGCGGGGTTTGACTTCACAACGCGGGGTTAGTGCCCAGCAGGACGGGTCAACGTGACAAGGAGCGTCAGTGTTCAAGGAAGCCAATGCCAGTGACTGAGAGTGAGCAGTGAGCAGTGAGCAGTGAGCAGTGAGCCAGCTTGCCAGTCTTGGCCATTGTGCTGCTGTATGTACGATGCTACGCGTACCAATTGACATAGCCGCCAGTAGAGAACTGATATCAAATCAGACAGGTCCGTTATCGCAAAGACCGAGACCCCGACTGTCATTCCTTGATTGCTCAAGTAAGTTCAAGGGGGGTTGCACTGCCTGCATGCAGCTCCAACTCACGGGAAGAGACCGAGGCAATTGGCGATCAATAAACAGCGCCAGATAGGATTGGACAGTTTCAAACACCTTCCATGATCGTCGCAGTATTAAATGAAGTACTGCGAGTCACGAGAAGCTCGGATATCGCGCAGCTTAGGTCGTACAAAGGACCCTTCAGTCGTTTCATCTGTCAACTTGTGAGATAGGAGAGAGAGACGATTGTTTCTGTATTCTATATTTGTCAGTTTCAGGGTCCTTTGTAATAAACCTGAGAGATGATCTCTGAGGATCTGAAAGGATTCTTGACTCGGATTTCATGCGTCCATTGATTCTGCGGGCACATGGATAGGCTAGATAGGCTAGCTAACAGTAAGACACGTCCATGTCCATGTCGATGTCTATCCATGCCCATGCCAAATTGTCGTCATCGGGGGATTTCTGGCTTGCATTGCATGCATTTCTGTATGCAAGTGGGCCAGACGTGGGAGAGCTCACGAGCCTGGTTGTAAGAGAAGGGTTCAATTGGTGGATGGACGAAGGGGTTGCTGTTGATGCAGATTGGAGAGACAACATGACACCCAGGACGGCTACTGCGTGCGTCCCTGAAGCAAGGGTAGATCGCAGACGAAGACGCAGACGGCAGCTTAGCTTGCGAGTGCGGAAATGGCACCAGTAGAAAGGCAGTCTGCCATGAACGGAACAGGTGATTGTGGGGAAGTTGAAGAGCGACGAGGCGAGCATCAGGTCTGGATCAGTTGTTGCTCTGCTGTGCTCTGCTGTGCTCTGTGGCCTGTACCCCCACGGGTTTGGGGTTAGCCAAGAGTAGAAACGTGCAATACTCAGTGCAACAAAGCCTGATTGAGAAGGCAAAGAAAGTAGGCGATGAAGGGCACGTCAACTCGTGTTGCTGTTCTTTGTGCATTGTGCATGGTTACACTGACAAAGGGCGTGAGATAGACCAGACGAGGCTTTGTCGACGCCTGTAACAGACCAAACCTCCAACCAAACTAAAAGATCAACAAAGCGGCCTGTGGCGCATCTTGCGCATCTTGCGCATCAACCCTTCTTGCATAGGCTAATGGTCCCTTGCGCGGGGTGACTGCGTACTGAAACAAGCAAGTTGTGTGTCAAGTCATTGTCTATCATCTGAGGATTTGGTTGGCAAAGTGACTGATTGTCAGTCACAAGCCATCAAATGACCAATACGACACGACAGCAACATCAACATCAACATCAACAGCTAATGCTGTGCTGCGATTTACAGATACACCGCCTCGAATATGAAAGCGGATGGTGTTTGCTTAGTACGACCAAAACCACGCTTCGTAACTGGTGGGAAGGTTCACAAGCGACGATTCCATTGTGGGCCTGCCGAGGGTGGATGATGAATCAACGGTCAAGAATTCAGTGGCGGTTTGCTTCTGGAAAAGAAGAGGCAGAACTTTAATGTGCTGCACCGTATTTGCGGATGATTATGCGAGCATGAGGCTTGGAGGAGGGCAGTGCAAGTAGCGCCCTTGGTCATCTTCACACGGTATACGAAGCAGCGAGTCGTGACCCTGAAACTGCCCGACAACCCTCAGGCCTCTCAGAGTCAGAACAGAGTCAGGACGGTGTGACACACAGTAGATCAGGGCGACCTGTTTTCGGTTATAGAACAACGTGGATCTACGCTCTATCTCAGTTTGGGCGTCGCTGACAGGCGCCACTGGTCAATTGAGAAGACCCTGACTGGACAAAATCTGACTGTGGCCTCGGAGGGATGTGTCTACCTCCCTACGTACGTGCTGTAGAGAAAAGGGAGAAATGCACTGGGCTGAACGAGTTGAGAGCGGTCTGCGTACCGAAATTGGGACCTCGGAATGCGTAAATGCTCGCCTCAACATTGGATCTGTAATTTTGAATCGGAATGTATCCTATACGGCTGCTCTGTTTCTCGGCGCCGTGGAAAAGCGGACTCGATTCGGAGCGTCAGCAGCGGAGCAAGACATTTACAGGGCATGATTTTTTCCTTTTTTCTTTTTCGCGGCTGGGGGAGACAAAAAAAGCTACTAGCAATCAGTACCTTTGTCCTAAGTGACAAAAAGGACTTGGGTAAGCTTAATATTTCTACCAGGTTTCTAGACCAGTTTATTTTGGCACCCTGATCTATTACCTCGAGGTGCACAACAAGGGGGGAAAAGCCATGGATCGATCTAGGCGTCGAAAAGCCTAGCCCAGGAGGACGCGAAAAAAGGGCGCAAAAATATGCCGTGAACCAGGAATTCATCTTCCTCAGGCGGCTAAGGCTGGGGCTTACTCGAAACTTGGCTTCCATCAGTCAGTCATTTCAAGTCAGTCAATCAGTCACTAAGTCAGTCATGTCCACTCACACCTCAGCACCAATTGGTGATAGCGTATTACCTGAAGCCCTGCCCTGAGCCCTTAGTACATGGCGCCCTGTGAGATGTAACAAGCCAGTCAGTCAGGCCAGTCAGTTCCTCTGCTTCTGACCCGTGCTAATAAAATTTCTTTGGCACTGGCAACAGGACTCCATTTTTTACCCGCTCCTGGCACGGCAAATCGCCCATCGTCCTCTTAATTTAGGGTATCTCAGGGAACGGCCCCCCCTAAATTTCATCCCGTTCCTTGTCGTCGTTGGCCCCAACCTGAAAGTGACCTCCGCCCAGAGTCGGCCGGTACCTTTTTTTCGCTGGCGTCTTCCTTGGAGCGTCAGGTATTCCCGTCAATTTTCGTTCATTTCCACCTGCAATTTTTCTTTCCGTTCTCGTTGCTTCGCGCCGATTAACAAGGCTTACCTTATTAATAAATCAAAAAGACGGGACCCGAGGCCACCCTCGTCTCTCTCTTTTTCTCACTGCCTCAAATAATTGCCTCGCCCTTCTCCAGCCCTTTCTTTGTTTTGTTTTGTTCTGTTCCGTTCAGTGTTTTTAGTTGTTTCTTCTAAAACAATCTACGAAGCATCCGTACACCCATTATCCCTCCCCCCCTTGTCCCTGTCGAGCAACTTTGTCTCAGACCTTGATCTGTACTGTACTGTGCTGTACATAGAGTTACACTACAAAACGGTGCCGTACTCGTGCCCGCCCTCGGAGAACGTCATATGCAGCAGTCTCCACGCGCAATAAACAGAACAGCGGCTCTCATACACTCACACACCCACAACAATCCATACACCCACCTACACAACACAGCACAGACGCCACCCTGAATTGAGATTGGGGAAATCCTGCAACTTGGGAATCAGCCGCCTTTTCTACTCCTCTTCTAGCTTCTACTCAAAAGCCCAGTCCGGCCCGGCCCTGCATTGCATCTCACTTCTGCCATCGACCCATATCAAAGCACCCTCACGCACAAAGCAACCACCCCAACCAACAACCTACTCTAAACTATTCCAGTTGACGATGTTTGTCTTGCTGTTATAGCACTACTGTCCTCAGGGACACTTTTAACCGCCTCCTTCGACGCTGCTATTGCCAAGGCAATAACACAACTGCAACGTCTTGCACCTCAACTACTATACGACACATACAACTACACACCTTCTCGACTACCTCAACAACCATTATCCTAATCTCCTGATCAAATCCCACACTCTATCGACCAATATGACGACCAACATGACTACCAATAACCCAGACACCCTATGGGTGGCTCACGGTTCAGAAGAGCTCGAGGAGGCCGACGAACCGCCTGAGATAACCCTTAAAAAACAGCAGTTTACTGCCAACGATTTCCAGCGAACTACCATTCGACCTCCTACTGAAAAGTCCTCTCTGTTGACCAAGGCTATCAATGGAAACTCAGACGACGACCTCTACACTCCCCAGACTATCTCACGACCCATGGCCAACACCCAGCGACGCCGCTCCCTTGTTAGCAACATCAGCCTCGCTTCGACTGCCGATCTCACGAGCGATACTGGTTTTACTAGTCCTTCGAGACCGAACACACCAAGCCCTCCTCTTCCTGAAATGGCCATGCTACGCTTGCACGATGGACGTGCTGCCGAGCCTACACATGTTTCTTTGCTAGGTGCTGCTGTCAGGTTACAGCAAGGCAAGACTGAGGAGCCTCGCAAGCGAAGTATTCAGTTTGCATGCGTTGCCAAGCCCGTGGTCCAGGAACAACCCCCTCGATCCCAACCTATGGCCAAGGCGCCTTCTGCTCAGGAAGCTCCTCGCAAGTCGTGCATCAAGTTTGCATGCCCAGCTCGACCCGCTTCGACCCAGAACACTCCTCCCCGGTATACCGAGAACTGCGCTAAGAAGGACGCAACACCAAAGGCCGAATCTCCTTCAACCCCCAAGCGAATGTCAGCACTGGCGTTTGCTGCACCCCGCCAGGTCACACCTCGTCGACACTCCATGTCGCGTCCTCGATTTCTCCGTGCCGATTCCTCTGACCTTGTCACGGACAGTTCACAGTTCCACGAGTTTGCTAGTGGTATCACTCGAGAGGACGATTGGATCCGACGTGATAGCAATGCTGTTGCAACCAAACTGACAATCAATGACACTCTGACCAAGGAGAACAACATTCGACGTCTGGCTACCGAGGCAGAGGAAGAGGCCCAAGAAGAAGAAGACGAACTTGAGGATGAGGAGGATGCTGACGTTGACGACGAGGATGATGAGGACGGGGATGAAGATGAGGATGACGAACTCGATGTTGAGCTCGACGAGGATGATGAGGAGGACGAGGAGGACGAGGAGGACGATGACGACTCTGACGGCTATCACACCGATGAAGAGACCGGCTTCGCTGACTCTGATGAGGATGATGAGGACGATGACATGCGTCTCTGGACCCCTGGAGCCAAGTCTGTGGTTCATATCGGATCGGGTGCTACTCTCATGCGCCGCCCTTCTCTTCACGAGTTACAGTCTGACTCTTCTATCACTACCGTAGACAAAGAGCGTGCCAACCGTCGCTCAAAGCGCGTCAGATATGCTGAGGAGGCTCCTGATCTTCCTGATAGCACTGACTTTGTCTGCGGTACACTGGATGAGGACCGTCCTCTCGAGGAAGCCTACCTTTCTTGCCTCGCAGCTCGACGAAATGAAAAGCTTCGCGTTATTCCTCAGGACATCGACCCCAGTTTCCCTGCCTCTGAGCCTGAGGAGGAAAACGAGGGTGAGATCTTCAACCCTGTTCACCACTCGAGTGATGAGGATGATGAGTTCTTCCAGGGCAAAATGGAGGACCTTCATCAGGAGCGTGACCGCCCTCGTCGCCGTCGCAAGAGCGAGCATGCATCTCCTAAGCGATTCCGCTCTCCTCCCCCAAAGCGTCATCACTCACCCCCACCCAAGGTCCGAGGCCGATCACCCAAGCCTTTGTTTGACCGTCAATCCCCTCGAAAGGCCAAGTCCCCAGCTCCTATGCGGAAGCCCATCACCACCCCTCTTGGATCTCCTCGCTGCGGCCAAGTCAACTTCAACCTGGCTGGTCGCCCTGGGCTCACTCACACCAAGTCTCTTCCTCGTGGCGGTGCAATGTGCCACCAGCGAAAGCAGGCCCGACACAAGGTCAAATACGACAACGATACCCACATTCGTGGTGCTATCGATATTGTCAAGGGTCTGGAGAGTAAGCGTCAGCGACGCAAAGAGAAGTTCCACCAAAAGTACTGCAACCGCGCTCGACGAGGCCAGATCCCCGAGCGCAAGCCTGTTCCCGGTCGCGGCACGGAACGCATGAGGGAACTCGGCCTTCTCATGGCTGGCAAGAAGGACCAGACCAACTATGTCCTTTCCATCTAAGCATGCTTGACTGTCCTTGCAAGAGAACATGGATGCTTTCGATTTAGACTGCGAGACACGTTACGACGAAGATGATGCATCTTACACGATTTAACTTGATGACTCAAATGTCCTTTCTTACACCTTCTCGGCTAGGTCTCCGAGATTGCTTTACTGTATATACTGGTAATGGACCCCCGGATGCTCGCAATGTTCGAGATTTCCTGTACATATTTTTTCTACTTTTTCTTTGTCATACTGCATAAAGCGGCCGGACAACGCTCGCTACTGGCGGAAAGGAGCTTATTTTGAACTGCTTGGATACCCGATACAGCATTTGGTATTACTGGGGTACATGCTCGGCGTTGGATGAGAGGCTATCATGACATAAATGCATTTAGCGGAATATCAATCACGACAATGATTCTCTGCCATATATTAACGGTCGCTTCCCGTGACATAAAATAACTGGATGAATAAGACTACACGCAGTTAGTCAAAGATGTTGGTAAGTGTGATTAAGTCTCGTTGACCATCGGGGATGTCACTAGCTGGTCACTTTGGTGTAAGTGAGTCCTCGAGACACCACAATTTGGCAATGGAACTGCGAATACTCCTGTAGTAAAGGACAAGTAAGCATAGAATATTCTTATGCGTACCTAAATATACAAATTTTAGCCACTGTTCTTGTTTGTGCCAGCTGACCTGCAGCTCGGTATCGAGGGACGGAACTGTACGGCGTGACATGCACGATGATATACGTGCCTTGAAATTCAGGCACCATTTCGGCGTCCCTTTCTTGCCAGCTTTTGGTTCAATGCAACGCCTCCTAACAATCCACCAGCAGCTACTTTCCACGACGCCAACGATAACGACGACTCCTTTTCTCCAGTGCAAGATAATAACACCACAACCTTTTATTTTCAGCCTAATACTCACCTTTAATACTCACACAACATGTGGATTGTCAACTGGTGTATGTAACCGGTTACGATTAAACAACTGGTAACTTGAATGGGCTGACACGTGCTGCGTATAGTCTATGATGTGCTGTCCTCCTTGGGACTGCTCAACAAGCACGCAAAGCTGCTCTTCTTGGGTCTCGACAATGCCGGAAAGACTACTCTGCTTCACATGCTGAAGGTACGTCGACACAATGCGGTTGGATTGTTGGATGGATGGTTGTCAGCTCGGATACTTGTTACCAGCGGTGGCGGTTTTGGAGATATATGACGACTAACGATGGATTTACAGAACGACCGTGTCGCTATCCTCCAGCCCACTCTTCACCCCAGTAAGATCCTCTGTGAAAGCATCGACAAGGCGTTATACTGAGACATCACAGCATCCGAGGAGCTTGCCATTGGCAACGTTCGATTCACCACCTTCGATCTCGGCGGTCACCAGCAGGGTATGCCAATCACCACACCTTCAACTCCGCAAGTATATCTAACAACTTTTATAGCCCGACGTATCTGGCGCGACTACTTCCCCGAGGTCAACGGCGTTGTCTTCCTTGTTGATGCCAAGGACCACGAGCGATTCGGTGAGGCCAAGGCCGAGCTCGACGCCCTCCTCTCCATGGAGGAGCTCTCCAAGGTTCCCTTCGTCATTCTCGGCAACAAGATCGACCACCCTGATGCTATCTCTGAGGACGAGATGCGACACCAGCTCGGCCTTTACCAGACAACCGGCAAGGGCAAGGTCCCTCTCGAGGGTATCCGACCTATTGAGCTCTTCATGTGCTCAGTGGTTATGCGACAAGGCTACGGCGAAGGTATACGCTGGTTGTCGCAGTACGTATAGAGAGGAGTGGGGAAGACGGGATGAGATTGAAAGAAGTGAGGCAGTGAGCTAGAGAGGTATACCTTACGTCAAGTCCTTTTGGGGAGAGGTAGAAAGGACAAGTGATTTCCAGTGTTATGAGACTCAGAATTCTCCCTTAGGCGAACATTGGTCCTGCAATTCTACTATATTTACTTGCTACAAAATCGAGCTGAGCCTCATATCGGGAATGCTCCTGAAGATGGAAAAATCAGACCCCTGGTATTAAGTGCTAGGGTGTTTTACAAGGGGTGGCTGTGCTCATGAACGACATTATTGTGCCTAGGTAGGCATCATCGGAATACATATCATGATGCGTGATGTAACTAGTTTAATCGTAGCTAAAAGAGAAGGTGGCAAGAATTAGAGAGAGATTATGCGTTTACATCTCATGATTAGCGCTCGTAGGCTCATCCTAATCGCTGTAGGTGGTGGTACCAGGTGTTCGATAGAGGCCTCGGTTCGCCAAGACGGACTGGTATGGATCCCCGGGAAATGTACCTCTGTACAGTTTCCCCAACGAATCTACGTCATGTTACTAGAATCGTCACAAGGCAACCCAACAGAGCTTCGCATCATAGTAATCAATTTCTCCCTCAACCCGCTGTAACATCTCACGATTCCAAGAAATCCGACTTATTTCTCTCTCCTATCAGCAATGGGTTAGAGATTACAGCATAAAATCGATCGCAATGTCGTCCTCGTCGTATTCCTCACTACTGCCTCGCGATCCAGTCTATGGATTTCCACCGGAATCTTTCGATCCCTCCCTTCTTCCTGATGTCGACACTGAATTCGTCGATGCGCAAGACTTGGAAGCCTTTGAGAAGGCGCTCCAGGCTCCTGATCCGATTCAGAGTCCAGCCGACGAAAACGGTGCTCGGTCGCCACGCAGCCCGAGTTCGTTCAGTGTGACAAAGAGGCCTTCGCAGGTCGAATCTGGCCTTGCGGATGATGTAGCTGCTGTCGTCGCCGCGGCGGACGCTGCTTCTGGAGATCTTCCTGTTCCGCCGACACCCAGTCAAGGGACTTTTATCACGGCGCAGAACGATTGGGCGCCCGTCAACGAAAAGATCTATAGCCGTCGGCGTGGTTCGAGGCGAAGCAAGAGAAAGCGCAGGGGTGGAAAGGGGGCTGTTGAAGGTCTTCTAGGGACCCGCACCAAGGATGAGACTCGAGAGGGATATCTATACCAACTTTCAAAATGGCCTCTGCTTTTCTTCGTGTTTGCGTGGCTGGGTGGACTTGTCGTTGCATATCTCTCGACAAGACTATACATCTGGGTGTACGAGCATTTCTTCACATGGCGCGGCCAGCGAGAAAGACTTCGAAGAAATTTGCGAAATGCGTCGAAGTATGACGATTGGGTAAGCGCTGCAAAGGAGCTCGACAACTACCTTGGCCGACAAACATGGAGGGAAGAGAACGATTTCGCATACTACGATTCCAAGACCGTTCGAAGAGTTTGGGAGCAGATGAAGAAGACAAGACTGCGCGCTGAAGAGCAAGAAAGCAAGGGCGAGAAGGGTGATGGAGTTAAAGCGGTGGATGAGCTGAAGACCTTGATCGAAGCTTGCGTCAAGAATAACTTTGTTGGCGTTGAGAACGCAAGGTTGTACAGCCAAACGTACTATGGAACCAAGAATCTGGTACAAAATTTCCTCGATGAAGGTGAGTTCCTAATACCCCAGCTAGACACTCCAAGATTCTAACCTGAAGCAGAGGAGAAGTGCATCAAATTTCTTATAAACACCAAACAACTTGAGATGGAACAGAAGCGAGTTCTGTTCAAGCACGTCTACGCGAACTACGGAAGAACAGCTCTCTGTCTCTCGGGAGGTGCAGCCTTTGCCTACTATCACATTGGTGTTGTCCGAGCTTTGCTCGATGCGGATCTGCTACCAGATGTCATTACAGGTACCAGTGGTGGTGCTCTAGTAGCTGCTTTGGTGGCCACTCGAACGAATGATGAGCTGAAGCAACTTCTTGTGCCAGCGCTTTCAGAGCGGATCAACGCCTGCCGCGAACCATTTACAGTCTGGATTCCTCGATGGTGGAAGACTGGAGCTCGTTTTGACTCGGTTGACTGGGCGCGACGATGCGGCTGGTGGACACATGGCTCTCTGACATTCCGAGAAGCTTATGAACGAACAGGTCGCATTCTCAATGTTACCTGTGTGCCAGCTGACCCCCATTCGCCGACGATTCTTTGCAACTACCTCACAAGCCCCGATTGTGTTATCTGGTCGGCGGTGTTGGCATCGGCCGCTGTACCCGGAATTATCAACCCTGTCGTCCTCATGATGAAGACTCGAGACGGTTCGCTAGAGCCGTACTCTTTTGGCCACAAGTGGAAGGATGGCAGTTTGCGGACAGATATTCCCATCAAGGCCTTGAACACACACTTCAACGTCAACTTTACAATTGTCAGCCAAGTCAACCCACACATCAATCTTTTCTTTTTCTCTTCTCGAGGCTCAGTTGGTCACCCAGTCACACATCGCAAGGGGCGTGGATGGCGAGGTGGCTACCTGATGTCTGCGTTTGAGCACTATCTCAAACTGGATATGAACAAGTGGCTCAAGTTTATCCGCCACGCCGAGTTGTTGCCCCGGCCTCTTGGTCAAGACTGGAGTCAGCTTTGGCTTCAACAATTCAGCGGTACTATTACGATTTGGCCAAAGTCGAGGATTTCAGACTTCTGGCGCATTCTATCAGATCCCGATCCCCATCGACTATCCCGTATGATTCACGAAGGGAAGCAAAGTGCTTTCCCCAAGCTCAAGTTTATTGAGAACAGACTCAAGATTGAGCGACTGGTTGAACGTGGACGGTCTGATTCAAGACCATGGGTGCGTCGGGGTAGCATTCAAACTATTCTCAGCGAAGAGGATATCAGAAACATTCTGGCGGAGGAGATGGGCAATGGTGCAACTACAGAGGACGAGACCGATGTGGAAGATCTCAGTGGTCTTGGTCTTGGTATGACCACACTCGACGAGAACACTCTTTACGAGGAGCCCGGAGAGAAGAGTGACTCGGAGGTTAGCGGTTGAGGTGAGTATCGTTTAAGATGGGAGGAAGTGGATATACGGAGTAATACGAGCAGCATTGGATGTCTCTAGATTTGTAGCATAGCTTCAAGGTTACTTTATAGGTTTGGGTCTGAAAATTGGATTGGGACTGGGAGGAACCAGTAGATCATTTATCATTATAAGCGTCTTTAATATACATCAAGCGTTTCATTTGTCGAATTATATGGCCAGATGGTCTCGATCCTATTCAAGTAATATAATTCAGTTGCTCCGTTCTGAGGAGGTACTTAGTTGGGCTCGAAATAGAATAGAGTTGGGATTGGCGCTAGAAGGTGATAGACTGCAGGGCTGAGTGCACTAAGAAACAGTGGCTGTCCTTTCTAAAGTTGTTTAGGTACAGTAGGGTCCTCTGTGCTGAGAACACGGTGGCGCGTACGGCAAAGGAGCCATTCAGTGCAGGCGGCAAGTGGGGAGTGACAGATAATCCGATCACCGGCAGCCGTCAACCCGCCCGCTTCCTCCTCCAAACCAAGGTCGACCATGGGAAATGCGCTGCGTGGCCGTAACTCGTTAGTAGTAGACGACAGTTGGACTCTCCACGACACCAGCACTTTTCTTCAACTTTACATTCTCACACCAACAAGCACAATATTATCTGCCAGTAAAATACACTCTTTTGGGGCAGAGAACTTGTTCTTGATTTTGTAAAGAGCATTCTCTTTATTTTATCTTTTGTGTGTCTTTGTTTCTGTCGTCTTCTATACATTGATTGATCGATCGCCTCGACTTGTGGGCTACGTTTCCCCTTCGAGCTTGCTTTGAGAGTAGCCCTGGGGCTCTCTTCAACCCGTCAAGATGAGTTCCGACTACTCTTATGACGAGCAGGTAAGAATGGGCAATGTCTCTATGCTTCGACACCGGCTAACTCGAACCAACAGGGCCAATTCTTCCCCTTCTTTATCCTGACCCTCACTGGCATCGTCACTGTTCCCCTTACCTATACACTCCTTCGCCCGAACCGCGACCAAGATGCGCTTGCGCCACGGATCAAGACCAACTACAAGTCAGAGCATGCGGCTACTGTCGAGTCGCTCAAGTCAGCGCAGAAGCGTAGCCAATGGAGGGTCAAACGGGTTATCTTCGTGATAATCGGCTGGGCCCTCATGGCTGGCATGGCCTACCTGATCATGGTGACCCAGCGAACTGTCCCAAAGCTTTGGAACCCCTACGATATTCTAGGCATCTCAGAGGTAAGCTTCGCGACAACTATATCGTGCCCAAGTGACATTGCTGACACAATCACTACAGTCTCTCAATGAGAAGCAAATCAAGTCGCACTACAAGCGACTCTCCCTCAAGTTCCACCCTGACAAGGTTCGACCTGACCCAGCCAAGAACGAGACTGTTGAATCCCTCAACAACTTCTACGTCGAACTCACCAAGGCCTATCAAGCGCTCACCGACGAAGACGTCCGCAACAACTACATCCAGTATGGCCATCCCGATGGAAAGCAGAGCTTTAGCATGGGAATTGCTCTTCCTCAGTTTATGGTCTCCGACGGCAACGGCAAGTATGTCGTTCTTCTGTACACTATGCTTCTTGGAGTTCTTCTGCCCTGGCTCGTTGGATCATGGTGGTATGGTACCAAGAGGATGTCAAAGGAAGGTGTCCTGATGGAGAGCGCCAACAACCTGTTCCGACAATACGACGACGAAATCGAGGAGGGCGGCATCATCACTGCTCTCAGCGCTGGCAAGGAGTTCGAGGACATCCTGAAGGGCGATAAGGGCGAATCTGGTCTTTCCAAGATCGAGTCACGAATCACAGCTGAAAGTGAGGTCGGGCCTACTGCTTCTGGCATGTCGCTCAAGGACAAGGAGGCTCTCGAGGATCTTGACAACGGTGTTCGACGAAAGGCCCTCGCCCTTCTCTGGGCTTACCTCGGCCGTGTTGAGCTCGACGACCCTGCTCTGACCAAGGCCAAATTCCAGGTTGGCCCCATCGCCCGCGCCCTCAACCAGTCCTTCAACGCCATCACTCTCGCCTACGGAAACATTGGTCCTATTGCCAACTCGTTCTACACCAGCCAGAACCTGATCCAAGCTGTTGCACCCCACGCCTCTCCTCTTCTCCAGCTTCCCCACATCACTCCCGAGATCGCTCGTGCCATCGAAGGTGATTCCAAGACACACATGCCTGTCCACCGATTTATGGATCGACCAGACGCACAGCGTAGACAGCTTGCTGTTGGAAAGGGACTCCTGACTGAGGAGCAGTACCAGACCGCGATTGGTGTCGCTAAGCAGATTCCCTTCTTCCGTGTATCCAGGGCCTTCTTCAAGGTTACTGGCGAGCGCTTTATTATCCCCTCGTCACTGGTTTCTCTTGTCATCAAGGGCCGCTTCATTCCTCCTGGTACTGAGAACATTCCCCCTGTCAACGAGCTGGATCTCGAGGACATTGACCCGGCTGAGGACGATATTGAGGCTATCAACGGACGCAAGAAGAAGACTATCAAGGGCCCTGACGGCAAGCTTATTCCTATCGAGGAGGAGTCAATCCTGCCCCCTCTAACACACGCCCCCTACTATGCCCGTGATCACTCTCCTCAATGGCACGCTTTCCTTAGCGACTCCAAGCAAGGCAAGATGGCTGTTCCCCCTTTCCACTTCGCCAAGTTCGACCAGCCTATTATCGATGATGAAGGCAAGCCTACTTTCAACATGCAGACTCTCAAGGCTCAATTCGCTGCACCTCCTCAAGCTGGTCACTACACCTTTGTTTTGCATGTTATCTGCGACTCCTATGTTGGCTTCGATACCAAGATGGAAGTAACCTTGGTAGTTGAGGAAGCAAGCAAGGCAGCCGAGATGCAAGCCGAGGACGAGATCAGTGAGCCTGAAGAGGGTAAGTCTCAATTGCAAACCAAATTATTGAATGTTCCTGCTAACAACCTTTCAGATTCCCTTGCTGGACAGATGCACGTTCTCAAGACTGGTCAAACTCCCAAGACCCGCAGAAGGGATTCTGACGACTCTGAGGATGAGAGTGGGACAGATGAGGAAGAGGATGACACCAGTGCAACAAATACCGATACTGAGGACGAGTCATAACGGCCTACCAGTCTCTGTGGATATAAAAAAAGTACTGTAATCACTAAATCATGAGCGAAACCCCTCTCAGGAGCATGATGTGTGTATACGGAAGCGATATAATCCTTGTGTATGTATGTATTGGGAAGGGAGGGAGTCTGGAGGAAGATGACAAACACTTTAAAGCTTGGGCATTTGTTTCTCTATCGAGAAACAAGTTGGGAGTTTAGGGGTTACTTTATGGCACACACTCAGTATATAACTCTTTCTTGTTGTGCTTCTTCTCATTCAACTTCAAATTATTTCCACAGCCCGCTTGTTTCGTTCAAGCACCAAGACACCTTTTCCAGTTTCCATCTCAGCCTCCAGTGAGCAAAAACACCCGTATTGGAGCAACTATCGTATAATATAACAAGCGCCCGGATTAACATTCTCGTTCCCCTTTGAAACAGTGCCCGTGAGGCGACGTTCTTGTTTCCACATATTATGTACGCCTATTGTATCGCTTCTTTCAGATTCTCAGATAACCGTTCGGGATATAGACTATGCGTAGTATATAGGGTTCCAAAGACGCAAGACCAGCTTTCGTCTTGCTTGTACGTATCTTTCGAACAGTGAGGTGGCTTCTCAGCATACTCTTACACCACAGACTTCGACACCCTTGCCCTCAATACGAGCGGGACGACCAAAGTACAGGATTGACAATTCACGGATGAACAAAGCATCGGTATCGCTCCAGACGTCGAGGCCCATGCTTTCCACAGCATGGCTATCTACGCGGATAGCATCGGCATCGTCGGGTTCGGGGTCAGAGTCTGATGGGCGAAGTGGTGCTCTTTCGCCCGAAGCTTGTGACAGACCCTCGTCATCATCGTCATGGTCAGTATATGGCTCGTCTTGGCTGTCAGCTAAGTCAGCCAACACTGATAGTATTTGTGTGGTGAGACGGTGGAAATAAGCGATGATAGCAAGCTCAAATCTGGCCTCACCAGAACCATCAGGGGCACGATTGGCGGCGTTCAGAGACCCAAGTGAGTCTGATAATTGTCCCGATCGAGAACCTGGTCGTGGCATAGTCATAGACGGTCCAAAATCGGCGAGCAGAGAGGCATCGTGAGCTGCCTCCTCTTGCTGTTCCTGACGCAATTGTTCGCCAGCGCTGGCCCACCACATGTAACCATTGTAAGCAAAAGCTGCCCATGTCAGGGGTTCGACGACCTTTTCCACTGCGTCGTCTCGTGGGTCACGGACGATATGACTTGACTGGGTAGAAAATCTACGCGCAGAGCGCTCCTCTTCGGGAGACTCTGGGACAGCACTAGGGATCTGGCTAGCAGCTGCAAGACGGGCAAGACCGTTCTTTAGAGTGGTGAAACGACGAAGATCTCGCTGGGTCGCTTTAATAGGCTGTCCGCGAGGGCATTCGACCACGGGCCAGACTCGCTCTGTGGCATTAGAGGAGTAGTCGGGAGGCAAAGTGACGAGCATATCCCAGAGTGTGTCCTTCATAGCGAGAATGCTGTCAGTGGTGCATGCAATCCAACCAGAGCCTGATTCGTCATCTATCGCATCTTCGTCATTGCGAGGTCTCTTGGACGCCTCAAAGTCATCCATGAGGAAAGGTATATCATGAACACCAATGGAGAAAAGCGGTCTTAGACGCTGCGTTGAAGCTGATGCTGGAAGTATATCGGTGACAGATAGGGGAATATTGGAAAGAACAGAGAGGTTATATACTAGGAACATTAGTAAAAAGCTACTAGCTGGAGGGATATGATTTACCAAAATCACAAACTTCATGGACTGGTGCATGGCATGATATTAGAATACGCTTCCGCAGTAAAGCAGCGCGATGTATGGGAAAGATGAGCGGACCAAACTTGTCCAGAAGGCTGGTCAAACTCCAGGCAGGGTGATATGGTGAGAGTTTGTTACCGGGCGGTATTAGAGAGGCGCCGTCGGAAGCTGATCGGTTGCGGCTGTGGGCTTTGCGGGGGAAAGGTGATGAGTTGAGAGACGGAGAGCTCACGGGAGTCTCTCCTGAGAGTCGACGATTGCCATTTCCAGACTTTTCGCGATTAGCAACCCAATATTCCTCGAGTATGCTGGTGTTTTTGCGATCTTCAGCCAGTTTCCTGCTCAACACGTCAGCCAAGTCCATTGCACATGGGGTAGATTGCGTACGCAGCCATCTCTTTGAGTCCTTCAGCATGCCTCCAAGCGCGCCCCAAACGACCATAACTCAGGGGAACTAGAACTCCGACGGCAAACATTCTGGCGTTCCGCGCCTCCTCCTCATCGCAGGGCATGTTAACAAAGGCGCTGAGTCCAGCATGGGCGCTGTCGTGAACGAAGTAGATGAGATCTTCGGAGACTGTATGCAACCCGGAAGGAAGAGATTTGTATTCGACAAGGCCTTCGAGGTCGATGCCAGGAGCATTTTGTTTCCAAAGGATTGTATATCCGGCCTTGACGTCGAAGTGGATGAGGAAGAGAGCATCGATGGGAGGACGATCGAGAGGTTGGTTCGAAGGCATGCGGACGGAAAGAGACGGTTGTCCTCGGCGGGAGGAAGCCATGGCGATTGACTATCGAGATGCGCGCATCATATGCCTGGCTGGATGCTTGCAAAGGCGCAGGCGGACTGCGCTTAAATTGAGTTTAAGAGGGGAGAACAGAGTCAAGAGAGGAGATAGGCGAGCGAGCAAGCAAGCAAGTGACAAGCGGATTGAAGCGAGTTTCGAAAGTCGAGCCAGAGATTGCTACGGCTTGAACGGGGCTGAAATGCAGTAACCGGGGCAGAAATCAGAAGCCAGCGATTGCTGCAATGGGATGAAAGAATCCAAGGAGAACGAGAGAATGAATGGCGATGATAGATCGTGGTGGAGTTGAGTTTGGGTCTGGCTTACAGCGGGTTACATTAGGTGCCTACCTACCTGAACTACCTAGCTCGCTACCCTACCTTAGCTCCAGGTAGCTATCGCAACCCGGTAGAGTATCCGATGGGGCCCACGTGATACAGGCATGAATGGCAATGCTATGCATGTTTAAGATGATATACCTTGAGGTAGTGTAAGACTTTACCTCGACAGGACGCATACTACTATAGAAAGAAAGCGTTTTCTGTCAGTTTTGTGTCTCAAGACTCAGATGGTACTGTACTACACGCAAGGGAGCCAAGAAGAAGGGTGTGGTCGGACAATCCTGTGATCAAAGCCAAGACAGCTGTTTTGTGACTTTATATAATGGATCTATTTTGCATTGTTAGAGTGACCGCTTGAAACCGAGGGGTGTTGATACCTGGCCATTGACTGTGGAACAAGTATTCGAATGAACAAGTCTGGCTGTTCTAGGCTGCCACATACTCTACATAGAGCTGACATATTGCTCCGTGTAGTTCAATTGTATCAAGTACGCCAAATATTAGAATACTTCAGAGTACTTAGGGAGACACCCAAAATGGGGGCTCTTCTAAAGGAGAGATATTGTAAAGGCAGTGATGCAGCATTGAAATGATGCTGAATTGAATGAGAGCAACAACCAACTTGTTCTTATGCTCAACGGTATCACCCCAAGCGGTATAGAACATGATCTCGGAGCGTAGGAGGACTCGGGGCCCTGAGAGTCCACGGAGTTCATCTTTCATCATCATAAGATATTTAGATCTAGTGTTTTCATCATATCATGTAACTCTTTGCATGGTGTGAGTTATAGATATAGATAAGTACTCAGGTATCCCCAACTATTATGGTCCCAGCCGGATATAAGTTAGTCAACACCCATACAAACCGCTGAGTCAGGCATTGATCCATGCCATCCTCGGTGCCGACTTTCACAAGCCATAAAAACGAACACCCTGTACCTAGGTGCCTGTGACATCACCCAACCAATGACAACCTCCCAATCAAAGACGTTCCCGTCCCGTGTCAACGGCTGTTGAAGAGCACCCATGGAACTACCTAATTAACAACTCAGGTGCCTCTGTAGGAGTGAATGTGATCGATCTGATTACCTATATCTGTACATTAATCCCTCATCCTCTATATAGATCAATACTGTAAATCTATTCAGTGTTTAGTCCAAGGCATGGAAAGAGAAAGAAGAAGAGACAGAAAAAAAAAAGACCCCGCCATCCATCTCTAGAATTGACACTTTTATCGAATCCACTCAACAAACCAACCCCCGCCAAACCAAACCAAACCAAACCCAAGCCCATACCCATACAGTACATTCCACCAAATATCCATAACCCAGCTGACCTACCCGTAGTCTTTAACCTACCTATAAACTCTACTTCTCCTCTACTGACTGGTGTCTGTCTCACTTTGTCTCATTACCTCCTCAAGCAGAATCCGCCGTCGCCCATCATGTCCATCTCCAACATCCTCCTCTACTTCCTCCTCGGCTACGCCGCCCTAACAATCTTCTTCTACGCCATGTCCCTCGTCGTTCCAAAAGCCGCCTTCGCCGCCCGCGGCCTCGCCTCCTACATCTCTCTCCTCGCCGTCGCAGCCTACGGAGTCCTCGCCTCCATCTTCCTCACCATCGTCGGAAAGCAGCAGATCGCGCAATGGGCTGTCGGCCGCTGCTTTCACCATGTTATGCGCTACACCACTGGCGTCGAGTTCGTCGTCGAGGACCCCGATAATGTCCTCGGCACTACGCGCCCGGCTATCTTTATCGGAAATCACCAGACTGAACTCGATGTTCTCATGCTCGGAATCGTGTTCCCCAAGTACTGCAGTGTTACGGCTAAGGCTTCGCTGAAGAAGGTGCCTTTCCTCGGCTGGTTCATGTCGCTGAGCGGTTCCATTTTCATCGATCGCAAGAACAGCAAGGATGCCCGCGAGGCCATGAAGGGCGCTGCCAGCGAGATTCAGTCCAAGCGACAGAGCGTCTACATGTTCCCCGAGGGTACTCGAAGTTACGCCAAGGAGCCCATGCTGTTGCCTTTCAAGAAGGGTGCTTTCCACCTTGCTGTCCAGGCCGGCGTGCCCATTGTTCCCTGCGTTGTCGCGAACTACAGTCATATCATGCACCCCAAGACTCTCACCTTCAAATCTGGAAAGATCCCCGTCAAGGGTGCGTATAAACCCTATGTTCACCTGCCCCAAGTATCTAACTGTATACAGTTCTCAAGCCCATTCCCACCAAGAACTTGACCGCAGCAGACGTTGACGAGCTTACCCGCACGACACGGGAACTCATGCTCAACGAACTCGTCACTCTCACAGCAAAGGCCCGCGGCCATCCCATGGCTGTCCCTGCTTCGCTTGACTCAACAACTGGCAAGAGCTCAGCCATCGATACAAATGGCTCGGCGCACTAAGCGCATCTCATCAAACAAAAGGAAATCATTGAAAAGGAGGAGGAAGACTGGGTAGGATAGGGATAAGGAGTTTGCCATACGGGGAGTCACGTCGGATGCAAAGACTTGAGGCAGCCTTTTGATACCCCCATAGACGCATGCATGAGGTGGCTTGTGCTCGTTAGGTTTACGGGCGTGAGCTCAGCTCGAATGTTTTTGTTTACTGTTTCTGTTTTTCGTTACTGGAGCTTGCTTGCTGGCGGATTTGCGCTTGTTTGTTTTACCTAGGTTCATGAGGCGGGCTCACAAGATGTTTTCGGGATTTAGTCGCATGACGGAATGAATAGACGTATATACGTTACTTATGCGGATGCCGATCACTCCCCCGAAGCGTCACGAGAATTCACACACATACAGATCTGTATGTAAGTTGTACACTTTTCGTGTTTCATTCGGTATCGTCTATCATCATCTGCACGCCAAAACCGGAGGATCAGAAACGAGATTCAACTCCAAGATCGCCAGACCTGACCTGCCCTTATATTCCGCCATGCTCCAAGGCCAACCAATTACAAAGAAATGTCGCTACACTAAAAACCACACAAGAAATCGATGAAGCCCAGCTTTTGTATAAACAGGCTTACTCTCTAAGCGCCTGCAGTGCTTGCGTCAGTGATACGACCCTCAGACTCCGGCCCCGTCTTGGTGTTCCCATGGCAGCCGAGCTAGTATGTGTTGCTGTAGGGCTCAAGTCATCTCGCCAGAAACGGAAGATACGCTTCAGATCCCGAGGAATACCTTCTAATACGACTGTTGAGATGGGTACAAAAGGACGGTCCTCCATGCCCGCGGCAAGGATGGCATATTCTTGAGCAAAGTCGAGAGCGTTGCGGAAAGACGAGTATTGCGATTGAGCACGGGCGCCAACAATGATATACATCTCAAAAAATGCGTCAAGAACATATATGTGCTCAGGAGAAAGGTCATGCTGGTTGAAGGGAGCGATCTCAAAAACCTGGTGCTTATTAGTACGCCGACAGCTTGAGCCAATGTGAATCAACATACCTGTTGCCGTGTGTCTGCATCCGAGCAGAAGAGTCTGCTGCAGTACTTGGCATAGTTGGGCTTGAGCCTCCAATGATCGGCCGAGTGAGGCTTTGATCCGCTCTCAAAAAGTTTCCAAAACGACTCAGACTCATCGCCATCGTCCGCTTCGATCAATTCTCCAGTGAGTGTAAGCTCAATGGCGATAAGCTTCGCCGCACTCAGCTCTGTTACATCGCATCCTCGCCCCTTCCAGATATAGGCCTTACCCTGACTGGTGAGAACATAGACGAATCCTGCGCAGAGACTCGATGGGCTGAAATCACACTCATCGAAAGCGACCTGGCCCTGATAGCGCCGGCCGCAGAGCATGTTGGGTGCCAGTGAGTCGTACTTGTTGCTTGAGCCACGTCTAATCAAAACAACTCCACCAAGAGCTTGCAAGAATTCCGTTGTCTCCTTGCCTTGCTGCATCTTGACAAGCTTACCGCCCAACGCCTTGGCTTCTTTCTGGACGAAAAGAAGGGCATCGTCAGCAGCCGACTCAGGAACCTGGTCACCAACCCAGAAATAGATCTCTAGGCGCTTCCAGCCAGCCTCGTTTGTGAAGCTGTGGGGAGCAATGTACATCTCTCTCTCAAACAATGTGCGCTCGTTGTGAGCCGAAACAGGTGTCTTCTTGCCCTCTGCGGATATTTGGAACACCTGGAAGCTGAGACTCTGGATCTTCAGAGGGCCTGTTGGTGGTCGGTTTGCAAGAAGCTCTGCGGCATCTACCTTGTACTCAGACCTTGAAGGCTTTGGCCCAAAGAAGTCTGTCAATAGACTAGCAACATCATTGCCCTGGCTTGGGGTCTTTGGTGGTGCGGCTGAAGCTGTTTGTTGAGGCTTGGGGGTCTGCGGGGCTTGAGGAGTCTGTGGTTCCTTAGAAGGGGGCGTTGGCAAGGGACGGGTGGCCGCTCGAGATGGAGTCTTGTTGATTTGTAGAGGAGAAGATCGTCCGAGGTCAGGAAGGGGGCGAGGAGAAGCTCTTGGTGGTGTCTGTGCTCCTGAGGCTTCTGTTCTATCCCACGAGGGCTTTGCTGCCAAAGGTGGGGGTTGAGCAGCACCGCCAAACATGGCCCTCGCGTTCTTTACAGAGACAACGGGGTCACTATCAACTTTTGTTGGGGACGAGGGCTCAGGCTCAGGAAGTGACCTTTGGAACATCTTAACAGGAGACCGAGAGCCTGTTCGCTGATGTGTCAAGCGGATTGGCTCCTTCGCAGGTTCTGGCGTACCGTTTGATGATGGGCGATCCATGAATCGAGACATGCGGTTGTTGTCAAGTTTCTTAGGTGAGCCAGGCTGTGAAGCGGCGTCACCGGTCTTCTGGATCCTTAATGGTGAGGGATAATCACTTGGAAGGAATTCACTCTTGGGAGTCTGTCTGGAAGAGAATGAGGATGTCTGCTCATCACGATTCTGGAATCGTCGAGGTTCATCCTCTTGAGGCTTGATAGGCGTGGGCTTTGTGGGTGTAGGCTTTCCTCGTATGGCAGCTTTGGCAGCAACTTGCTGTTGAATAGAAAGGGGGGCAGTGGTTGACTCCTCCACCTTCCGGGCAGACGGTGTCTGTTCCGCTAGCTTCTCCGTGACAGGTTCAATGGGTTTCGGTGCAGCAGGCTTGGGCTTTTCTTGAATAGGTTTTGCTTCAGCTGCTGGTGCTGCAGAGACTGCTTTAGGGGCAGCTGAAGTCGGGGCCTTTCTTCTGGGACCTCGTGCTCGACCCTTAGTCATATGTGTCAGCTGCGGGCCCGGAGCAGAAGGTTCTGTAACTGTTTCGGAGGAAGCTCCCTTTGAATCAGCCTCATCTGAGGTCTTTCCCCCGTTAGCGGCCATGGGTGGCGGTCCTCGTGCAAGCATGCCGGCAAGGGCTGGGTTGAACCGTCCAGCGAGCTTACCTCCTACACGTCCCTGTAGTCTAGCAGGTGAGCTCGTTTCCTTGTGCAGGCCTGGCAAGGCCCGCGGTTCCTCCGATTTCGCGCTAGATTCGGTAACTACTCGCTTTAGACCCTCGTCAGCGGGTTCTGGGGCGGATTCAGGAGCGGGCTTGGGCGAAGAAAGGGTCTGGCTGGGTATCCTCTTGGGGCCTGGTGTCGGCTTGGGCGAACTTGGCTTACTCGGTGTAGGTGGTGACTTCAGTTCAGCCATAGACTTTCTCTTTGCCATCTCAGCCCTTCTGGCAAGGCCCTCTGGTAGTGGTGAATCGTTCGTGGGAGTGTTGCTCCGTGAAATACCCTTACCCTCGACCTGAGCTTTCTTAAAGTCATCCTTCTTCTTCAGAATAGCCTCCTTAAATTCATCCACTCTCTCTGTCTTCTTTGGACCACCTGTCTGGCTGAGGGAAGCTTTGCCCTTAAGAATGTTATCTTTCAGTTCATCAGGAGCCACGTAGTTCTGTGTCTTGGTTCTGCGAAGAGTGCCAAAGACGTTCTTGAACTCAGGTTCTTGGGCCTTTGGCGCTTCTGACCCTGTTGGCCGATGCCTCAAGGAACTGCGGAAGTCCTTCTTTGGGGGTGTCTCGGGCTTAGGTTTAGGCACAGGCGCAAAGGGTTTTACTTCTCTGGGGCTTATGACCGGCTCATCCTTGGCAGGCCCCGACGCCTTCTTCTCCTCTTCGGTGAGTTCAGGGTCCGGGACTGGCTCGGGATCAGGAACAGGTTCAGCCTCAACCTTGGCAGCCTTATCCTCAGTCGGATTTCCAGGCTCGAGCTTAGGGGTACTCTTAGAAATGCTCAAACTGGCACCGTGGTTGTAGGGCCGGTTACCACCAGGTGGAGGAGAGTAGATGCCACCAAGGCCAGTAGTATTGGTCTTTGTAGCAGTTCCCATAGGCGTAGACCTCATAAGTCCTCCGATACTAACTTGGTGCTTATGAGAAATAGACCCTGGGCGAGGCCGTGTGGTTCCTTCAGCGCCGGGAACACCTCCCTTGTTCTTGTTCAGCTCTGCCATCCAAGCTGGCTGGGATGAACTCGATTTGTGGTGAGTCTTGGGTGACTCGGGTGGCTTATTCAAAGCACTCTCAAGCCAACTTGACTTAGTAGGGCTCCACCTTCGAGGATCCATAGTCTTGGAAGGGCTGGTAGGAATTGGTGCTCCCTCCATGGCAGTGTCAATTGTAGGGGCTTTTGGTGTAACCTCGTTATCAGACTCTCCATGTCGAGACGTTGGCCGGCTCGAGCTTGGAGTTGTTGATTCAGGGCGTCCCTTGCTCTGAGGTCGCGCATTTACAGACAGACCGCCCCCTTGGTTCGACTGGATCGAATTGGCGCGGTTCAGACCAGGAGGGCTCGTAACGCTCCATCGCTTAACACTATCTGATCTCTTCATCATGGCACTCTGGACAAATCCGCCCATACCCTTGGTGGGCGAATTGGATCGCGAGTTGGATCGAGTAGGAGATACACGCCCTGGCATGCTTCCGAAGCGGTCTCCCACAGACTTGTCCTCACCGGCGTCAAAGGCTGGAGGATTCAGCGTTGGAGGACTTGCCAACCTCATCTTAGTAGGAGTAGCAGGTTCCTTAGCAGTCTCCTTGATGGGTTCCTCAGCAGGTGGGCTAGGCTTCGGTTGCGCGGCTGTCATGCCTGGTAATTGCGCCTTGACAGAAGCCATGTCCAACCGATCAGTATCCTCGACTTGGTTCTTTCGATAAGCAGCTGAGTTAGCCCCACGGTCGGCTGTCTGGCGAAACCATGAAGGGTCTTTGGATCCAAGGGCATTAGCAATCTGGTCCTTCGAGAAAGTCTGCTCAGTGGCTGAAGCTGGAGCTGGGGAAGACTCCTGCGACCCAATGAACGACCGCTGGGTCGCATTTTGGGTTGCGAGCATGCTCAACGGGCGTGCAGAGCCGCTGCGGGAGTTAGGTCGCCGCTGCCATGATAATGTAGAGTAACGGGTGGGTGTAGTCGCGGGCTTGGTATCGACATCAACAGGAGACTCGTTCTCCTTGGTTGGAGAGGAGCTGACATCCATTGGAGCTTCGGGCTTTGCTTCAGGCTCAGATGATGGCGAGGCAGCGTCGTCCTTGGACACACCGGGGGAGTCGAGCCTCAATGCCTCGGATAAATGAACGCTACGACGACTCGAACGTGGCGAGGGAGTGTTTGCAGGGGAGGACTTTTGTGGTGAGATTGATCGTGCACGTTCTGTCAGTGGTGATTGTGGTTAGCAAGAGGACACCATCGGTGATTATGTGATTTCAGCATCAATGCATCCCAAAGCCAAGACCAACCCGCGAGTAAGCCAGTAAAATAAGCATACAACAAGGGAAAGTAAACAACGGGTGTACGACGGAGGATGTTGCCCTGGAAATTGCAAGAGGGAACGCCATCAATGCAAGAACAAAGCCTCTCGGGTGGGAGTCAAGCTGCAAGCAACAATGGACGCCCAAGCTCCCTCTCTCTTTTCTTTTCTTTTCTTTTCTTTTCTTTCTTTGTTTTTTTGGTTATTTTCTTACCTTCACGACGGGCTTGTCTTTCTCGCTTGGCAGCCAAGTATTCTTCAAGCTCACGAGCTCTCGTTTCGTCTTCTTCGATCTGTTGACCACGCAGGCGCTCGACCTGCTCGAGAAATTGGGAGACTTCGTCGGACATGGCTCTGGGGCCTTTGGGACATGACACGGAAGGGGGTGGGTGTTTTAGAAGAAAGACGGCGCAGCGTGGGCCCTTGGCTCTGATGGATAACACACACAGTAAGCGCGAGCAGGAAAATACACAATGCAATCCTACGCACAAGGTTGCAGCAGGTGTTATAGACTGCCTTCTGCTATCTCCCAAGAGCCTAACGTAGCCTTGAGATGTGGTGCTGGTGGGAAGTTGATAATGGGTCGCTCGACTGGGATGGGATCATGTCTGCTAGCTGCAGTGGAAATTTCACATGGCGCTTCTGCGACCTGATTGGTTCATGACCGTCCCCAGGTGTGTCTGTCTCCGAAACCCGCTATGAGAGGGGGCCGCTGTAGCGCCCATGCAACCCGAAGTCTCAGGGGCAATCGTTCCCGCTCGCTAGGGAGGGACTGCTTGACAGATTCCGGCCCAAATGCGGCCATCAACGGAAGGGATTGTCTTTAATCTTGGTGCATATCAGAGCTCGATCTCATGCAAAAATATGCATGAACCTCGTCTCATCACTTGCATGATGCAGAACCGGGAGCGATGAAGATTCAATTGATATCTTAGGCAACCTAACTCAGCCTCACCCAACTCACATGCTGTGTTCCTATGCGCTATAAAGAAAAGACCACTGTAAAACGTCATCCTTTGTTTACTTTCAACTTTTCCCCACAGGCGATCCACTACAACAAACCCAAACCATGGCTTGAATCCGTTAAACCTTGTCACATCTTGGTTCGTCTACCATATTTTGCTCTTCTCATGCCTCAGACCACACAAGCAGGTTATCTCAGATTTCTCGATCGACAATACGACCTTGTAAGGTTAGCACAAGCTGCACGCGGCACTTGTTGATGCTCTCCCGCTCCCCTGCGCTTCGCTAGACGCGGCCTGTAAAGATTGCGTGCTGGAGAGCTTTGCGGGACGTTTTACGTTGCCCGGCGTAACGAGTTTATTGTATCGGGTTTCAACGTTTAAGCTAGCTGACTTTCTTATGCATATCCGCGCTATTCGGCTGGTTGCTTGCTTCCCAAGTCTCGCGGCTATCCACACTCTGTGGTTTGTTTGTTGCTTTTGCAAAAGGACTCCCTGTTGTGAGGCCAACAGGAACTATTCGGTTGAGCCAGTCTCGTTTAGTAGAGGAATAGTCGCTTCTTTGCATCCTCCACCACCCATGATAGTCCTTCTTTAAGGTTGGTTCCAGTCATGGCGCTGCATGGCAGGATGTGCCATCGATGTGTCCGTATCGATTCCAGTTGTAGCTCCTAAATATCATAGTGAGCTTGGTTGGTCATGTTCACATGGCATGGCATGGCATGGCATGGCATGGCATGGCATGGCATGGCGTGACGTGAACATACTGAGAGAATCTCTTCTTCCGTCATACATCCCTCAACATCTGTTTTGTTGGCAAAAACAAGCAGACTTGCCCCTGCAAGACGCTGTACCACTTGTCAGTAGCTATCCGACCGTTGCCGTGTCATATCACGCACCTCTTCTAAGAGTAAACCTTGAAGCTCGTCTCTGCAGTCTTGGATACGTAAACGGTCCGTTGCGTCGACAACCCAGATCAAAGCATCTGTCTTTTCAAAATAGTTTCTCCAGTATGAGCGCAACGTTTTCTGCCCACCCACGTCCCCTTGGGGAGTCAGCTCATCTCATCGACTGGGAATGTCTACTTGTGTCACACACATATGTTTAATTTGTACCTGTAAGGCCTGTCAGTGGTGTTATACGACGAACGAAGTCCTTCTTACCCCTCGTAGTCAATCGTCTTGATGATGAAACCTAATGTTGGGCTTACGGTGTTGACATCCTCTCCCATGACCTTCTTGACGATTGTGGTCTTTCCAGCATTATCCAATCCGCTAAGGATAGTTAGTCAAAATCCTCAATGGAGCAGGTCGTGGATAATACTCACAGCATCAGGATTCGCATTTCTTTGTCCTTGAGCCGCGCTTTTCGCAGGATTGACAACATTTTGATTTACGAGTAGTGTATCGAATTAACTCGAGAGTAAGACAAGCAAGGCACTTCCACTTGGTTCTTGAGCAGTTTTGTCGGCTATTTGGTCTTCAAAGGATTTCTTTCTTCATCACCGAACTATGAAGGTAGTTGAATTCATTTACCTGCGGCTCTCATGGCTCCACGTGATTGGTGCTCGCTTGATCCCTTCACCCCCTCCATGGAACTTCACCACTCCCGTCTCGTATGCTATGCCTCAACCGCCACTATTAATGGATAATCTAAAACATCTGAAAACCATGGACGTTATGTATCCTATCGACATCCCGTCTTTACATACGCTACTTTACATGCCCATACGCTCGAACTTGGCCCAAACATTTCCTACCATGCAATTACCATAGCGATAAACAGCCAAAACTCCTGTCAATAGCCAGGCTCTTGTACATCAATGCCTCTCTTCCTCCACCATTTCTGAAGCTGGGCGTGCCTCATGTTCCCATACAACTAGGTCTTTCCAGACGCCTGGGTTTTTTCCATGCTTCACAGCTTCCTTGAAATTCGCAACCTTGGCAAAATCGTACTTCTCGAGCAGACCAGTCGTCCACTCGATTCGAGAATCATCCTCGCCATCAAAGAATGTCTCCAAGTACAGCTTGCTGTACTTTCGTTCATTGTGTGCAGGAATCTCTTCGTACGTCTTTCGGGGCTCCGAGCACTTCCAGTTGTAGTCCACAAGACTACGATGGTAGATCGATGTGGACAACAAAATTCTGTCCAGCAGTGCCGACCCGACTAGCATTCGTCGATGCTCTGGCTCAACGACGAGCTTGATTTTCCCAGAGAACCTGGCTCCCTGACATGCGTGGCCTAGAAAGTCCTGTCGAGAATCATCGACAAAGGCAAAGCCAAGGATGGTTGGAGTCTCTGACACTCCATGAGATTTCATAATTCCAATGAGCTTCTGATAGCGCTTTTCATCACCCTTAGACCATCCAGAACGGTCGACTATCTCGCAAGAAGATTCAACCGCCACAATGAATGGGCGGCGCTTCGACGTGCAAGCGTTGTAGAGTTCTGCAATTTGTGCACTGTCAACTTTGGGTAGGTAGACCTGCGAATCTTCTCGCTGCATCTCATTATTGACGATGTTTGCGATGCCCTGGAAATCCTCAGGCTGGACGGGCCGAAGAGTGCAGTCTGCATCGGGCCACTTGTCTTCCTCCTGCGTAATGTTGGCATACTTCTGTTCTTCTTTCCTACGCTCAATCTCTTCCTTTTTCGATTTGCGTAGATCCAGCTCGCGGGCGATGTAGCCTTCAGAATTGGTCACCGCGCGGCGCCAGTTGTGCCTGGCTTGGGTGTCTTTCTGAATCTTAATGTATCGCGGGGGAGGGATCAGCCCGCCTGTCGCCGGATCAATGTCGCAATCATCCACCCGAGGGTGACGGTTTGCGGCAAGGTTGACGATGGGATACTTGTCTTGTTGTGTCTCCCACTTCTCCACGGCTGTCAATAAATTCTGATTGACCTGGATAAGGGCTAGATCATCATCGTTTTCGTGATCATGTAGTCTAGGACTATCCCATGCGGCCATTTCATCTGAAGGCAGCGGACCAGCACTCAGCGCCATGGAGGCGGTGCTTAAGGATCGTTGTCGGAGAACGAGAGCGGTTGAAGGTGTAACAGCTTGGATGATATGCAATGGTGCTGGCAAAGGAGCACCTTCAAATTCCGACGAGTTGTTACCGATTGACTGCTCCTTAGGTGAGTTCCAAGTGCCCACGGAGCTGTTCTCAAAGTCTTCGGTCCCTTCGGAATCAACAATTTCAGGTGATTGGTGAAAGGGTGCGCGAACAACTTCCTGCACAGGCGTTTGATACGGAGCAGGAGAAGAATGCACGACATTTTTGGAAAGCCTTCGATGCGGAGGAATACGAACCGCCTCGTTCGTACTTTCTTGGAGAGGAAGGGGAGAGCGAAGTCCCTTCTGTCTATTCCAGTAGCTCTGCTGGATAGGAGTTGTATGTCCATTACTCGATGTCCCTTGCGACCCGAGGAATCGCTGTTTAACGGCGCCCGCAGGCAGGAGCTGCTGATTTTGGGTTTGAATCCCAACGAGTTTTCCCATGCCTTGGATGCGCTGCAGCGAGTTATTGAGGTTTGGCGAAGGCGTGCTGCCTCCACCGCCCCGGCTGCTGGGGGCCCACGACATGGCTTACAAAGTCGGCTTTCCATTGTTAGTTCTTGCGGATGATGTTAAAATGAAGCAAATGAAGGCGAACCTGTATAAAGGCTACACAAGCGGGTGTACTACTAGAAACACGGCGATGTGTAGAAACAGCGGTGCAAACGGTGGCGCGCAGGACGGTGACGGGACAACAGAGTTCGAAAAGTGATATGAAGGGAAACAATATGAAGGAAGAGAAGAGTGAGAGAATGCCAACGATCTCCTCGGCCAGGCGAGTAAATGTTGGGGCTTGGTAGTGATGAAGAGGAGAAACTCGATCTTTTGTTTGTTGCGATGGAGAGGGGAGATGAAGGCGAGTGGCCCAAGGTTAGATAAGGCAAGGCAAGGCACTGTGTGAAGAAGAGAAGCACGCGGTCGGCTCTTGCCTAGCAACGAGAGTTGAGGAAAATAACGAGAGGCCACTGGCACTTGGCAACAGTGGCAGATTACAGTACTGACCTCCACTACCTAAGGTAAGGCACCTTATGTGCGAATACTTACTACAAGTCGAGTCCGAATACGGCGATATATGAAGGGCTACGGCAGGCCAAGGGACGAGGCAATACTCAGAGCAAACCACGGCTAAGTGCATATTATCATCGAGATCAACATCATTGTCAGTGGTTCAGGGCCCGTGACTACAGGGGTTCGGGTGTGACAAGTTAGCAATCAAGAGATGAATAATATACCAACGAACGAATCTAATAAACAAAGGGAATTGTATTTGCAGAGCTCTACCATGTGTATCCTATACGATTGTTTCACAGGGTATATCCAAACTAACAACAAGACATCAACCCCATACTCCATGGAAATCATCGACTCCAACTACTCCTCATCACTGTCCTCCATCAGTCGTCTATTCTCCCGCACTTGATCCAACAGACTCTTTTTGGGCTTGCTCTGAGTCGACATACGTGATGTTCGACGGCTCGTCTGACCGCCAGGAGCCAATGAACCCACATTCTCTTGCGAGCGTCTAAACCCAGGATGCGAAGAGTAAATGCTCGACGCTGCAATTGACGGAGCGGCCGAGGCTCTTTTCTTACCGCTCCGTGCTGGCCGAGGTGTTGACGGCTCTCCATCTATAGATGGGATACCCGTCTTGAATCCGTGTTTCCGACAAAAATCTATATGTGCTTGGTGTTCAGCGTATGCGGTAGACTCTCGAGCACCTCCATTGGTCGGCTCTACAGTGTTTCGACGAGGTGCACCCCCTGCAGCACTCTCCGGGAGTGAAAACACCGAGACAGGCACCCACTCAGTTTCCGTAGGGCTATTACCGGCAGTGGTATCAGGAGGGTTTGGTCCTCTGCTAAAGCTAAGAGGAGGTGGTATCGCACTTGGGTTACTGTATACAGATGATGTTTCCATCTGCTCATCCGGCACGATGCTTTCTCTCTTTCCATTATAAGCAGAGTCTCTTTGTTGATTTGAAATAACGCTCTGTCTCGTAAGAGTAGCGGTCGAGTCTCTCCTGTGCTGCTCAGGTGCAAAGTCCCTCTGTAGTCGATCATCGAGAGACATGTTCCTAACACTCTCTGCATAGTCGCTGAAGGCGGGATGCACATCGTCCTCAAAGAGTTGTCTTCGTTCATCAGCCGTAAGTCCTCGCTGTTGCATCTGACAATCCATCCATAGCGACGCTTGGTAGTCCACGTCTTCATCCATCCAATTTTGCTCGTCCGCATGGAACTGAGCACTCGGCTGACTGGATCTTGATTCTGGAGGAAGAAACGTGCTTCTATCCTCCTGGCTGTGTTTGCTGTAGCTTGGTCGAGACGGCTGCTCATGAAATGATTGCCGAGTACGAGCACGGCCGCGGTTACCGTCTTCTTCATACGCTCTATATGGATGGCCGTATACTGATCGAGATGAAGATCGAGATATATGAGATTCTGGGCGTTCCTCTCTCAGGTAGTTGATGGTATTGATCAGATTGGTAAGTTCTTCGCTAATCTCAGCACTTCCAGTGTAGATAGCCCTACGACTATTTACATGCTGGTGTGATATCCAAGACTCAATAAGTCGGAGAAGTCTTGGTTCTCTACCACCTTGCTCGATGTGGCGATCCCTTCGCGTGGTCAATGTCGCTCGCAGATCGCTCAGCACCTGAGGTCTACCACCAATGACCGACATGATGCAAGCTTCGCACTTGCTTTTGACCACGAGTTTTGTGGGCGAAACACGTTCGTAGCCAAAGGTGGCATTGAAAGCTTTACGACCGATCCAAAGTCCAGTTACGGCATCGATGCGATCCAGCCATGCAATAACAGCATTGGGATAAGCGATGCGCTGTCGCCAAGTGCGCAGAGTCTGGATACGCTCAGTACATTCGGCGATGATCAAGAGCATAAGTCGCCGGATCAGCTTAGGATCAAGGCCATGATGGGCTGCGCACAGACATGCTGTTGGCGAACCGTCGGCACCAAGTCTATAAGACAGGCTCTCAAGTTTGGCAGACAGACGGGCCAAGAGTTTGGTGGAACGACGGTTTAACTTGTCGAGGTTAGCTACACGAGCTTGCTGGTCAAGCAACCACTCTTTATCCGGCACAGCTATGTTGACTCCTGGATCCATCCACAACAGGTCCGTGAGTTGGTCAAGCTGATGATTTGATATATCAGGCAGTGGGATATACCTCATCTCCTCATCAGGGTCGTGAAGTGTACGATGGGGAACCATTATGAATACTATGAGATTTGTTCTTAATAGAAGACAAGAACTTCAACACAAGACTGCCGCATCAATCTGTTCGATAGGTTTGTTCGAGAGGCAAATTCAGCATCAACTTACTCCGTAGAAAACCGTAGATATTGGTTGTTTGCTTCCTTCACTGGGACCGTATGCCTTATATTAAAGATCTCGCATGGTGAACACAGACAGTAACTCGAGGGCAACGTCAATGTGTTCCATAGTCGCGATGTGAACAATGCGGTAACAAATTCTTCAACAAAATAGAGTACCGGTAGAATGGATCTGCTGTTCTCGGAGTGGATGACTTTGTGCGAACAAGGTACCGATATGGACTATCTCTCCAAACAAAGTGTTAGATAGGGCTGAAATCTTGCTGTGTCGTTCTGCACACCTACATATGGCTCCCAAGACCAGCTGTTGAGAGGAACCAAGATGTGAAGGCAACCCGGAGAAGCCACAGGTTACCAGCAAGCATAGTGCTATGGATGAATAGGTGAATCCGCTAGTCGTTCGATCGTGTTGAAAACAAGGTTCTCGTGGAACATTTGTCCGATTTTTATTTCTTCTGACAAAGGGAACGAGATGAACAGTTAAGTTGCTCACATACTGCTGCAGCCATATTGGGCTCATCAACGCTGTCCATCGAAAATGCACCAGTCCCTCCAGTCGTAGCGTTGCGTAACAAACCAACTGCCAGAGATAACTCCTAGTAAACAGAAAGGGCGAAGAGATACGATGGATGTGGCACTAGAATACAAGAGCAAAATTGAATCGGCATCAAACATTCCTCTCCTTGCGTCGATACCTATCATTCAATGGAACGCCTTGGAAAACCAGAACTCCGTGATCATGCTCATATGTCGTTAGTGGGGTATCAGACTTTGGTCATCAACTTCGGACATATCCATGTTTCTGAGCCTGTTGTTCCATGCGTATCCGCTCCATGCGGATCTTAGCCGCCTCGGTGCCGTCGTCAGGTTGGGCCATCTCCTTCAGCCAAGGATGCTGCAAGGCTTGCTTTGCGGTAATACGATGGGCAGGGTCGTAGACGAATATTTTCTTTAGCAGATCGACAAAATTCTTCAGGAAAGTATTGTTTCCGGGAATAATTTGCTGTTATCTGTTAGCACGTGCAATGTCAAGCAATGCAAAAGGGTCCTTACATCGAGGTGCTTCATCGCCTTCACAAAGCGACGGGAGCCGCGGGTTGTATCTGGCGTAGGATAATCAAGCTTGAGTCTCTTGAAGTACCTGAAAAGTGTGAGCATGTAAATCAGGGAACATTTCACAGGGAGACTGACTTCGAGGCGGCATTGCCACCACTTCTTGTAGACATCTTGTTGACAGCCTGGACAAGATGGCTATCGATTCTTGATCCGACGACAGCCTCCATCATGGCCAGGTGTTCCAAGTTATCGTGAGTTTGGAAGAGTGCGTCACCCGTAAAGAACTCGACAAGGATGCATCCTATGCTCCAAATATCACAAGGGAACGACCATCCAAGTCCAAGGATGATTTCTGGGGCACGGTAATGGCGTGTTGAAACCACGGAGGAGTGGTACTCGTCTTGGAATGTGGCAGAGCCAAAGTCGATGAGCCGGATCTCCGTATCCAGTAGAACACGTCTCTGCGTAGCTTGGCGGCTGATAGTTGAAGAGGAGGAAGGGATCTTGCGGTTATATGTAAAGGTCTGATATGCGTGATTACAGAGCAAGATGTTCTCGGGCTTGAGGTCGGTATGGATCAAGTTGAGGTCATGCAGAACTAAGTCAAATTAATACACTGTCAAGTGAGGTTGTTCGTTAGCTTAACTTACAAGCAACGCTGGTGAACAGCTGTCGGGCAAAACTCTGAATCTGGCTGTTGGGAAAAGGAACGAATCCATTGCCCTTGAGAAAATCGAAAACACTCTGGTCGAGCAAGTCCATGACGATACAAATGTGGCCGCGATAATCGAAACAGTCTCGTAGATGGATGCATCGGTTACGGTTCTCTGCATCATTTCGTTTGAGGGTTTCGAGAACGCGAAGTTCTATCCGTGAGGCATCTCTGTATTTCTGAACTGATCGAATGATCTTGACCGCCACGGCCTTGTTACGTTTTCGATCGTGGGCTTCAACCACCTTGCCGAAGGTTCCCTGGCCCAGTAGGCGGACAATCTGGTCTGTGGACTGTGTTAGATAAGTCTAAGAAAAGAATATGATAGATAGACCTACACTTGTCTGTGAGTTCAGCATCAGGAACGACAATATAATGACCATCGTCATCATCAACCTTGACGTTTTTGTTGTAATGTCGCTACCCATTGTTAATAATCTCATCTCAATATGTTAAGTGATGTGGAGTCAAAACTCACGTCATGGATAACTTGCACGTTAACCTCAGACGCCTTCTTTGGGGGGAAAGGTGGAGGCTTGTAAGTGAAGAAGTCCCCGAGGCCATCTACATCGCGACGTTTGGCTTCGTTAGCCACCTGTTGACGGGTGCGTTTCCGCTTAAGGGGAGCCAGTCCCTCCTCATACTGGCCGTTGGACGAAAGTGATGTCGGGGCAGTGGTGTTAAGTGCCGAATTGGTGCGGTCACTACTAGAATTGGACGAGCCCGCTGGTGTTGACACCTGCAAAGGGGTGCTGTGTTGTGATTCGAGGTATTTGATATGATAACCCGAGGCCTGGACAGTGCCAGACTCGTCTTCTCGTCTCCTCTTCTTAGCCACCTGACTGCTCGTGTTATCGCTGGGCGCAGCAGCAGTGCCATTCGTAATTTTCCGGCTAGTGTTTGCTTCAGGCTCGGGTGTGTCGTCAATGACGATGATTTCCTTTGGCAGGCCATTCTTGTAGAAGGTGCCCCAGTCGGGCTCTCTGGAGCGTCTACGCTTTCTCGAGGGTTGCTCAGCGCGAGTGGCAGGGGCACGCTCTGTCATGCTTCCTGCAGAGTATGCCGCGTCGTGTCGCGGGCTGGGTTCCTGGGCGTGGTGTGCAGAGCGAGAATTTGAGTTGGTCAAACTTATTCCATTCGAACCCGATGAAGAGTATCCCAAAGGCGACAGCTGGTAGGGCGGCGGCAGAATGGCACTGTGGGAAGGCGACACAGCCGAAGAGACGGGAGGTGGTAGGATATTCTGATTCGATACAGTAGAACGAAAATTGGCGCTGGGATTCGGCTGATAGGTCTGATGATGCGTGTGCGAATGGGCATAGGATGGCTGGTAATGGTGAGGATTGTAGTGTGGAAGCGTAGCCGTCGCTGTAGTTGGTGTTGACATGATGGGGAAAGCCAAAGCCACCCAAGGGCTTTAGAGACGGCAGTACGGAGTAGTGGTCACGAAAAACAAAAACGAGAGAGGTGCTGTTCCGCTGTATCGGACGGTACAGACGACCGATCAAATCGTCGCGTCGATTCGTATGTGTAGGCCGTCTTGAGGTTCATGTATGTACGACGGAGGAATCGTGAGTGAAGAGGAGAAGGACACAACCGATGAGCGAAGAAAGGCGAGATGGAACGGGACTGGGGAAGGACCCGGGGGCGCACCACCTAGTTTGGTGAATGGTTTTGGTGGTGAGGGTGGTGGATTGGATAGGATAGGTAGGTAGGTGTGCCCAGACGGGATAGAGAGACCAAGGGCGAAGGAGGGAAAAAAGCGCTCGTCCAGCGAAGGCCAGTGACCTAGGTACAGTGGCCTCAGCGTGTGAGTTAGGGGTTAAGGTTACGAAGGGGCACTGTAGCAGGAGCCCAGTCCACTTAGGTTCAGCTTATCGCAGGTCACGTCTCGTTGGGTGAGAATATTCTTGCTTTTCTCTCAAGAACTGAGACTAATGTGTGGGGATGAATGGGCGAGGCGAGGCGAGGGTCATAGCCAAAAGGCAAGCAGGCAGTGGAGTGACTTGAAGAGTCCATCCAAGCCCGGTTGAAGGCGTCACGGGCATCCCATTTGTCTTGGAAAAAGCGTTGGCCAAAGTTACGGGTGGCCGGGGCAGATTTGAGGTATCCATTTTGGGTGACGTTGGTCAGATAGAGATTTGCTGGTGAGTACATTTCCTACAGGCGGTGACGTCTAGTGGTAGCATGTATTTTTGGCGTCATCCTCAACACCTGGGCTAGGCTCAGTCCCCATCAAGGAGTGGGTGGATTTGTCACTCATGGATGCTTGTGTTGTGCTCCGTCTCCTCTTCTCCTCTCGGGTTACGACTTTGAGGTCAAGAAGAAGAGGAGGAGGCGGAATTCCAGTGGAACTGGGCAGGAAATACAGAGGTACATACTTTTATTTTACTGTGGCGGCGTCGCGATTCGGCTCTCCAGGCCTAAGGCACCTCAGTCGGAAAACCAGGGTCCATCACTTACAGGGCTTGAGTGGAAAGGGTTGTTTTGGGGAAGATGCCCGGCCAAGTGAGGCAAAGTGCTAAACGCTTAGTTGGGTTGTGCCTGTCAATGAATGACAATAAAGCTTTGATTTATCACTTTGGCTCAAATTCTCGTAGTGACTGACAGGCCACAAGTTAGGGTCTTGATGATAAGAGAAAAAAAGACTTAGGTAAAGTGTGAAAAACTTAGGATGATATTTCAATACTTTATTACAACGTCATTCTCTACCAAGGGCCGAGGCTTGCTTGCTCCCGAGTTTGGGGCTGCGGAATAATAACTTCAGCAGGAAGAATAAAGAGTAACATCCAATCTTGACCTTGAAGGGGTATCCCGTCGTTGAAAAGAAAGACAAACACATAGTACTCTCTATATCACCTGAGATGAGATTCGTTGCAATGTCGCTAGATTATGCTCGGCTGTCTTGCTTATTAGGCAATCTGGAATAAATCTTTCAAACATATGTGAGGAAGAGCAGGGACCATCGTGTGAACAGAAACATTGGATGCCACTAAAATCAGTCCAGATGACGATATGAGACGTTCAGATCTTGGTACTTTAATAAACATTACAAACAATTTAACAAGACTCATCGATCGCTTCGGTCTTTCAGGCAGATCCTCATCATTGCTTGAACGTGCCTTATCATTGGCTTTTCGTGTCATGATGGCAGGTGTGAGGATGACCTGAGAGGCCGGAAAGAGAGCCCGTTCTGTGACGGATGCCTTAGGTACAACAAAGATGTGGCCCATAAAGTACTTCTATCGTATCGCACGTATGATTCTGGCCTGTGGCTAAACACCTCGGTACCTCTAAGGTTTCATGATGAAAGTACACAACGCTCCCTCCTGACACACTCAGTCTGTTTTCCGAAAGAAGGAAAATTGGATGTGCCTGGACCAACACTGGTACTTTTCATCATCATTCGTTTGAGCTTGTAAAGAGTTTACTGATAAACAAAATTCGGTTATGTTCACCCATCCACGGACTTCAAATTTGACAATTTCTTCTGCTTATCTCGACGATTTGATGGGAATGAGCAGTTAATAACATATCGGATATACGTCATGAGAGATCCATTCACAGGGCAGCCATAAACGCGATCCTACTGCAGAAACACACACAGAACCCACACCCTACGGAGCATACACACCAAACAGTACCCATACATACAGTACCTATCACTTAACCTAAAGGTGGCCATGAACAATCACACCTGTGTCGGTTCATACAGCTCCTTCGTGCAGTATTTGGAATTTGACTGTTTGATGGCAGGGGAAAGAACCCCTTTTACAGGCAAGTCAGGGACAATTGCAAATAGGTTCGGTTTACCCGTTGGTACCTCTTTGCCGCTTGAAAGAGAGTTCAACTTTAATCGTCTGGAAGTCTAGCACTCTACCTAGGTACTTTCGCTCTCTGCGCACTTGAGAGCATCAGATCTGGTACGCATTTCGTCCCAGGGCAGGGTGACGCTGGTGGTGGGCCTTTTAGCCAACCCAAGACCCTCCAGGAACCCCGTGCCTTTTCTGGTGCATATCGAAGTGCTCGCTCTTTGCTGACACTTGTTGACGTCGGAAAGAATGTCTGAGGCCAAGGTTGTGGGAGTGGTATAGTCATTACATGACAAGCAGTGCTCTCTGTGTTACTATAGCCCCCTATTTCACCTTCAGCTTGGCTGTATGCCTGCTATGGCTCTGAAAGTCCAATTGTCCGTCGTCTCAGCCCTTGAAGACCCCGGACAAGGCACCCCACACTTGCAGAGAGGGGATGGATGCCACCAATTCTGTCTCGAATCGTTCCGGGCATGCAGCCGTTACAGTTCCAGAGCCTCTCTGCACCACACTCCAGCATGACCACCAGTGATCAGTACACAGTGGACACCGTCCGGACTTTTGCTGACCCAATGTCTTGGGCTGCAGCATGAGAGGTTCAGTCAGCTCACGGCCTCCGACATCATTCGTCGCAGCCAGCCGCATATTGAGAGGAGCCTGAAGGAGCTGATACAATAAACAGCAGCGTTAAAATTGGTCATGTCGCTTCCCGAGTCTTGTTCTGAGGAAGTACGAGCATACTCACAATCTGGCTGGACTTGGTTACTGAACAATGTGTTCGAGAACTTATTCGTACCATTTCACACAGGTGCACACACTTGTCCACTCTTGCGGCACATGCCCGTCTAGCCCGTCTCCCGCCTCGGCGATGGATCCCTCCTATCCGCCAATCACTATTCCCCGGCTCCAGAATGTTTGACTTGGACCCTCCAATTACAGATTCCAGCATATGGAGGCCAACCCCAAATGCATTCTTTCCGAGGGCTTTGTTGATCTTGGTGGGCTGCCAGCGATTCTCTGTACTGTGAGAACGAACGCCATCCCAGGTATCTTCTCTCTCGTTACTGCATTATCTATGAGCCAACAGTGTGAATCTGCTATGTATGTCTTGAATCAACTGTGACAACTCTGGCGTAGCGTTCCTTGCTTCTCTCAGCCCAAGGGCACCCCACTGTGCGCCACGAACGTGATTGGGGTTCCCAATTTACGCTTTCCTGTTGGCTGGGTCTCATTTCCTTACTGACGGCGATACGTCTATTATGAGGACATCAAACTTCGCATCCTCTCATCACGGCCATGATTCCGTTGCTATTCATAGGTGTTCCTTGCCGAACCGAGACACTACGGTACTTGACCAAATCCTCCTCGTCAAATTAGTATTAGGCACCCCCGTTTCATCAAACCCAGAAGACAACGAACGGGACAAGCTTTCGACTCGGCGTTTCCTGCTTCGCCTTGTGTTAACAGTCTCAGCAGTGGTCACTTCTGCCCCATCCAAGGCCACTGCCACTCTGTACTGCCAACCAATACGCCCCACCAAGAATCGTCACCAACTTCCATGGCCTTGTCACCTTGAATAGTCCTTATCTACGAAGTAGGTAGACAGTTCACGAATATTCTTGCGGAGACCTATCTCACGCACGAGTCTTTGTTCTTGTCAACATCAACGCAAAGAGAATTTACCCCTCTCTCTTTTGGTTATCACAAGATATGCAGTCCTGCCATTTGCTTGGTTACATTCCTTCAACAGGCGCGACGCGTCGGCTCAGCATCTAGCCTGGGCTAGCCTTGTCGATCCTGGTGGCGATAGATTGAGTGTCTGACCGAAATGTGCAATCACTAGACAGACTTCCAAGGCTCTTTTCCCGCTTTGATGATATTGGCTTGATGAACTTTACACCGATGCTTCATTGGCTGTGTTTTAATGGAATCAGGTTGTCTTATTCGACTGTGGTAGGTAAAGTGCCACCTTGGGCTGTCAACTGCACCCTTATGGCCAACCCTAGACTTCAACAGCTGTCTATTTTCATCAAAAGGGTCAGTCAATATAGGTCGTAAGATCTAGGTCAACAACTGTATAAGTTACACTATAATGCACTCTCTATAAATGGTGTTGTATGGGCCCATTCATCTACTATCTAATGATGCAGTCAAGTCTAGCTCTATTGGCTAAATCGAGCAACTTTTGGCTCTGAAAAGCTCCTCTGCTCGCGTTCCTGCATAACATTTCAGACCTGGCACGCTCTCAAAGTAGCAAAGAATCTCTATCTATACTATAAACGCCGTCCTTAAGATTCTCGTTGTCTCATATTTTCAGACCAACAAAGAGACATACTTTTTAACCCCTTTCTTCTTCTGTGCGTGTTCGAGGCAATTCTGGTTTGATAGCCACTGACAAGTTGCTTTCTCAACAAGATCTGAAGGAAATCTCTCGACTATTGTTCAGACAGCATGGTGTCACAGTAGATTGAGCAAGATGTGCAATCGTTCCAACGACCATCATGCTAAACGGGTTTCTGATGCAACAGAGGCCGTTTACAGGCCACGGTTGAAAACAACCTTGCCATTCTTACCTCCCTTGCCATGAAACTCAGGTTCGAGTGATTCAGCGCTCACTTCTTGTTGCTGTGGGAAGACAGCCAGAGCGAAAGGAAGTACAGCGAAGGAGGTGAGGGCGATCAAGCTCAAGTTGATGCCCAGGGGAATACCCTTGACGAGTGCTGGCCGTGAGCGCACCCATTCCTTTTGCATGAGGTTCTTGTACCAAGCTTGCCTGCTCTCGATATGGTACAAGACCATAGGGGGCAGAACCATGATAGGAGACGCTGTGAAGACTCGGCTAGCTGCGGTTTGATACACAGCGAGCTTGGCAGCAGATTGAGACTTGCCCAGCGAGGGGACGTCTCGTTCCGACTTGCCTTCGGCGATGAGCTTCTGCTTGTCATCATCCGAAAGCACAGGTCGAACATCGATACCTTTGACGATCTCGTCCCGGCGCATGAGGTAGGTGTTGAGGCCAGCAGCTGTAGCAACGGCAGCAAAGGGAATCAGTCGACCGAGGATTTGGCGGGTGGAGGGTGTGACCTTGAGTCGAGGCACAATGGCGTTAAGACCAAGAGCGACGGAACAAGAAGCTCCCACCGCGGAGAGGTATGACTTGATCATGACTTCGGTCGACATGGGGGAGGACTTGTTGCCATTGGCAGTGTTGAATGCGACATTCAGCGACTGGTTAAACACTTGCCATCCAACAATGCCGACTGTACCCATGCCTGGTTGAAGCATACCGGCGGTCACGACGAGATTGGTCAGGACATAGCAAGACATTCGAAAGGGGAAGAAGACGGGCTCGCCGGTGTCTATTGCACAGTATCTCGTCAGCTGGTGTCACGATTGCACTCTGCCAGGGCCATATATACCAGGGTGCAGCGTAGAGTCAACAACCTTCTTCGCATGCCACAAAGATGGTGACATGTGCTCGATCTTTCCCGTCTTGTAATCCGTCACCAGCTTCTTGGCCGCCTCGAGTCCGGTCTTGCCCGCGAACAGGGTCCTAGAGAATGCGACAGCTCAGTCAGCTCATGGTCCTTGAAGTCGGAGATTCAGAGTTTCAGCAATTGGACTTACGTCGGGTCTGTGATGCCCATTGTATGACGCACCCGTCCCATATATGTTTCAAGGTCATACTGGGAGGCGGGAAGCTCCCGCGCGCCAGGAAGCGAGGCCGACATGTTCTGGGTGTAGATACGGGACGGATTCTTTGTCGGATTCGAGATAACGAAGGTATTCGCTCGCAAGAAGAGGGCGGCGGGAGAGGAAAACAAACAAGGCTCTACCTGACCTGAATTAAAGCAAGGCGAGGCAAAGGTAATTAGTTAATTGACCGCTAGAGGGCTTCTTGTGGACTGGAAATGCCCGAATGACCACTTCGTGGGACAAAAAAATCCGGTGGGGGATTGCTGTGAATAAACGCGACGATAAGCTAACGTAGCCGCAGGTGAGTCCCGCTCTCGGAGCCGGCACATGGCTTAATTTACGTACATACAGCCCCGGCCCGGGCTATAAATCGTGGGGTTACGCATAAGCAGGATCGGGACGAGTCCCGAGTCGAGATGAGTATCTCTAGAATTAATATATAATTTCTGGTAAAAAAGTATTATATAATAGACAACTTGTAGATCAAAAGAGGTATTCAGGGTCCATCCATATCGGGCCGGTCTCTTCCATATCAGAGCAGTGATTTCAGTCACTCAAGAGATACCACTCATAACGTCCCCCACCCAAAGACCGGCCACCCCCACAGACTGGCCACCTTATTCTCAACCCAGCTACCTAATTTATATATACTTTAAACAGTTATAACTCTATTAATTTAATTCTAATTAATTTTAAACTAATACCAATTAATTTAAAATACCTTCTTTTACTAAAAAAGATATAAGTGCTATACTTTAAATAGTTATAGATAGTATATCAGTAAATAAAGTAGCTAAAGCTTATAGCATTAACTATTTTACATTCTAAAATTAGATTAAAGAAAGTATAATACTAAAAAAAGCCTAAAAACCTTACTAAAAGCTCTTTAATACTTAAGAAAAGAGTCTTTAAGACTAGATTATTATTTAAGCTAATTTAAAATACTTTATATTATATTAATAAGTTAAAGAGTTTATTAGTAAGATTGCTATCTATAATAGCTTTTTAAAAGGCATTAAAAAGAACTAATTATAGGGCTTTTTAAAATAAAATCTTAATATTAAGATATTAAAAGGCAAGAAAATTAATTTTAATTAATATTATAAAGTTTCTTCTAAACTAATAAAGGTATTCTTTATACTCCTTATAATACCAGCAATATATTTAATTAAATAGGGAAATAGATATAATATTAATAAAGTTAAAATAATAAAAGGAATAGAAATAAATAATTTATTTTTTAATTATTAATTAAAGAAATTAATACTTATTTATTAGTCTAGTTTTTATATTTAAATTATAATTCTTAAGTATATTTTAATAATTAAAAAGGTCTTAAGACCTATAGTTATTTTTAAGGGGAAAACAGTTTAATAATAATATTTCCTTAAAAATTTAAACTTTCTAAAAGACTAAAAATTTATATATAGTAATAAAGGCTAAATAAGCAATAAATTAGCATTAATTTAATTAAGAAAAGTCTTTATTTTATTAATATAGCCTAAAAAGAAAAATAAACCCTAACTTCTTATTTTTAATAGCTATAGAAGTTATATTATAAAAGATTTCCTTTAAAAATATTATAATAATAATATATATCTATTATTTCTTTCTATTTATACTTTTTATATTCTTTAGCTACTAAATATTATAATTTTTAGTCCTCTAAAAAGGGCATATTATTATCTTCTTTTAGATCTTACTTCTATCTTTAATAATAATTATATTAATAAGATTATATTTCTATATACTTATAATAAAGCTTAAAGAGAAGCTATTATAAAATTTAATATAATTACTGGCTTTAAAGCCATTAAACTGTAGCCTATAAACTTAATAAAAGTCCTAATAAACCTAATAGTTATAAAGATACCTTTTTCTACTATTATAGTAAATTTACTAATAAAAAAGTAAGATTTAAGTCTTCTAAAGACTTCCTATTTATCTATATAGCTTTAGTAAACTTTAGGCCAAGTCTTAGCTTCTATAATATAAGATTTAATTATTAGGCTACTTTTTAAGAAGATTAGCAGTTAATTAAACTATTATAACTTTAATATTAAGTAATAAAATAGAGAAATAAGTATTTTATAGTAAGAAAATAAAGAAAATTAATTAAAATAATATAAAAAAGTTATCTATAACCTAAATATAAAGTTTATAAAGATTTTAATAATAAAGAAAGCTTATAAATAGATATAAAAAACTTTATAATTAAAAAGAATAATAAATAAAATTAAGAAATTAAAACTTAAGGATCTTTATACTAATTTCTATATAAATATTTACTAATTAAAGTTTTATTTAATATAAAAAATATAGTATTATAATAATTTATTAATTAATTATAATATTAGGTTTTTAGTGTTTTGGCTAAGGTTGTTAGAAAGCTTATGTATTATCTTTCTTTTAGAAGAGGGGAAATTATATATTTAAATGCCTTAACTTCTAACATCTTATTAAGGTTTTATCTAAATATAAGCAATTATTTCATTCTCTTAATCTAATACCTCTCTTTAGTATATAATAATTCTAATAGTAATATACTAATCTTAAAGATTTAAGTATTATATTATATTACTTTAGTAAAATATTAGTAGACTGTTATAGGGTGGTCTATATTTATATTATTTTAATAATTAAATTTTAGTATTTATATTTTTCTGCCTTATTAAAATTATTAGTCTTTAGTAAGCTTTTATTAATATCTTATTTACTTATCTTTAAAATTCTTTAATTATAATTTTTAATAATTTTATTACTATATTCTATATTAACTTTTATATAAACATTCTCTAAGAGTTTATCTATAATCTAGAGGTTTAGTTAATTAACTAGTTCCTTAGTAAGATCCTATATTTTTACTGTATCTATAATATTTACTATAATCTCTCTCTTTAATACTATACTGGCCTCTTACTAAAGTATTATATTTTCTATACTAATAACTAAAAGAAGTGTGGCTTTATATATATTTCTTTATTTTAATTATTAGGTCTTTGCTAATACTTTGCCGGTTTTTTATAAGTACTTTAATGCAATTTAGGCTTACTACTTAATAATTAAGTGCCTTTAGGATTGTTTTATTAATAAGGAACTTAATTTTATTTAGATTTAGTAGGCCTATACTGTAATTAAATCTTATAGTATGGCTTAATAAGTAGTTATTAATTATATATATAACCCTGCCTTTAGTAATAGTAGCACTCTAGCTATTATAATTTAATCTTAAGATATTATATCTCTTTAGGACCTTTAGGCACTTTAGTGCCTTATTTCTATATATTTTTTATTAAGGCTTTTTTAACTTTTTAGCTAATTTATTTTTAAGGTAGTATTAAATTTACTCTTAAGGAAGTATTTACTTAAGTTATCTCTATAATACCCCTTTATGCCTATAATATCTTTACTGTAACCTGCCTTTATTTAGCAATTCTTTATCTAGATACCTATAAGGATATCTCTATTAAGGGTAAGGGGACTTATAATAAACTCCTATCTGCTTTTAAAGTTAAGCTGGCTTTTTATACTTTACTTAATAAGTATTTAAATAACCCTATCTTTAATATTTTAGTTACTTTTATTGGCATTACTTCTATTAGTTATTCTGGCCAGGCTACTCCTGCCTATTATTAAGGCGCCGCTAAGCCTCTCTATACCTTTAAGTAATTTAGCTAGAGGTTTTTAGTTTTTTAGTTTTTATTATATAGTTAGTATTAGTTATATAAGTATTTGCTAAGGCTTTGCCTTTTTTATACTTTAGTGGTTTTTTAGGGGTAATAAATTTAAATTAAATCTTTTAGGTATTTATTTTATTATATAACTTAATTTAAAATAATTTCTATCTGCTATTTAATTACTATAATTTTAGTAAGCCTTAATTACTTAAGAAAATTTTAGAATTTCTTATTAATAAGGTTTTTAGTTAGACTGTTAGCTATTAGCTAAGTTAATAGGGTATATATTATATTTACTATTCTATTTACTATTTCTTATTTTAGCTAATAGTTATAGATCTATATATATTATAGCTTTATATACAGTTTAATTAATTCCTTTTTAATTAGTTAAATAGTTTATAAGTTATTGCATTAAATAGTTACTTTTAGTGGCTTGGCAGGGCCTTATTAAGGGATTTTATCTTTTAGATTGACTTATAATAAGGATAAAAGCTGGCTTATAAAGATAGCCTCTTTAGCTACTTATAATAGGGCAAGTAATTCTGCCTTAGTAGTAAATATAGTTATAGTATCTTACTTATTTACTTATTAGCTTATTACTCCTCTAAATAGTTATATAGTAAAGGCCTATAAGCTTTAATAGTTTATTAAGTTATTAATAAAGCTTATATTTAAGGCTATTAGTAACCTATTAACTAAAGAGTTATTATTACTTCTAAATTAAAGGGCTAAGTCTTTAGTTTAGGTAAGATACTATAGTGCTCTATTTGCCGCTTTATAATATTATAGTCTTAAGTTTTAGTTAAATCTTACTAATTAGCTAGCTATAAAGGCAATATTTAGGCAAGTTATTACTGCAGTATATATAATAATATCTACTTTCTATTAATAACTATTTATGCTTTTTAGGCTTAATAATTTAATATTGTAATGGTTATGATGAGCATTCTAGGGTAAGAGGTCTAGCCTTGTTGGTGGGGTTAAAAGGCTGTCTGTGGTGACAGATATAAAGGGATGGATTCCCCTTAATATCTTAGTTTTAGCATGCCTTTTTTAGACTGAATTTTACACTTTTTATCCTTATATTTAATATTATTAAACTAATTACTTAATTACCTATTTAATAATAAAGACCCTATCTTAATTAAACCTTTATAGCTGTATGCATTTAGTTTATAATTAAGGCTATTAGAAATTATTATCTTCTTGCAGTCTTTTTCTTATTATTACTTTTTACCTTTAAATTGGTTCCTAAAACCTAGAAAATCCTCTTTATTAACAGTTACTGCCTAAAGGGATTTTAGAACTAACTGATTAGATAGAAAGGAAGGCACTCTTATGCTACTAAAAGTTATAGATATATTAAAAAAGGAAGGCATTAAAACGAGAAGATATAAGGCAAAAGGCTATAATAATAATAATAATAAAATAATAACTTACTTATAAGAGCTATAAATAGTAATAGATCCCTTAGTTTTTAAGCTAAGAGCAATAATACTAAATATCTTATAAGTATAAAGGGCAATATTGCAATTATAGAATTAAGATTATTTTATGCCTTTATTTTATAGGATAAGGATTTTATATTTTAATAAATAGAAGGGAATAGCCTTAACCTAATAGTACTATAATATAGCTATAGTATCCTTAAGAGATACCTACCTTAAGAATAAAGTTTTTTAAGGTCTTTATATTAAGACCGGGACCTAAAAAGCTATTTCCCTTAAGGAGGCTAAAATTAGTAATACCTTAAAATTCTAATAAAATACCCCTTAGAATTATCTAATTAGAAGGTCTTTAAGAGTAGCACTATAAGATATTTTTATATTAGTAGTATTTTAAATCCTTATAAAAGACCTAGCTATTATAATAATAATTAAGATAATAGTTTTATAGAGAATAGATAAAAGGGATACCCTTTTAACCCCTTATAGAAAGGAGGTATTTATAAAAAACTTATAAAGATATTTTAAACTAATTAATTAATTAATACTTACTATAATAAGCTTATTTAATACCGCTTTAACCTTTAAAGATATAGAAACTTAATTTATAGAGCCTATAACTTTACTAACTTAAGCTAGCAGTATAATTATAGCCTTTACTATAATTAATAATTAATTCTATACCCTTATTAAAGCACTCTATAAGTAGTGTAGAGGGTATACCATTATTAACCAAGTTTCTCTATATAAGAAGACCTTCTTTAGGAAGAATATTATAGAGTACCTCTACTATTTTAAGCATTATATAGATAATGCTAATATCTTACTAAAGAAATGCACTATAACCTTTAAGACCCTTACTATAAAGTCTCTTATAGGTAATATCTATTATGCCTGTAAAGGATATACTTAAGAGGAAGCTAAAAAGAACCTAAAGGAGATCTTTATGGCTAAAGATAATACAGCTATAAATAGCCTTAAAGCTAGATTTAAGAAACTTAATTAAAAATGGCTCCTTAATAACTACCCTTAAATAATTAAATAGTTAACCTACTACTAGTTTAAATTTAAGAAACTTAAAAAGGAATATAAATTAATAACTATTTAGTTTAAGAATATCTTTAATATAATTTACTAAAATATTCTAAATAAGGTCTCTCTATAATATAAGAAAGGGTAGGATAATATATAAAATATACCTTATAGCTAATTTACCTAAATAATTAAATTAATTATTAGTAATAAGATTATTAAAGCTAAGAATTATTAATACCTTAAAGAAGATAAGAAAGATAGGCTTTAAAATTAGGCTTAAGAAATCCTAAAGCTAAGGGCAGTAATAAAAGTACCTACTAAGATAATCCTAAAGAAAGACTAAAAGTCTGTAGTAGATACCTTAATAGATAAATTAATTGCCTTATTTAAGGAGATATAAGTTAATTTAGCTAAAGAGGCAGAGAATAAAATTAAAAAGATATTTAAGATGCTTTAAGTATAGATAGATAAAAGGCTTATAAACTAAATAATAAGCTAGCCTTAATATATAACTATCTAAATATATTTAGTGGCTATAGACCTAACTAATTAAATAGAAGAAGAATTTAATATATATATTAATGTAAATTATACTAATTAAGGCTAATAGTATTTATATTAGTATTATATTAAGAAGGGCTACTTCCTAAAAGGGTACTGTAATTTAGAGTTTAATAGAAAGAACAGTATAGCTAATTATAATGCATTAAGTAGTATAGCTTAGGTAAGTTATTATAAAAAGCCAGTTCTAAACTACCTAATTTATAAGGTAAAAGCCGATTTTAGTATTAGAAAACTAATTTATACCTAAATCTTACGCTTTCTTAAGTCCTTCTTTTATAGAAATGCTAAATATATAACTATATATAATAATATAAAAATCAGTTAGAATATAAAAGGAAAGGTCTTAAATGCTATCTAGGAATACCTAAATAAAAAGCCTAATCTTAATCCCTATAAACTCCTATATGCCTACCCTGGCAGTAATACCTACTTACCAGTAGATATTATAAATAGAATATATAATAATACTTAGCCTTAAGATATTAAATTAATCTAGATAAATTTTATTATATTTAATAAATACTTAAGTATAATACTAAATAATTAGAAGTCTAGGCCCTTTAAGATTTAAATTTCTAATATTAGTATAAATATAAATACTAGAAAGTAAGTTTATATTAAAGATAAAGAGGAAGTTTAGGCTATAGAAATCCTAAAGAGGCAAACTATAGAGAAAGACTTAAGAAGTCTTAGTCTTTCTAGGCAGGGAAAGGGACTTAAGGGATTAAACAATCTTAAGGCTTACTAAGATTAAATTTATATCTAGATAAAGGCAGATATTTATTTTAAGAAGATTAAATTAACTATCTTTAATACAGTAATGCTTAACCTATAGCTAGGTAAAGAGATTACTAAAGGAATAGAGGATATAATAAATAGTATTATTAAGGTCTTATATTAAATAGTTAAGGATATAAGAATTAACTAAAGCACTTCTTAAATTACCTTAACCCTTATAAATGCAATTTAGTTTATAAACTAAGATTATAAAAAGAATTACTAGAACTTAATAGAAGAAACATTAAAGATTGGCATTAATATTAATACTATTTACTTTAAGACTGATAATAGAGATATAATTAATTAGTTAAATAGGTATATTTAAAGCAGTAAAGAATAAGAGTTAATAAAAAGGGAGTATATAGTTATTAAGAATAAAGGCACCCTCTATAAAACTTAATAAATAGTCTAAACTATTAACCTAGGTATAATGCTATAGCTAATTAATAATAAAGAACTAAAGGATTTAATAGTAAATAACCTTAACTTAGACCTTTACCTTTAGAATGGTAATAGGTTAATAATATAGAGGCAGGAGCTGCCTAGAATTATAGTTAGGCTTAATAACCTAAATAGTTATATTATAAAAGCTATAGTTAATACTAGGTCTAAAGGGAATATTATCTTTAAGAAAGTTATAAAAGACTGTAAGCTAAAGATAATTAATATTAAAGCTATAATAATATCCTATATAGGCAATAAGCTTAAAATAATAGGCTAAATAGAGGCTAAGATATATTTAACAAATATCTAGGTCTTTTAGCAGTTTTTTATTACTTTAACTAAAGTAATAATACCTTTTATTTTAAGAATGCCTTTTATAAGATTAATATAGATAATATTTAATTATTTACTATAAGATAGATTAATACTATTAATCTGCTAGCTAGGTAATATAAAGTTTATTACTCTTACAGTAAGATTAGTTAAGTAAGAGCTAGTATAGACTAGAACTAAAAGATTAGTTAGTTTAAAATAAATATTAATTCTATTATTAAGCCAGAAGTTAAGGATATATTAGGCTTAAAAAAGGATAATATCCTATTATTAGTTAGGGCAATAAGCTATAAGTCTATAGATAAGGTTATTAAGTTAATTGCCAGAGAAGGGATAAAGCAATATAAAGAGGTCCTTAAAGCTGCTTTTAATAAGATTAGGCAGTATATAAATAGAGCTATTAAGGAAAGAAAGGAAGAAAAATAGGATATAAGTAAGGACAGAAAGGTAGCTAATATTAAAGTCAATATAATATATAAATAAAAGGGGGTAAAGATCTATTTTATAGATAATATACCTTTAGATAGTTCTATTCTAGATAGTAACCCCTTCTGGAAGGAGAAGAAATAGGCTGAAATTAAAGATATACTAGATATAGCAGTAAAGTATACTAAGTGGATTACCTTTAAGTTCTTTAAGATTAAGTAAAATTATTAGCTAAAAAAAGAAAGGCTTTTAGTATTAAAGGATTAAGTAAGTGATATATTAATAAATATAGAATTAGATATATTCCTTAAGGTAATATATAATTAGAAGGTAGCCTTAGCATAAGACTTCTTAAAGTACAGGCAGCTAAATCTAATTATTACTTCTCTATAAGTCTTAAAGGTAATTCTATATAAAGTATAGTAAGTAAGAGATATCCTAATACTTAAGGGTTATAAGGCAGCAGTTATTAGGCTATTAAAGGAGTAATTTATATATAGAGTATTAAAGGAATTCTATAGTGCCTATTAAAATACTTAGTTTCTAGTTATTAAAAAGGATAGTAATTTCTATTTAATTAATTCTATAACTTTAATAAATAAGGTAACTATAAGGGATAGCTTATTGCTGCTATATATAGATAAGTTCTTAGCAGATTTTACTATATATAAGATTATTTTACTATTAAACTTCTTTTTAAGATATAATTAATTCTCTTTTAATAAAAAGAGCCAGGATATAACTATATTTAATATGCTAATAGGGCTATTAAGGATATATAATTTGCCTTAAGGAGTAATAAACTTAGTGGCCTAGTTTATAAGAAATATTATTTATATCTTTAGAGACCTTATTTTAGAGGTCTATAGAGCTTTCCTTAATAATATCTGTATTAAGGGATTAATTACTACTTATAATAAAGAATAAGTTACCTTAGGTATAAGGAGGTATATTTTTAAATACCTAATTAATATTAATAAGGTTTTCTTTAATATTAAGCTATTAGGATATACTATTATAGAAAGAAAGTCTTAATTCTACTAAAAGATAATAGTTATAGTAGAATACCTTTACGATATATATAAAAAGGCATTTAATAATACTAAAGTAATTAAGATTATAGAATAGAAGAAATATATTAATATAGAGAAGGTATAGTTATTCTTAGGGATTACTAAATACTATAGGTAATAGATCTATTATTTTACCTAGATTACTAAATCTCTTATTAAGCTACTTTAAAAGGATATTAAGTTCTTATAGGGCCAGCTAGAGTAAGAGGTAATAAATATTCTAAAGGAGAAAATTACTTAATTACTTTTATTAATTACCTTTAATTATACTAAAGAGGCAGGGGAGGTAATCCTTATAGTTAATATAAGCTTAACTGGTTAGGGTGCTATATTAATATAAGTTATTAAAGGGAAATGCTATCTGGTGCGATTTAAGTTAAGGTTATAGAATAAGGCCAAGTCTATATATAATGCAATAAAGAGGGAGTATTAAGTAGCATTATATATATTTTAAAGGTTAAGAGGGATAATATATAGTATTAAGTTTACCCTTAAGATTAATATATAAGTGTTAGTATATTAATTAAATAGGAAAGTAAATAATATATTTAGGTTATTAATTTTATAATAAATTAGCTACTTACTTCTCTTTAACTTTAAAGTTTAATATATATTAGGACTAAAGAATAGGGTTACTAATAGATTATTATATAAGTAAGCTAGACTATCTAATTAGTTAGATATTAAGGTTAAGGAGGATATTAAGGACTTTATTAACCTCTACCTTAATACAGTTAAGATTAATAGATTGCCTAAAATCCTTAATAGAAACTATTTACTAAAATTTAAATACTTAGCCTATTACCTGTTAACCTTATAAAGGCCGCCAGTTATAGCAGACTTTTAATACTGTACTTTAAGGAGCTAGAGTAAGAAGTTTTTTATTTATAACTATTGGCTCTAGAAGCATATATATTAAGAATAGGAGTAGCCTATACTAGTTAAAGAGGACCTTACAATCTAAAAGGAAGTAATTAGGCAGTATTATAAGGGATATAGCTATAAAGGATATAATATTACTATTAACTTAATTTAGAAAAGGTATTTCTAGAAGAACCTTTAGGGGGATATTACTGCTACAGTTAGGTTATATAAAACTTATTAGAAGTATTACCTTAAGAGACTGCAGGAAATAGTCTATTATATTGTATTAGGTAATCCCTTTATTAAGGTTTATTTCAATACTTAATATATGCTAAATAACTAAGGGTATAAGTATTTACTTAAGGCCTAATATAATTTAATAGGATAGATTAAAGTTAAGCCGCTAAAAGCCTTATTAGTAAAAGCAATAGCTAGATTTATTAAGGGACTAATCTTATAATTTAGAATAATAATAATTATAGTAGTAAATAGAGGCCTAAAGATAAAGAAGGAATTACTATAGGTCTTTTAGTAGTATAGAGTAAAGACTGTTAAAACCTTACTGTATAACCCTAAAGCTAATAGCCTAAATAAGTATAGTTACTATATACTTAAAAAGGTCCTAAAGAAGCTTAAGTATAAAGGGAAATATACCTAGGTAGATAACTTTAAATATACTCTATTTACTAAATAGATAGCTATAAAAGGATTTTATAGATTTTTGCCTTTCTACCTAATATATAGCTAGGAGCCTGTATACCCCCTAAAGGTTAAATACCCTACTTGGCAATTAATTAATTAAAATAAGGTTTATATACTAAAAGAGAGGCTTAAGGCATGAATTTATATCCTATAGATAAAAAGAGTAAATATAGAGAAAGCTAAAGTAAAGGTTATTAAATACTAAAAAAAGGCTTTAGCCTTAAGGAATAAGAAGCTTTAATATAAGGTATAATATTAGCTATTAAGAGTTAAAGACCTTATTTTTAAATATAATATACTATAAGTAAATAATATATTAGTTAAGTATAAAATAATTAAGAAATAGAATAGTCTTTTTTATATTATTAAGCACTACTTAAGAGCTAATTATTACTTACTTTAAAAGCCTAATATATTAAGGCTATTAAATAAGTTAATATATAGAGACTAATTTTAGAAGTTTATTAAGAATAAGGATAGTTAGTAGACCTATAAGAAAGACCTAAAGCTAAAGGAGGAAAGGATAAGTATTAAGCCTCTATAAGACCTAGTTTTTAGTGCCTTAAGTGCAGAACTAGCTAATTATATTAAGAGGAAAGTAACTAGATTAATACTATTAGCTAACCTAATTACTAACTTAAAAAATAAGACCAGTAATAGCAATAAAGATAAGGAGGATTTAGGTGTATTAAACCTAATACTAAACCTATATAAAGGATTAAGAATGCACTTTAAGGTATAGCTTAAGGGGCTTCCTAAAGGTAAGAAAGATACTTATAAACTAATTAATTAATTTTAAATTAATTAATAGAGATCTTAGGAGCCTTAATTTAGGGGCAATTAAGATATAGAGAGTGGAGTTATTAATGCTAAAAGCATTTTATGGCATTATACTTTTAGTAAGGGAGGAAAAAATAAGTAATAATATAAAGAGATAAAATACTACCTTTATAAAAAATAATAAAAGGAATAATACCAGTATAAAATAGAGCCTATAAACTTTATAAGTATATGTTTAATTATAATAAGAAAGAAAGATAAATTTAATATAAGATCCTATAGACTTAAGGGAGGAATATAAACTGTAATTAAAATAGGGAAAGGATATTAAATAAGAGTGCCTTAAGGACTATAGATAGGAGACTAGAATTAAATAATTAGTTAATATATAGGAAAGATAGCCTTTAGATAATTAATATTTTACTAAAATAAGAAAGGTAAAGTCTAGATTTAGGGGAGATAGATTAGCCTAGATATACCTTAAGAATTTAAGATCTAGACTGAATACTACTTAAATACCTAGATAATATATAGGATATACTAAAGATATGCTTTTAATGTCTTAAATAAGTGTTAAATATATTTTAGATTTCTTAGATATAGCACTAAAATTGTATATTTTTAGGATATAGACTTTAAAATTCTATATTTTTATTACTAAAAATTAAGTCTTTACTGCTTAGAGATACCTTATTTTTTATCTATTATTTAGTTAATTATAAGTTTAGTATTCTTTACTACTACTATACTATCTAGTTTATTATCTTAAGGTATTATAGGCTACTAGTTAGTAATTCTTAAAGAAGATTAAGGGTTTAATTAACCTATAGATATTTAGTAAGATCCTTTAGTCTACTAAAAAGAACTAGCTTAGGTAATACTATCTTTCCCTAATAAGGAAGCCTTAAGGAGACTAAATTAAGGTTTATTAGCCTAATAAATAGAGAGATAGTATTAGTTATAATTAGCCTTTATATTTTAAATATAGTTAAAATACTAGCCGCTTTAAAAACCCTTAATTAAGATATAGTAATAAAAAGGCTAAAAGATATACTTATTATTCTAGCTAGTAGTAAAAAGGTAAGAATTAATACAGTTTTAATATATCTTAAGATTATAAATACTAAAGGAATTAATTAAAAGGGCTTTAAGGTAAGGCTTACTTTTTATAAACTTAAAGAAAAACTAGCCTTAATAATAAGTAAATTTAGCTAAGATATATATAGGCTAGAGTTATTAATAAATATATTTAGCAAGCTAATTAATAAGAGTAGCATTACTTTAATTAGTAACTATAAGTATCTTTTTTTAAAAGATAAAAGTAAATTTAATAGTCAGTTTTAAAGAGCTAGAAGTAAGGCAGTATAAGAGTTTAATATATAAGGGATATTATATACAGTTAAGTGCCATACTAGTATAGATCTAAATATTAAAAGAATTAAAGATCTAAGAGATTAATTAATATATAAGGGAAATATAGAGAATAGTAGCACTTATAAGTATATAAATAATGGAATTCTTAAAATCTTTAGTGCCAATCTGGATGCTACTATATAATTACTAATAATAATTAACTTTAGGGAGGAAATTGGATTTATAAATATAGCATTTAGCAATTACTATAAGATTTAGAAGAGTTTTCTTTTCCTTTTTTAGGAGATTAAGATTATTAAGGGCTTTAGTAAATATATTAAAAGGTGCTAGTATTAAAAGATTAAAGTGGTAAGAGGGATTAATTAGATAAGAAGTATTAAAGAAGAAATTAAAGAAATAAAGGAAAAGGAAAAGAGGTAAAAGGTAATAAAAAGAGAAAGGATTTTAAGTTTAGGATAAGAGCTTTTAGGTATGCAATAGGGATAAATTACTAATATAGCTATATAAGGGGTTTTTATAGGCATAAAAAGCTCTTTTCTCTCTTTTTTAATTCCTTTTTCCTTTCTCTATTTAATATATTACTTACTTCCTACTTTATTAACTAATCTAACTGCCTGCTTTTATACTTTAAGATTGCTTAAAGCTATTCTTAATCTTATAACTATACTTACCCCTAAACCCCTGCCTTAATCTATACTTATATAACTGTAAATCCTATAACTGTAATTATATCTCCCTTTTAGTGCTAAAGTTAGAAGTATCTAATTAGTTAATCTTCTATCTATTAAGCCTAAAGGAAACCTTTATTACTTTTAAATTAAATACTATCTGCCGCTACTATAATAATATCTAATAATAACTACCTATATAGTAGATCTACTTCTATAAGTAATAATAACCCTAGCTTCCCTAAGCCAAAAGACCTAGCTCTTTTATTTATACTTAAGAATAATAATAAGTATTGCCTCTAGCACTTTATTAATAAGTTAGTACAGTACCTTACTATTTATAGCAGATATTATATTAAAAATAGTAAGGGAGACCCTTATAATACTAGGAAATACTTAAATATTAATAACCTTTACCTTAATATAACCTTAATAATGCAGCCTGCTATAGTCTACCTATAAGAGGATTAGGGAAACCTTTTATTAATATAAATTAATCCCTTAAGGTATAATATTATATATATATCTATATAGTATAAACTTATTGTAAATAAGGCTCTAGCTTTATATAATTTTAAGACCTAAAAGACTAATAATAACGCTAATATAAGTTAGGCAAGATACTGCTCCCTGCTAGTCTAGCTACTTAAGTAAATAGAATAAAACTAGTATATTAGTAAAGAGGCCTTAATATATCTTCTGGTTATAACTTTATATAGGATAACCGATATCTATTATGCCTATAACCAAGCCTTTACTATTTAAAGTAATAAGTTATTTACTAATTACCCTTTTTAATAAATTGCAGCAGGCTTAATAGACTATTACTATAAGAAAAAGCTTTTAGATAGTATACTAAAAGTTAATATAGACTTTAGCTATTATATCCTCCCTATAGAATAAAGATAGAGAGTTACTAGAAAGAGGTTTATTAGCTTTTTAGTTTACTTTAAAAATGCTAAATACTAGGTCTTTATTCTATAGGACTAAAGGTATAGCTAATTATATATCTTTAATACTTATAAGGAAAGCTAAATCTCTTATATTAAGGTAACTATTCTGGCTTAAAGAAAGTAATTAATAATCTGCAGTATTTTATATAATTTTAACTACTTTATGCCCCCTTTAATATATTAGCCTAATTTTAATAGCTGTAAACTGCTATCTATTTAATCCCTTAGTCTAGCTATATATACTTATATTAAACTTAAGTATATAACCCTAAATAGATTTAAACTACCTATTATATTAAATATTAATAGTAAGAGAAATCCCTTATAATAAAATGCCTACCTTAAATATAATAATTAGGTGCTAATCCCTTAAGAAATTAAGTAACTTTAATATATTTAAGGCTAAAGAGATCTAGCCTATACCTTAACTAAAGTTACTATTCTTAAGGAGCTTAGGGTAAAAGATATAACCTACCTTTACTAAAGAAAAGGTATTAATAGTAAGCCTATAGAGGCTATAATATTAAAGAAACCGCTTAAATAGGTTAAACTTTTAAAGTGGATTTAAGATATCCTTTAGAATCTAAATAAGTTTAATATATTTAGCCGCTTTAATAGGTATAACTATATTTATATTAAGAGGCTAGGTCTTAAAATAAAACTAAATTAAAGTAAATATATACTTAAGGTAATTAGGTTAAAGTTATATAAAGGAAAGCCTATATAGAGGAAAGAGATATTTTATAAGGTAATCCTTTAGTTAAGATTAGCTAAGGTAAGAGGTACTTAAGCTGCTAGGCTTGTAAAAATTAATATAAATATTTATAAAAGTATACCAGATTTTAACACCTCTATATAGCAGTTAAGGCTATAATAAGTAATTAATTTATCTAATTAGTCAAGACCCCTTATATAGAGATTATTACCTATTCCTATTATTAGTTAGAATTATAATTTAGGATTACTAATATATATAATATCCTTATTACTAAGGGTCCTAGTTTAGCAAGCCTATATAGTAACCTTAAGGCCAGCTCTAAAAACTTCTATATTAAATGCCTCTTATTAAAAAAGTAGGATTTCTATTTAATACCTTATAACTCTAAAGAATACTAGTAATAACTCTATTTAGTACCCTATAACTCTAAAGAATATAATTATTAACCTTAAATCTATTAAGGTTACTTTAATAAACTAGCTAAAGCTTAAAAGTCCTATACTATTATTAGATTTAAATAATTACTTAAGTCCAGTCTTACTATAAAACCAATAGATACTTTAAAGCCCTAGTCTATTCCCTTTACCTCTATTATTACTATCTATTAAATAGAGTCCTAAGCTAAGTATTTAATTAAGCCTATAGCCTTCTATAACTTAAGAGCTAGTAATCTAATTAAACTCTTTATTAAGGCAGCCTATTATAACGGTTATAATTAATAAACCTACTATTATTAAGGATACATTATATATATATTATGCTAGGATAACTAAAGGGGATAAGGAGGCTATTAAGAGAATGATTTAAGATCTTAAAGCTTGCTTTTAGGAGATAATTATTAAACTAAAATTATAAAAGCTGCCTATTTAAGGTATACCTAATTATCCTTTTTTCCTGACTTTAAGGACTTAGGTTATATTTATTCCTACAGGGTTAATAATATTAGATTGGGAGAATAAAATAATCGCTTATATCTAGGTAAAACCTCAGCAAGATATCAGAAGTTAAGGCATTTAGATATACAATTTCCCCTCTTCTAGAAGAAAGATAATATATAAGCTTTTTAATAATTAAAAGTCTTATTTATAAGAAAAACTACTATAAGTATAACCAAGAAGGAAAGCCTAATACTCGCCAAAGACATTTAGAATAATAACCAATTAGATAATTAGGCTTAAATCTAGCAATAAGTAGATTAGTTAGTATAAGGCCCTAAAGGTTAAATTAAAGAATAAGGATCTATAGGCCTATATTGACCTAATAGCATCTAATAAGCCTACCCTTAAGGTAGTTATACCTATACCCCCTAATATATTAGCAGTAGGACAGTAAAGCGCTATAGCTGCCTAAGTGGCAATTATTATAAAAGCATTATCTTTATTAATATAAAAGATAGCCATACAGGAAGTCAATCCCTCTATTATTAAACCAGATAGAAATTATACTAAATATAAAATATAGACTTAATAAATACTATATCTTATAGAGAAAGATTACTAAACGGTTACTATAATAAAGGCAATATATAAGATATATTTAAAGAATTATAAAGACTTAAAGAGAAAGATATTTATTATTTAAGATTAGGTGCTAAATATAGTAGATAAAGGGATTGCAAGGCACTATTTTTTAGAAGATAATACTCTAGCAGAATAGGTTTAGTCTCTTTATAATAAGTTCTCCTTAATGCAAATAGAGTAAAAGCAAGAGGCTTACTAAATATATAGAGAAGTTTTAGTAAAACCCCTATATTAAAGATATATAACCTATAAAGGAGTAAGTAACTGGCTTAAATAATAGAGGACCTTAATTAATAAAGCCTAAAATATAGGCCTATAAGAGGCTAAAGAGGTAAATTAGTGGTTTCTTAATCTTATTATAGCTTTAAGGTTAATCCCACTAAAGTTATAGGTAAATGCCTATAGTATTACTTAAATAAATTATATTTAGTTTAATATCCTATCTATTAGTATAGTAGTAGTAGATATTTAGCTAGTATTAGTATTATAGCTAGATATATAGTAAGCTAAAGTAAGCTATAAAGCCTTTTTAGTTAAAAGAGAGAAAGAGGCTAGAGAAGACTAAAAGACCTAAAGAAAGCCTAAATAGAAGGAGCAAAAGGGGAAAAAGCGCTCTTACTAAGGCTTTAGTAAAGATAAAATAGAAAGATATAAAGTATATAGATTAAGGCATACCTTATTAAACTACTTTTATGCTTTCTCTAAAAAGGCCTATATTAGGTTTAAACCAGTATAGGCTCTTGCTAACTAGGCATAAAGAAGGATAAAAGAAAATAAAGAAAGTATAGCTAATTAAGTTAAGAAGCTAAAACTAAAAGGATTAGCTTAACTATATTTAATTAGCTCTGCTTAACTAAATGCAGGCCTAATAGTAATTAACTGTTACCCCTTAAATAAAAGTATATTATTAGATTTAGAAGTAATTATATATATATTTAGGGATATAAAGTAAATAAAAAACCTTAAGGCAGTAGCCCTTAAGGACTTCTTTTAGTTAAAAGTAATATAGATCCTAATAGAGAGATACAGTAAAGTATAAATTAAACTTAAGTTAAGTAATAGCATATTAAGAATACTATAACTCTATAATATAGCCTTATGTATTATATTAGCTATAAATCTAGTATTATTTACTAAGCTAAGAAAATAAGGAATTTAGTAAGATATAAGTCTAGGAAATAATTATTTATAGCATTTAAATAGAAGTAAACTTAATAAGGTCTTAGAGATTAAAGGGCAATAAATGCTTAAATATAAGCATTCTCCTTAAGACTTAAAATTAATATAAGCTAGACTAGCAGTAAATATACTTCCTATCCCTCTAAAATGGCATATATATATAATATAGACTAAGAGAAAGCTATTAAGAGGTAATACCTTAATATAGCACTTAAGGTTAGGCCACCTAGGGCTAGAGGCTCTCTAATACCTAGCCATATCTATAAGAGAAGTATAGATAAAGTTAAAGATTTTAATAGAAATATAGTAAATAACTACAGTTACCTATAATATATATAAAGTAATAAAAGCTTACTAACTAGTATATTGCATTCCTTAAAAGTTAGTTTAAGTTATAAGTCTAAAAGATTAAATAGCTATAGATTTCTACCCTATATTATTAAGATATATAGGCTATAGTTTAATATAGATATTTATAGACAGAGTATTAAGGTTTACCTAGAACTATTATATAATTAATTAAATAACCTTTACTATCCTTTTAGCACTAAAAGGCTTCTTAAATATAATAGAAGTATAGTACTTTAAGAAAGTAAAGGTAATTAAATATAATAATAAGATTATAATAACCTACCTATAAGTATATACTAAAATAGTTTAGTAAGAAATATAATATAAACTATTTACTTTAAATATATAGGCTTAAAATAGTAGTGCAGAAAGAGTAGCTGCAGTTATTATTTAGAAAAGCAGGGCAATAAAGGTAAATATAAAAATTCTAGAATACCTCTAGCCTAAATTAATAAAGGCAGCTACCTATCTCTATAACTATATGCTATTAGTTTAGAGATAGTATAAATTACTATATAAGATATTTTACTTAAAGTATATAGCTAAGCAGTTAGTAAAACCAGACCTATTATACCTTAAAGTATATAGATATAAAGCATTTATATTAATAAAAAATATATAACTGCAATATAATAAATTATATTATTAAACCCCTAGAGGGTAGATTAAATACCTAATAGAATATATATTAAGTAATTTCTATAGGATTTAGAACCCATTAAATAAGAAGGTATTCTTAATATAGAATATTACCTTTAATAAATATTAGTACTTTAATAGAAATATAGCAACCCTTTAAAATAACCTATAGGCCAAAGACCTAACAGTAATAAAGAAATAAATTAAGGAACTAATCTTACTTTAGTAAACTTAGCCTAATTTATAGTAAATATATCTAATAAATAAAAAACTAAATAAAATTACTAATAAAAATATAGAATTTATAAGCCCTAAAGCTAATAATTTAATAAAGATAAATAAGGAATTAGAACTATATATCTAGTTTAGATTTAAGCTATTACTAATATCTTTAGAATTACTTCTATTAGGTTTTTTCTATATAATAAAAGATAACCTAAAGGTAAAGAGAGGTAGTAAGCCAGTAAGTAAAACCCTTACTAAAATATAAATAAGAAATTATATTCTATTTAATATAGCATTCCTAATAGGGACACTATAGTATAAAATATATATAAATACCTAATAGAAGACCTAAGGTTATAAGAGTTAAAAGAGTCTAGCTAGCTTTAAGAACTTACTAAAAAGAGGGAGCTTACCTTAACTTCTAAACCAATCTAGTGCAGGAAAGTAGGAGGCCTAAAAGAATAGGATAAGCTCTGTATTAAGCAAGGAAAAGGGGCCTTATATTAATATATATTAAAAGCTTCTAGAGAGGCTCTCTAGCTTATATATTAATATAAAAAGTTATTTATATTAAAATATAATCTAAAAGGCAGAAAAAGCTTATTTAAAGAGCTATAAACTCTTTTAATTATAAATAGAAGTAGCTAAGACTATAATAAAGGGTTATTAAATACTTAAATATTACTAAATATATATCTATAAGTTAGATAAATATAGAAGATTTCTAAAAATTAAGATAAGATTAGTAGTTTAGGGAGACTAATAGGTAAAGGATAGCTAAGATATATATATAGCTATACTAGCCAGAATATCTTTTAGGGTTTTAATGGCAATTATAACTAGATTTAACTATAAGATACTTTAATATAATGCAGTTAATATATTTATATAATTAATATTAAATAAAGATATATATATAAAAATATTAATAGGTTACTAAAAACCTAATATAGTCCTTAAGCTATAAAAGGCATTATATAGACTCTAAAGGTTATCTCTTTTATAGTAAAAACACTTTAAGAAAGGTTTATTATATATAGAATTTTGCTAAGTACTTAGTAAGGACTGTTATTAGGTTTAAGGCAATATAGTATTTTTCTTCTATATAGATAATTATATCCTTTACTACTTAAAGGAATAAAAAGAAAAGGCAAAAGATCTAATAAAGAAGTTATAAGAGATATATTATATTAAAAGAGGCAAGACTCTATAATAGTTCTTAGGCATTAAGGTTATAAGGGACAGACCGAACTGTTACCTATAGCTCTCCTAAGCTATATATATTAATAAAATGCAATAATTACTTTTAGATCTCTTACTAAGATATAAAGCAGTTATCCTAATAGTATAAAAAGAGTTATTACTATATACTAAATTATTAAGCCTAAAAAGTATAAATAGTTACTAATAGAAAGTAAATACTATTATATATATTGCAGTAATAACTTGCCTAGATATTGCCTTTATAGCTAGCCAATTAGTAAGATTTAACTAAAACCTAAGACTATAATATTATAAAGTGGCAGATAGAGCACTATAGTATCTTACCTAAATTAAGGACTTAGCCCTTTAATTTAGAAGTGATAATAACTTTTTAGTTAATAGGTTACTGGTAGCCTTAAATACAAGCTTTATTAATAACTTAGTGGACTGTTAAAGCTTATAGGCCTTTACTATATAACTATTTAAAGGAGTAATAAGCTAGTAAGTAAATAAGTAAGATACTATAACTATATTTACTATTAAGGCAGAATTACTTACCCTATTATAAGTAGCTAAAGAGGCTATCTTTATAAGCCGGCTTATATCCTTATTGTAAGTCAATCTAAAAGATAAGATCCCTTAGTAAGGCCCTGCTAAGCCACTAAAGGTAACTATTTAATATAATAACTTATAAACTATTTAACTAGTTAAGGAGGAATTAGTTAAGCTATATATAAAGCTATAATATATATAGATTTATAACTATTAGCTAAAATAAAAAGTAGTAAATAAGATAGTAGATATAATATATACTCTATTAACTTAGCTAATAGCTAATGGCCTAACTAAAAACCTTACTAGTAAGAAATTCTAAAATTTTCTTAAGTAACTAAAGCTTACTAAGATTATAGCAATTAAATAGCAAATAGAAATTATTTTAAATTAAATTATATAATAGAATAAATACCTAAAAGATTTAATTTAAATTTATTACCTCTAAAAAACCACTAAAATATAAAAGGGATAAAGCCCTAATAAACACTTATATAACTAACGCTAACTATATAATAAAGACTAAAGAACTAAAAACCTCTAGCTAAATTACTTAAAGGTATAGGAAGGCTTAGCGGCGCCTTAGCAATAGGCAAAAGTAAACTGGCTAAAATAACTAATAGAAGTAATATTAATAAAAGTAACTAAAATATTAGAAATAAAATTATTTAAATGCTTATTAAATAAAGTATAAAAAGCCAGCTTAGCTTTAAATACAAATAGGAGTTTATTATAGGTCCTTTTACCCTTAATAGAGATATCCTTATAGGTATCTAGGTAAAGGATTGCTAAATAAAGGCAGGTTATAGCAGAGATATTATAGGTATAAAGAGGCATTATAGAGGCAACTTAAATAGATACTTCCTTAAGAGTAAGTTTAATACCACCCTAAAAACAGGTTAATTAAGAAATTAAAAAAGCCTTAATAAAAAATATATAAAAATAAGGCATTAAAGTGCCTAAAGGTCCTAAAAGGATATAATATTTTAAGACTAAATTATAGTAGCTAGAATGCTACTATTACTAAAGGCAGAGTTATATATACAGTTAGTAATTACTTATTAAGCTATATTGCAAGACTTAATTGCAGTATAGGCCTGCTAGACTTAAGTAAGATTAAGTTCCTTATTGGCAAAACGATTCTAAAGGCACTTAATTGCTAAATAATAAGCCTAGACTGCACTAAAGTATTTATAAGGAATTAGCAAAATATCAATAAAGACTTAATAATTAAGGTAAAGAAAATATATATAGAGCTATACTTCTTTTAGTTATTAATATAAAAAATATAACACTTTAGCAAGAGGCCAGCGCAATATTAAAGAGAGAGATTATAATAGATATTATAGATATAGTAAAAATATAAGATCTTACTAGGGGACTAGTTAATTAGCTAAACCTCTAGATTATAGATAAACTCTTAAAGAATATTTATATAGAAGTTAATATAAGATATAGTAATAAAAATAGCAGAAATTGCAATTAGAGAATTTAATAAAGGGTAGATAAGATATTAGCAAGATCTTACTAAAGACTAATAATTTTAGCTGGTAAGAAAATAGAAATACTAAACCTAGTTACTAGGATAATATATATATAGACCACCCTATAACATTCTACTGATATCTTACTAAAGTAATATAATATAATACTTAAATCTTTAAGACCAATATATTACTATTAGAATTATTATATACTGAAGAGGGGTATTAGATTAGGAGAATGAAATGATTGCTTGTATTTAGGTAAAACCTCGGCAAGATGTTAGAAGTTGAGGCATTTAGATATATAATTTCCCCTCTTCTAGAAGAAAGACAATACATAAGCTTTCTAATAGATAAGACCTAGTTAGTGAGATAATATCTAGAACTTAGTAGTTAATGCTTTTTAACCTTAAGCCTAACTGGGTTAAATTTGCGATAAATGAATAGCAGTAAGGAACTAGAAGTGATAGGAGGATATAGGTGTTTACTAATATAATAGGATAGGTTATAAGCTTTACTTAGGTTAGGATTAATTAATTAGTTAGTTGCAGAAGGACTGCTAGGGAGGAAGGACTTATTATATATATATAATTGCTTTTAGTAAATTGCTTATTTAATGTGGTTTTTTAGGCATAAAGGCATATATCAAAACCATATAGGGACCTATATAATGGTTATAATAAGCATTTTAGGGTAAGAGGTCTAGCCTTATTAATGGGGTCAGAAGGCTATCTGTAGTGACAGATATAAAGGGATAGATTCCCCTTAATATCTTAGTTTTAGCATGCCTTTTTTAGACTAAATTTTACATTTTTTATCTTTATATTTAATATTATTAAACTAATTACTTAATTACCTATTTAATAATAAAGACCCTGTTTTAATTAAACCTTTATGGCTATATGCACTTAGCTTGTAATTAAGGCTGTTGGAAATTATTGTCTTCTTGCAGTCTTTTCTTTGTTGTTGCTCTTTACCTTTAAAATATATAGTAATAACTCTTTTTATACTATTAGGATAACTGCTTTATATTTTAGTAAGGGGTCTAGAAGTAATTATTGCATTTTGTTAATATATATAGCTTAGGAGAGCTATAGGTAACAGTTTGGTCTATCCCTTATGACCTTAATGCCTAAGAACTATTATAGGGTCTTGCCTCCTTTAATATAATATATCTCTTATAACTTCTTTATTAGATCTTTTGCCTTTTTTTTTTATTTCTTTAGGTAGTAAAGAATATAATTATCTATATAGAAGAAGAATACTATATTGCCTTAAACTTAATAGCAGTCCTTATTAAGTATTTAGTAAAATCCTATATATAATAGACCTTTCTTAAAGTGTTTTTACTATAAGAGAGGTAACCTTTAGAGTCTATATAATGCCTTTTATAGCTTAAAGACTATATTAGGTTTTTAGTAACCTATTAGTATTTCTATATATATATCTTTATTTAATATTAATTATATAAATATATTAACTATATTATATTAAAGTATTTTATAGTTAAATCTAGTTATAATTACTATTAAAACCTTAAATAATATTCTAGCCAGTATAGCTATATATATATCTTAACTATTTTTTGCCTATTAGTCTTTCTAGACTATTAATCTTACCTTAATTTTTAGGAATCTTTTATATTTATCTAACTTATAGATATATATTTAGTAATATTTAAGTATTTATTAACCTTTTATTATAGTTTTAGCTACTTCTATTTATAATTAAGAGAGTTTATAGCTCTTTAAATAAGCTTTTTTTACCTTTTAGATTGTATTTTAGTATAGATAACTCTTTATATTAGTATATAAGCTAGAGAGCCTCTCTAGGAGCTTTTAATATATATTAATATAAGGCCTTTTTTCCTTGTTTAATATAGAGCTTATCCTATCCCTTTAGGCCTTTTACTTTCCTGCACTAAATTAGTTTAGAGGCTAAGGTAAGCTCTTTTCTTTTAGTAAGTTCTTAAAGCTGGCTAGACTTTCTTAACTCTTATAACCTTAAGTTTTCTATTAGATACCTATATATATTTTATACTATAATATCTTTACTAGAAATACTATATTAAATAAAATATAATTTTTTACTTATATTTTAGTAAAGGTTTTACTTACTAGCTTATTACCTCTCTTTACCTTTAGATTATTTTTTATTATATAGAAAAAACCTAATAGGGGTAATTCTAGAGGTATTAATAGTAACTTAAATCTAAATTAAGTATATAATTCCGATTTCTTACCTGCCTTTATTAAGTTATTAGCTTTAGGGCTTATAAATTCTATATTTTTATTAGTAATTTTATTTGGTTTTTTATTTATTAAATATATCTACTATAGATTAGGCTAAGTTTACTAAAGTAAAATTAATTCTTTAATTTATTTCTTTATTGCTATTAGGTCTTTAGCCTATAGGTTATCTTAAAGGGTTGCTATATTTCTATTAAAGTATTAGTATTTATTAAAGGTAATATCTTATATTAAGAATACCTCCTTATTTAATAGGTTTTAAATCCTATAGGAATTACTTAATATATATCCTATTAGGTATTTAATTTACCCTTTAGGGGTTTAATAATATAATTTATTATATTATAGTTATATATTTTTTATTAATATAAATACTTTATATCTATATATTTTAAGGTATAATAGATCTGGTTTTACTGACTGCTTAGCTATATACTTTAAGTGGAATATCTTATATAGTAACTTATACTATCTCTAAACTGATAGCATATAGTTATAGAGATAGGTGGCTGCCTTTATTAATTTAGGCTAGAGGTATTTTAGAATTTTTATATCTGCCTTTATTGCCTTGCTTTTCTAGATAATAACTGCAGCTACTCTTTCTATACTATTATTTTAAGCCTATATATTTAAAGCAGATAGTTTATATTATATTTCTTACTAAACTATCTTAATATATACTTATAAATAGATTATTATAATCTTATTATTGCATTTAATTACCTTTACTTTCTTAAAGTACTATACTTCTATTATATTTAAAAAGCCTTTTAATATTAAGAAAATAGTAAGGGTTATTTAATTAGTTATATAATAGTTTTAGGTAAACCTTAATGCTTTATTTATAAATATCTATACTAAACTATAGCCTATATATCTTAATAATATAAAGTAGAAATTTATAGCTATTTAATCTCCTAGACTTATAACTTAAACTAACTCTTAAGGAGTATAGTATATTAATTAGTAAGCTTTTACTACTTTATATATATTATAGTTAACTGTAGTTATTTACTATATTCTTATTAGAATCTCTAACTTTATTTATACTTCTCTTATAGATATAGCTAGGTATTAAAGAGCCTCTAGCCCTAAATGGCCTAACTTTAGGTATTATATTAAGGTATTACCTCTTAATGGCTTTCTTTTAGTCTATATTATATATATATACCATTTTAGAGAGATAGGAAGTATATTTACTATTAGTCTAGCTTATATTAGTTTTAAGTCTTAAAGAGAATGCTTATATTTAAGCACTTATTGCCTTTTAATCTTTAAGACCTTATTAAGTTTATTTCTATTTAAATACTATAGATAATTATTTCCTAGGCTTATATCCTATTAAATTTCTTATTTTTTTAGTTTAGTAAATAATATTAAGTTTATAGCTAATATAGTATATAAGGCTATATTATAAAGTTATAGTATTTTTAATATATTATTACTTAACTTAAGTTTAATTTATATTTTACTATATCCCTTTATTAAAATCTATATTACTTTTAACTAAAAGAAGTCCCTAAAGGCTACTACCTTAAGGTTCTTTATTTACTTTATATCCCTAAATATATATATAGTTACTCCTAAATTTAATAATATACTTTTATTTAGGAGGTAATAGTTAACTACTATTAGGCCTACACTTAGCTAAGTAAAGCTAACTAAATATAATTAGGCTAATCCTTTTAGTTTTAGCTTTTTAACTTAATTAGCTATACCTTTTTTATTTTCTTCTATCCTTTTCTATACTTAATTAGTAAGAGCCTATACTGGTTTAAACCTAATATAGGCCTTTTTAGGGAAAGTATAAAAGCAGTTTAATAAGATATACTTTAGTCTATATACTTTATATCTTTCTGCCTTATCTTTACTAAAGCCTTAATAAGAGTGCTTCTTTCCCTTTTACTCCTTCTGCCTAGGCTTCCTTTAGATCTCTTAGTCTTCTCTAGCCTCTTCCCCTTTTTTAACTAGAAAGGCTTTATAGCTTACTTTAGCTTGCTATATATCTAGCTATAATACTAGTGCTAGCTAAATATCTACTATTACTATACTAATAGATAGGGTATTAGACTAAATATAATTTATTTAGGTAATACTATAGGCATTTGCCTATAACTTTAGTAGGGTTAACCTTAAAGCTATAATAAGATTAAGAAACTACTAATTTGCCTCTTTAGCCTCTTATAGGCCTATATTTTAGGCTTTATTAATTAAGGTCTTTTATTACTTAAGCTAATTACTTATTCCTTTATAGGTTATATATCTTTAGTATAAGGGTTTTACTAAGACTTCTCTATATACTTAATAAGCCTTTTGCTTTTACTCTATTTACATTAAGGAGAACTTATTATAAAGAGATTAAACCTATTTTACTAAAGTATTATTTTTTAAAAAATAATACCTTATAATCCCTTTATTTACTGTATTTAGTATCTAATTTTAAATAATAGATATCTTTCTCTTTAAGTCTTTATAATTCTTTAGATATATCTTATATATTACCTTTATTATAGTAACTATTTAGTAATCTTTTTCTATAAAATATAGTATTTATTAAGTCTATATTTTATATTTAATATAATTTCTATTTAGTTTAATAATAAGAGAATTAACTTTCTATATAGCTATCTCTTATATTAATAAAGATAATACTTTTATAGTAATTACTACTTAAGTAGCTATAGCGCTTTGCCATTTTACTGCTAATATATTAGGGGGTATAGGTATAACTACCTTAAGGGTAGGCTTATTAGATGCTATTAGGTTAATATAGGCCTATAAATCCTTATTCTTTAATTTAACCTTTAGGGCCTTATACTAGCTAATTTACTTATTACTAGATTTAAGCCTAATTATCTAATTAGTTATCGTTTTAAATATCTTTAGTAAGCACTAGGCTTTTCTTTTTAGTTATACTTATAGTAGTTTTTCTTATAAATAAGACTTTTAATTATTAGAAAGCTTATATATTATCTTTCTTCTAGAAGAGGGAAAATTATATATCTAAATACCTTAACTTCTAATATCTTGCTAAGGTTTTACCTAGATATAAGCGATCATTTCATTCTCCCAATCTGACAAAGGTAGCCAGTCTATAGGGGTGGCCGGTCTTTAGGTGGGGGACGTTAAGCAGTAAATCAACAAGCCGTGATTGGCGGGTTGGTATCCCGAGTCCCCAATTATGAGTAACGGATCTGCAAAAAGCACAATGCTGACGAGTGTCCAGTCGGCAAAAGATATATTCCAGCAAGTAATCGACCACGCCAGGATTCGAACCTGGAATCTCTAGAGAGTTCGGGAGCTGGAAACCGAAATCTAGCGCCTTAGCCATTAGGCCACGCGGCCGGAACCTTTTATTTCCGATGAGGACGAGACCGCTATTCTCTTTCACAATTGACACACTGACTGATAAGATCATTGTCGTTGAGGTATGAATGGTAAGATGTCTTGGATAGGTATGTTGATATGAGTGTTTCGAGTTGCTTGTTGGCTGAAAGCTAGTTTTGGGGGTAGAGTTATCGTGACGCTGAATCTCCTGTGTTCAGTCGCACATGCAGCCACCCTAGAGAAGATCTCGATATGGATAGAACGTATAATTGGTTCTCCATCTACCTTTCGTGAGCTTCTAATTCATAAAGTGATTATTGTACCCCTAGAGCTTGTGTTGACGGCTGTGAATAATTTAAGACATGTTCCTATGTGAGAAACCCGCATCTATTCTATTGCCAAGGCTCTGCAGAGGGTTCACAACAGTCTGGGTCACTTCGAACAATAAAGAGTCATCATCAACAGGTCATATATAGCGTTACAACTCTATGCTTTTACTATCATACAAGTCTATTCATACCACGGACCTTATTTGTCACTCGCATCCGCCATGAGCATAGCAATTGCAGGCTGGAAAGCAGCCGCCTTCTTGAAATCGCCCAGCTTAACACTCATGAGGTCAAGAGCCATGAGTGTCTCACCAGCCTGACCCCTCTCGTCTCTCCTCAACGAATCGGCCTTGACATAACGTTGCGAGAAATGCGTGAGCAGCGTTCTTCGAGCCTTCATCTTGCGTGCAATCTCTAGTGCCTCGCCCATCGTAGAGTGGCCCTTCTTCTTAGCGTGAGCCAGCATGTCATCGTCGAACGTGCACTCGTGAACAAGGAGGTGGGCGCCTTCGCACTCCCGAGCGAACTCGTTTGAAGGACGGCAGTCACCTGAGTATGCGATGCGGAGACCGGATGTAAGCTCGAGTTCTGTCCCATAGGAGAGCCAGCAGTGAGGAACTGGAATGCGCTTGATAGCGCGAAGCCCGAAGTCTCCGTTCTCGATCATGAAAGGACCGCTGTTGAACTTATCAGGCTTGGTGCTGCTGCAATGGGGGAAATGGAGTCTGTGGAAACCAATATCCTCGACTTGAGAGACCTCTTCCAAGAGCGCCTTGTATCTTGATATACAAGATACAGCTAGCTTGGCATTGGTGTCTTCAATGGTGTGTTCATACCAGGCTTTGATCAGATTGGGGGTACCGAGGTGATGATCAGCGTGAAGATGGCTGATGACAATGCACCTGAGATCTCGGAGAATATTTCCAGTTTCCTCCTCTCCAAAGAGCCGTCGGATTTGACCCAAAGTACCCTCACCAACATCGAGAAGATAGTTTCCAATACCAGGTACCCGAATCAGTGTTGACGAAACGTTACGATATTTGCCGGGGATTGAAGAGCCAGTTCCAAGGGGGATGATTTCAGCATCGCGGCTGGGAATATCTTGTTCATCCTCTTCCAATTTTCGTAGAAACTCAGGATCAGAAGTCTCTTCACGAGCCTTTCTTGCTAGCTCGAGAATCTCATTGCTGACAGACTGAGCTGCCTCTATGAGATTAGGGAACGGGGCGATCTCGCCCTCGCCGAATTTGAGTCGGGGCATTAGCGAAATTTTGTTTCCTGTCCGGCCAGACTCAACTTGTGGTCCGTTTGGCATGACTCCCTTGACATCGTTATCGTATTTGAGGAGAGTAAATCTCTCAGGGTCGACCCTCCGTAGCTTGGTCTGTAGCTGCCCAGGCCCAGCCAGAGAGATCATATTGGGGCATGTGTCTTGAGCACAGAAGAAATGCTTCATCGTGGGATGCTCGTCCATAAACTTCTGGATTCTAGCATCATCTGCCATTCCAGGGCCGAGAATCCAATACATAATAGCCACATGAGACATCAATTCGGAGTTAGACCATTCAGGTCGCTCCATGAATGAGTCAATGAGGTCGCGAGATTCGATGTCAGCGAGGATGAATCCTTGACCGGGCTGAGTCTCGCCAAGGACCTGTTCAGGAGTTACAGTAACGCCATCTTTTGTTACTATAGTATTGCCCGCAGTCAAATGCTTGAAGTCAGTGACATGTACTCCAAGCTCCTTGGCCTTCTGAGGGTTGAATTTTCCGCGGCGATCAAGGCATTTGACGATATAGCACATAGAGCTTTGGCTGTAGATAGTTGGGGGCAGTGGCCGATGTGTCACGTTGAGAATATCCCCGCTGCGATCTATTTGAGCCTCCTTCTCGGGGAACACCCAAACAATTTGATCCGGGTTTGCCAATTTTGACCCGTCACCAGGTCTAGGACCCTTGTAAAGCACTGCTTCGCCATTTTGACGTGTAAAGACAGTAGTATCCTTGGGCTTGACCTCGCTCAGCTTGACGGGGATGAGCATGCCGTTTCCTTTGAGTCGTCCATTGAACATGACTTTCTCGACGAGAGTGGTCGCATATTCAGGGTCCGAAAGTGGTGACCATTCTTTGAACTGTGGTTCGTCTTGGTCTCCAACAATGGCGCTCGACCTGCGACGCTTCTTTGGGCTGCTGGAGCGATCTCGTTGAATCGGAATCTTCCACACGCGAAGCACGTCGTCTTTCCAGTCGGGTTCTATGCTCTCGATTTTCTCAAGCCGAGGGTTTTCTCTATGCTCATGCGTGCGCACGGAAATCGGTTGTCGTAAGATAACGGGACGGCATGCGGCGAGAGTGTGGTTTAGATTCTCGCCACCATGGATGTGAATGGTTTCGAAAGCAGCTTGCTTCGTCAACTTTTGGCCCTTGCTCTTCCTTTCCTCATTGATCAAAGCTGTCTGTTCTCTGCTCGCCTCTAGTGCGCCACCAACTGTGAGAACATAGCCGAAGAGACCTCCAACCAACTCCCACGAGACACTGCCACTCAGAAAGACCTGTTCTGTTGCTCCCATTCCCAGTCTTCTGCTCTGAAAAGCGCGCTGAGTCCCTTCTTCGGGTCGTCCAAACAGATAAGACCGTTTATCGCTGTGGACAAAGAGACAAGTTCCGGGAGTGTCCACGGTGGGCGCCGAAGCGATCTCAACTGAAGTCGTCATTGGAGCTCCAACAGAATCCTCGCTTGCTTTTGGTTTTGGTTTCACGGTAGGTTCTGAGAACAGGCGGGGTTTCCTGAAAGCTCGAGACTTTACTTTTGGCTGTGAACCGCTCCAGGCCTGTCTGCAGAAATAAAGTCCAGGTGAGGTCGATGAAAAAGTAGGTGATAATGGACGACTACCAGAATTGAATAAATGTGCGAGGCGTCGAATGCCCCATGTTTGCATGAGAGAGTTTTAAAGAGTTGAGGGGGATTTCGGCGTGATACAAAAATGCATCATCTGCCTAAGTCATAAATAATAGTTAATATAATATTTCTGCTTGAAACGATCAACTTTTTTTTTTCTTAGAGTCAGACGCGGCGAATGACTCCTCTTTCCGCGTTCCACTAGCTCACGCTGTCACATGAAGTGGTTATAGTTGTTGCATTATGTAAGATGGCTACCCTATACTTGGAACAACCTAATCTTGCGAATATGACTACTAATGGCATAGACTATAATTCCCTAAATATATATATATATGGTTGATATGATAGCATTCTGTCCATATGTTATTATTGTATTTAGTGTGCCATCGTCCTTACCTTGTTCCTATATATGTAGTTGATATCTAGTCATCGATATTGAGTTCTGATGTCAGCTCAGAGTACCATTCATCGGATACACACCAAACGGGAAGACCGTTGGCATTGATGTCCAATAATGATTGATCACAAGGATCTTGATGATAGCCCAAGGTTGGCAATTGGCCAAGTTGTGAGCAATTTCAACGATGTCGCAGGATTGGCTTCACCCGTTGTAAGAGGAGATCCACGAGCAATAATGGCTCTGTTACATCGGATCAAAGAAGTAACCTATCTTCTCTGACCACAGTAACCACTACTTATAAGATCATACATCTCCTATTCCGTATTTCCGAAACTAGTAGTCTCCCTTCGAATCATAGTCAAGAATCAAGTCTCAGTGTGTGACTTGAAATGTACTCAATCAATGACCTCACTCAAAGCCAATACCAGTGGAGAAAAAAGACAATCCACTTGCTTTATCACGCATTACAAACGATTTTAGCAAGCAACATTACCAATTAACTGCCATAGAAAAGATACCCCGGAATCAACATCTAACCCCGAGCCCCTCCGAATATCCCCATACTTTTATTTTAACCCAAGTCAAGTCCCCCATGCGTCGCATCTTTAAACCACTCTCAACTCACTCATCGCGACTATTTTCAACCTCTCGATACATCATGGGAGACGCAATCATCAAGCGCAATCCTCACCCGGATTTTAAGAAGGTCGAGGCTTCGAGACCGGAGCTGGATGCCAAGTCTCAGTTTCGCTACACCAAGACTGTTGATGCGGATTGGACTTTTGGTGAGGGTGCAAACAAGTTGGGCAAGGATGATGGCGATAAGAAACATGTCACCATAGATCCTCACGAGGAGGGTCGCCCTGCGGGGTTCAATTACAAGCTTCTCATCTCTGCTATTGTACCGCGTCCTATCGCTTTCGTGAGCAGTCAAGCTCCCGACGGTACAAAAAAGAACCTCGCCCCTTTCAGTTACTTCAACATGATGAGCCACGACCCGCCCATGTTTGTTGTCGGTTTTGCATCTGGACTCGCCAATGCGAAGGATACACTTCGCAACGTCTCCGACTCCGGCGAGTGTGTTATCAACATCATCTCAGAGCACTTCATCGAAGCCGCAAACTCAGCTAGTGTCAACGCCCCTCCTGATGTTTCGGAGTGGGATATCTCAGGCCTGACACCTAAGTACGACTGTGAGACCGTCAAGTGTGCTCGAGTGGGCGAGGCTATTGTCAGCATTGAGTGCAAGCTCGACATGCTCAAGGAGTTCGACAGCAAGGCACGACCTGGAAACAAGTCCGGCTGCATGGCCGTTTTCGAGGGAACTCGCTTCTGGGTTCGAGAGGATGCGCTGAACGAGGATAAGAATATGGTTGATCCTGGTGTATTGAAGCCAGTCAGCCGATTAGGAGGAATCACATATGCCAGGGTTACTGAGGCTTTTGAGATCCCCAGAACAGATTTTGACAAGGACGTCGGTGGCCAAGAGGGAGTTGAAAACATACAAAAGCAAAAGAACTAGGTCAGACGTGGTATATATTCATTCATGACCAAACACCAAATATATAGAATAAACAAGCCCGCAAATAAGGCCTCATAACAAAATGGCAATCATGCAATACAATTCCCCAGGAGTCATACATGCCCGCCTTTCATTTCCTAAGTTATACTCATAAACCAAACCGTCGCCTCATAGAAGCAAAATGTATAACTTACATAAACCCAAACGGTAGCACAAGCCCACAGAGCTTATAGCCAGGTGCTATAGAACAAAAGAAATCATGTATGGCCAAATGCCAGGGAAAGCAAAAAAGTTCAAACGCCTTTAGATGAAGAGCTCAGAGATAGATGCTCTGACCAGAATGAGAGATGATAAATTCGCATCCCAGGGGTGACTCAGTTTCGCTCTCAAAATTGTGCAGTTGTTTCAGAATAGTGTTTCCAACATTAGGTCCATCATCCAGGCGATCCTTGACATGGATGATGACAACCTTGAGACCTTCGAGGGGCCGTTTTATCTTGGGCACAGATGTGAAGGAATCAGATGGGTTGAGGGTCAACTCAGCCGTCGGCGAAGCGAGGTGCGGTGTAGGAGGTGTTTCGATACCAGGGTGAACGTAGTCCGGTGTCGAAGCCTTGATGGTCCTGGGGGACACGGGGTCTTCAGAGGTGAGATTCGCAATAGAGGGATTTCGTCGTGGAGTCTCGTCAGTCGTGCTGCCCATGCGCTTGCGCTTCTTAGGCTCGGAATAATGCGACTTGCGTTCGACTTCGACCTCATGAGCCAGTGCACGCAGCTCCTCAATGACATAACGGGGTTTCAGGTGCCCGTACAGACGATCCTCGGCCTGCGACTCGTCGTAGCTGCACTCAATGAAGATTGCCTTGAGGTTACCAGAGGCGATCTTTGGGGCAGCTTGTTGCCAAATATGCAGATTCCGCGGGCTTAGCGATATACTATCGGGCTCAACGTCTCCGAAAATCAGGACTTCGCGGTGGGTGGTAGGGTCCTGGATGAAGTAGGCGCTTGAATTGTAGACGCAAATTTGCTCCTGTTCCGATGTAGTCGTTACAGGGCTGAAGCTGTTTTGAGGGATCATGAGTGACCCTCGATGTAGGGAGATAGATCCCGGGTAGTAAGATGCTGAGCGCGCGATGGGGCCCTGTGGCATAGACGCATCATGGCTGCTGAAGCGAGTAGATGCACTTGATGTCGACCCCCTGTGGCTATGCTTCTCGAGGCAATGCCCATGGCTTACGCTCCAAACCTTGATAAGGAGTCCGTCTGCAACTTCGATGTAACCCCTACTTTCACCGTCGCCGAGTGTCGGACTACCACCTTCAACCAATCGCATGTAAGTCACCAGGCCAGCTCCGTTGTTCTCATCACTCAGGTTTGGCCATATCACATTATTGAAAATGTGATTCTTGAAAGCTTGGATTGTGCTTGGTAGAGCAGCCAGTTTCTTCGGCCTTGTGCCTGGGAAGCCAGCAGTATTGACTACAAAGCCCGAGATGTGATCAAGATGAGGATGGGTGATGAGATATGTGTCGACGAGAGAGCGAGTGATGTGAGATGCATTGGCAGAAGGTGACGAGTAAGGTAACTCAAGACCTGCAAAGGGGCCAGTGGTGAGTGTGAAGGGAGGAGGGGGTGGCGGAGAAGGTATCGATTCTTCCATGATACGTGTGATGGCAGAGAGATGGACGCCAGCATCAACGGCGACGATAGAGCCACGATGCCATTTTTGGGCAACAGAACGGACTAGAAAAGCAGTGGTGTTTGATTCTTGAGGACCACCTCCTGAGCCCTGTGATAGAAGGTTAGTTAGAGTTCAACTGAATTGTTCATATGAGTGAGTGACTGAGAAGCCGAATTGTGAAATAGAGTATGAGGATGCGGCAAGACAAACGCCACCACGAATCACGACATAATCCGAACGTGTTGTGTTGTGTTTCTGGCCGGCATGCACCAAAACCGTTCTTATATCACGGGTGACCTCAATGGGCGTTGGCTGGTTTTTGGAGATGTAACGGTGCACATGTAAACAAACGAGTGATGTGGATAGGCTGTTAACCGTTGATGATACGTACCAATACAATCACCTGCAAAGCAGGCTTGACTTCGGCTCCCATGATTTGGCTTCGGGAGAGGACAAAGAAAGTAGAGAAGAGGAAAGAATAGAAGCGAGAGAAAGAATTGAGCGACGACGGTTGACTCAACTCGGCCGATTTGATGCCTGCCCTGGGATGTGGATGTGGATGTGGAGGTGGAGGGCCCTGGGAGACGGGATGAGATGGAGATGGAGATGCTTGGAGATGGTATGGTTTAGGTGGTCGCCCCACTAAAAGCCCTGTAAGGTACCGCCCGAAAGGTTCAAAAACGGTGGACCTGTTCCTGTTGCGCGCCGTCTCCGTCACTGGCTTTGGAGGTTATAGTCGCTAGCAGAATAAGTTAGGTCACTACAAATTCCGGAATGAGAGATGAATGGATCTAGGTAGGTCAGGTAGTTGATCCACGAACCTGAAGCTGTTTAACTTGCAGTAGTTGATTCGAGAATTAACCACTGATAGCTCTCTGATATTCTCCGATAGATAAGGGATGCAACCCTTCTCTGCCTGCTCTGGTATGTATGTATGGGATTTGTGATGCAAATACCGACAGCTCAGACGAGCTTTTGGAGAAACCCGAAAAATAGTAAAAGGGAAAAAGATATGGCACACGTGATTGGATTTATCGTTGTGCAGTAGAACGTTAGGTGTTCTCTCAATACTGTGTGCTACCAAGGCTGATACAGTTCGGTAGACTACCTAGATATGTAAGTACTGGAGTGGGATGTGCTGATATAGCTTCGCTCTCGCCGAATATCGCCTGTCGATAGACTGAACTTGACCACGTTGATCCTTGCTCTGATCCCGCCTGGCAGGGTATGGGCGATGCAGAGCGATATTTATGATTCTGCCACTTGTGGCACTGAACAAACTGAACAAAGAAGGTGAAGAATATGTCCCAAAGACAAGAGACATGAGCTTCAAATATAGCACACGACTTATTGTTCTCGCACTCGCCGAAACGCAACTCTCCCCTCTTGGCATGCCACCCTCTCAAGTCCAGTTCTCCCTCCCCCCCCAAAAAGAGGAATATTGAACAACTCACAGCTCAGATGCCGGCTCAGCTACAAGGCCGCAGATCTGTCCTAGCAGCCCTCAACCTTGTTTAGCTTGTAAGCCTGCATCGGCGTTCCCGTCCCCCCCGACCCCTCCAGCCCTCTCAACGGGTCGTTCCCTTCTTCCCCCACCAGATGGGGACAACGTCACTGCTAAAACGGGCGAGCTGAGCTTGGGGGAGCTCGAGGTTCTTTGTTGAAGCTTGGACCCTTTTTGCCTGATCAGATAGACGATTTGATTGTCCTTGACTTGACTTGGCTTGGCTTGGATTTCTTTGAAGATCGCGGCTGGACCTTGAGCTGAGCCGTGCGTTCTGTCGCCTATAGCTTGTGGCTTGAAAGAGAGATCCCACGATTATGGTGTCGTTATTGTTGAAGAAACAAAGAGACTTGACCCGATACTCGAACCATTCACAAAGACATGAGGCTTTAATACAAAGGGTAGCCCTTTCTATAGAGCCTTTGGTAACGGTGATTATAGTTCTCTCTCTCAACAACTGATCTTTCGACCAAGACTAGTTCTCTCAATATCTCCATGATCACTTGACTTCACTGCATCTCATAGCTCGTTCATTCATTCATGTATACAATTTGATTCTCTAATACTAAAACAGTAAGGTGATCATGAACTCCAAACTCCGGACTGAATACTAAGCCAAGTCTAATGTGCTGATTGCTATGCTATGCTGCTATCCTGAACCATGTAAAATGGGGTATTGAAAAAACACGATATATCCCATGACTCCATAGATTTTGACTTATATCCTCTATACCCAATAAAAACCCCATATTCTGTGTAGTCCTCTGACCAGCAGGGATATCGTACTGTTACATCCACTCCATAACTCTAGCAACTTTCGATAGTCCTTGATCATCGCCACCTGCTGCTTCTCAAAGCTTCTTCTTAGGGCTCACTCGGCTGCTTCTCCTCAAAGGTGAGCCCTGAGCCTCCTCGCCAGCGCGACTAGACCCCTCTCGAGAGGGCTTGTCCTTTGCTGGTCGGGCGGGAGGCGAGCCGAAAAGACTGTCGTCGCCCCACGATGCAGTTCTCTGGTTCTTTGGCGTAGAGGGCAGAGCCAGGGATTCTTTCCTAGTGGGCATAGGCAACAGCAAGCCAGAGGTTTGTGCCCTTGTTGGGGAAGTGGTAGCCTTGTTCTCGGTCTGAATAGACTCACGAATGTTCCCAGCCGAGAAGCGGGGGCTTCGTCGCAGTGGCGAGACGGTTTGATTTTGGCGACCAGTCTCTGCCTTGGAACTCGGTTGCACCCCGTCCTCCTGATCTAGGAGCACACTGGGGGATAGAAGATTGTTGATTGATACTCTTTGGGTCCCTCCAGTAGGCTGAGGCCACTTTGAGCTATCCTCGAACTTGGCTGGCTCCTCCTCCTTCTTCGCCTCGGACATGAGTCCTTTATAATCAAACTCATAGTCATTGGCAACGGAAATACTCGACAGCACATCGCTGAAGTTCTTTGTCGAGCCATGGGGTGTCAGTCCAGCAGACATATGTGTAGGAAGAAGTCCATTGGAGGTCGCCGGAATAAACAACTGCTCAGGCTCAGGAGGGCTAGCACGAGAGTGTTTCGACGACCTCTTCTTCCTGGAAGCAGTGTCGCGAGCGGCCCAGAAGTCGAGGCGGCCCATGTGAACGTCAATGGTCTTCAACTCGCTTTCTGGTCTATCTTTATTGCGACCACCGCGGCTCCTATGACGAGCACTGACTTGATGATCCAGATGGTGCTTAACAAGCGCATAGGAGAGACACTCCTCGTAGTTCGGATAAGGAGCTTGTAGTGCTTGACCTGCACGCTTTTTGAACCAAGGCCTGATAGTATGTTCAACGATCGTTGTGTCAGAATCCCGAGTGATGGCCATTTTGTTCGACTTTTCCTTAATGAGGTGCTCGTCGTCGCGATCATCTGGCACCATCTTCCCATTCGCCATCACCTCTATGGGGTCGATACACTGCTCGAAGCACCAAAGGTGCATAACACCAGCCATCTTGAAAGGATCCTTCTGACCACAAGAGGTATGCTGATAAAACTCGTCGAACGCCACGCGGCACCAGCCAGGTCGAATCGTGTTGTTGGTATCAGGACAGTTCGAGTATCGACAGATAGTGTCGGCATCGATAGTTCGTTCTGTGCACTGCGCTGGATTTTGTTGGATCCAGAGCCTTGGATTTCGAGGACAGTTGTAGATATAGTCTTTCAAGTCCTCGGCCGAGAATAGGATCTTTTTCTCCAACTGTCCTGTAGGTAAGTACAGGAATTTAAATCTTCTGCGAGAGACCCAGTCCAATTCCGGGAAGTGGAACATCCCATACATCTTGATTCCAATCTCAAAATCCTTATCCCTTCCACGTTTAGTCTTGAGGGTTCGTCCCTTTCGACCAGGCTTCTTCAAGGGAACTTCGAGGTCGGAGTCGTCATCGTCGCCAAACGCAACATTTCGCTTGCGCTTAGGAGGTGTCTGCAACCAAATTGGCCGTTTATCTGGTTGTTTGGATGGTGCTTGCTGAGTTCTTTGTTGAGGTGGCCGACGAGTCTGGGGAGCTGCCTGTGAAAAGCATGGGCCAGGGTGAGGGTCCTGACGACAATTCGCGCATTTGCTGACTTGGATTATGTTGTGCATAGACTGAGCTTTGATTGCGGCTGGAGGTTGAAGAGAATACGGTCCCATAGCCTGAGGGCCGTAGATCCCTTGGATACCATTGTCCGGGTAATGATAACTAGGTTGATAGGAATTGTAGTCGATATAACTGGGCGGAATGTACCTAGTTCGGATTAGCTGGTGCTTCTTACAAGTCATACAAAGGCATGATACGTACGAGTTTGTTTGTCCACGAGTGTTGAAGAGTGGAAATTGATCATGTGCTGGGAGATCCGCGCTTTGAGAACCTCTACTCAAAGTCGCATTTCCCACTGCAGGCATAGGTAGTGCCAAAGGTTGATGAACTGGTCGGGTCTGCTGCGCCAAAGATGTCTTTGGCACGGGAACTGGGTCCTGTAGCTGATGAGGCTTTGGAGTTCCCATGTCGTTGGGCATATCCGACAGGGAGTTTAGGTCGAATGGGGCAGGAGTGTCAACGGTCGATACAAGTTTAGGATCAACCGCAAGCTGAGCGTCTTCCGTGACTTTACTCGAAGCCATGTCCTGGGATGCTCCAAGGTCGAAATGTTTGATGTAATCTTCGGATGACAACGGGTCGTTGAAATATTGGTCAAAATTGTAATCATCACCCATACCATTCAAAACTTGTTGGCTGATATCTGATATGGTGTTGCCCATGTACTCGGGGGCAGAACTGTACAGATTGTCCATCTGGAAGTGTCCTGAGACTTGCCGGGTTTCTGCTAGGTTTTATGGTGACTACTATTCAGAGCTTGTTGGAACTGGCGAGGTGGTATCGATATGCGCTGTTGCCAGAACTGAGGAGTTGTTCAAGATGTGCGGAAGAGCGTTCAGGGGCAGATAATTGCTTGGGTGAGAACGAAGAGTGAACTAACAAAACAAGTCTGTGGCATCCTTTATATTACTACAAGATAGTTTAGATACAGTAAGAGCTGGAATAGCACATTGTCTTCGTTCAAGGCTTTGTTCCATACGAAAGAACGAGACACCGAACATGAGTAAATTGTAAAAGATGGGCGGTTGTTAGTTGAACAAGGACGTCTACTCACTGGAGGAGAGGGTGTGTTCAACCATTCAACCGTCTTTGTCTGAAAGAGACCCGACTTGGAGCCCCGAACAAAAAAAGAACAAACCAATAGAGTCGAAGCTCCGAAGCCAGACTCCATTTTAGTTTCTATGTTCTATCACTTTTAGATCCTGAGGCCTTGTTAGTACTGAGACTCTGAAATAGAACAAGCGCCAAAGAGAGTGAGAAGGGGTTTTATCAGATTAAAAACATGTTTTTCTACACAAGTGTTCAGAACAGGTCTGTGTTATGTGTGTCTCATCATACAGAAATAGAAACTCGATGAAAGAAATAAACAATAGACATACCACATGATTAGGTCATTAAGCAAATTCGATGCGAATGAAAATACTATTATGGTGAGCATGCTGGTGATTCAATGCATTGCGATTTGGCAAATGTCGAGGTTCATATCAGTCAAGCTGACTCAGACAACACATGACTTCATGGCGTCTAACAATTATCTCAGAATGCCCCAAGAGGCATGAGACTCGCAGCGATCGAGTGATTGTTGTTGAAGTGCAAGGCATGGTGAATGGTGAGAGTGGTAAAATGAGAGGAAATTTTGAGATCGTGAGGGAAGAGGTGTAAAGTGGACCCGGAGATTCGGACCACCGATATCCGATCTTCGAATACCTAGGTAGGTAGGTTACCCTACATCTGAGCTCTGCAGGATCTGAGTATCGTAAAATGAGAAGGGACATATGGCATTTGCATAACTGTTGTTATCGCGGTGGTCTCTCTGGGGTAATTCCACCATTTTTGGGCTTTGCTTTGTGGTGTTTGATGCGATGCGGTCTACACAGTATCGATAGCCAACTCAAGTTTCTTAAAATAGAATACTCCATACAAAAAGCAACAGCTACTAGGTGTGGCCAAGAGAATGACATATCCAACGGCGCGCATTTCCCAAAGGATGTTAGATTCAGTTATACGACACTGGCTAAAGCACCGACCCTGCCGAATACCACGATTGCGACCCTGTTGAGAAGAAGAGCTTCAGTTCAAGGATATTTAACTTGCTTGCTGCGACCAATGCCACGCTAAAACAGTGACCAGCCACTAAATTTAGCGGCCAACATATGCTTGGAGCTGCAAGAGAGGAGGGGCAGCGGGAGGATAAACCCGCAAGGGACCGTATTCTCAGCTAAAAAAACTGGTTAGAATGGTGATACAGCCAAAACAGTCCAGGGGCACCCCGCCCTTTGATCCAACGGGCCCTGTCACAGAACCAATAAGAGTAATCTCTTGCCCGCCCTCCAAGGCTTGAGTTGAGACTACGTCACGAGACTCTGCTATCCCGTCGGGTCCCTTCAACTGGACGGACTGGCACTGGACCTGTGAGACTCAGGTCCGTGGCTAACCTCAAATAAACCCACCAAACTTCATCCTCACTGCGGCCACATCGCCCGACACCGCCATTATGGCTGAAGTCAATCCAGAGCTTCAAGAGCGCCTTGAAGAGTTGGATCGCGAGCTTGAGGTATGTAAATTGTCACTTGATTGTTCACCAAATTCCTACCTTTGTCCCAATTATTGGCTTGGGCGCCTCGGCACGCCATTGGAGCTGGTTTCAAGGTCATTTGTTGATGTCGCATGCGATCAAAAACCATCCTCTCGATATATCATGGCTAACCTTGAGTTCTCTGCAGGAAGGCGATATTACACAGAAGGGGCAAGTAACTCTGCGACTCAGGCATTAACCTTTACCGTTCAAACTAACGCGCCCAAAGCTACCAGAAGCGACGAACTCAGCTCTTCTCTCAATTCCTCGGTTCCCCTCCACCTCAAGTTGCTGCTCTCGCCGAACCTCAGTCTGGTCTACGCATACACTCTCCTGATGACTCGGCCCATCCTTCAGGCGATGGTCACCGCGCCGCTGCATATGCCTCTCTCGGTGCCAGCAGCGGCCCGATCCCCGATACACCAGACTCACCTATATACCGTCCACATTCTGGCTATGCCCCGTCCTCAGAATCACCGAGACCTCCGCCGGAGCAGGCACCGGCCTCGCTTTTGCGACCGGGAGGCCCCATGGCTGCGGGATCAACGGCTGCCCACCGAGACTCCCTCTTCTTCTCCCCCTCGCACGTCGTTGAGCCTGAAACCCGAACAGGTACCATGAGATCGGGGGACTATGCTTTCAGACCAGAGCAGCAAGGCGCATACCCTGATCAGCAGTATCAGCAGCAGCAACAGTATCAACAACCGCCGCAGCAGCAGCCTGACGGACGAACCACCACGCTACTCGATTCGCAAGGATATTTCTCGGACTTTGCGGGACAGCAGCATTATGATCAGGGCCAAACTATCGAGTACGGAGGACCTCAGCAGCGATACTCTTCCAGCGATGCCTTTTCTCCTACTGCCGCCATGGCGCCGCCAATGCTCACAACCAACGATCTCCCGCCTCCCGAGGCCCTCGAATACCAACTACCACTAGATCCCCGCGAGGTTCCCTTCGCCATTCAAGATCCCCATGACGATTCAACGCCAATGTCAAAGTTCGATAACATCGCAGCTGTTCTTCGACATAGAGGCCGAACGATCGCCAAGAAACCAGCATATTGGGTGTTGGACAGCAAGGGCAAGGAGATTGCATCAATTACGTGGGACAAACTGGCGTCCAGAGCCGAGAAGGTGGCACAAGTTATCAGAGACAAGAGCTCTCTATACCGTGGCGATCGAGTTGCGCTTATATATCGCGATTCTGAAGTCATTGACTTTGCAATTGCCTTACTGGGATGCTTCATCGCCGGAGTTGTTGCTGTACCCATCAACGACTTGCAGGACTACCAACGCTTGAATCACATTCTTACCACAACACAAGCCCATCTGGCCCTTACCACCGACAACAACCTCAAAGCCTTCCAGCGAGATATCACAACTCAGAAGTTGACATGGCCAAAGGGTGTCGAATGGTGGAAGACGAACGAGTTCGGCAGTTATCACCCTAAGAAGAAAGATGACGTCCCGCCCTTGGTCGTTCCTGATCTGGCTTATATCGAGTTTTCGAGAGCACCAACCGGAGATTTGAGAGGCGTTGTTCTCAGCCACCGAACCATAATGCATCAAATGGCTTGTCTTAGCGCCATTATCTCTACAATTCCAGGCAACGGTCCAGGGGATACCTTCAATCCGTCTCTGCGGGATAAGAACGGCCGACTGATTGGTGGTGGCGCAAGTAGCGAGATCCTGGTCTCGTACCTTGACCCTCGTCAGGGCATTGGCATGATCCTGAGCGTGCTGCTGACGGTGTATGGTGGCCACACTACTGTTTGGTTCGACAACAAAGCTGTTGATGTTCCTGGACTCTACGCCCATCTCCTTACAAAGTACAAATCGACCATCATGATCGCAGATTACCCTGGTCTCAAACGAGCCGCTTATAATTACCAGCAAGAGCCATTGATAACCCGAAATTTCAAGAAGGGGATGGAACCAAACTTCCAGATGATCAAACTCTGTTTGATCGATACTCTGACAGTAGACAGCCAGTTTCACGAAGTTCTAGCTGATCGATGGCTCCGACCTTTAAGAAACCCTCGTGCTCGCGAGGTTGTTGCTCCTATGCTCTGTCTGCCTGAGCATGGAGGTATGGTTATTAGTGTGCGTGATTGGTTGGGAGGGGAAGAACGCATGGGCTGTCCCTTGAAGCTCGATTTAGAAGACGAAACAGATTCAGATGGCGAAGAGAAGGAAGAAACCGAGAAGCCTACAATTTCCAATGGCTTTGGCAGCCTTCTGAGTGGCGGAGGCACCACCACAACGGAAGAAAGAGCAAAGAACGAGCTTGGAGAGGTTCTTTTGGACCGCGAGGCTCTAAAAACGAATGAAGTCGTGGTTGTGGCCATTGGAAACGAGGCCCGGAAGAGGGTGACGGAAGATCCAAGATTGGTTCGAGTTGGTGCCTTTGGATATCCAATACCAGATGCCACACTCTGTGTGGTAGATCCTGAAACAGGTCTACTGGCTTCACCCCACTCTGTGGGTGAGATCTGGGTAGACTCTCCCTCTCTATCTGGTGGTTTCTGGGCACAGCCAAAGAACACTGAGCTCATTTTCCACGCCCGCCCTTACAAGTTCGACCCAGGTGACCCGACGCCCCAGCCTGTGGAGCCCGAGTTCCTTCGAACGGGTCTGTTGGGTACCGTTATTGAGGGTAAAATCTTTGTTCTAGGCCTCTACGAAGACCGCATTCGACAGAAGGTTGAGTGGGTTGAGCATGGGCACGAACTGGCCGAGTACCGCTATTTCTTTGTTCAACATATCGTGGTGAGCATAGTCAAGAATGTTCCAAAGATCTATGACTGTTCAGCATTTGACGTCTTTGTCAACGATGAACACCTGCCAGTTGTGGTGTTGGAATCGGCAGCCGCCTCAACGGCACCGTTGACCTCTGGAGGGCCTCCACGACAACCGGATACTGCCCTCCTGGAGTCGTTGGCCGAGCGTTGTATGGAGGTTCTTATTGCAGAGCATCATCTTAGACTGTACTGCGTTATGATCACAGCACCGAATACGTTGCCACGTGTTGTCAAGAATGGGCGACGCGAAATTGGAAACATGCTCTGTCGCCGAGAATTTGATCTCGGCAACCTTCCCTGCGTGCACGTCAAGTTTGGCGTGGAACATGCAGTTCTTAACCTTCCTATTGGTGTGGACCCCATGGGTGGTATTTGGTCACCGTTGGCCTCAGACTCGCGTGCCGAGTTTCTGTTGCCAGCAGACAAGCAATACTCGGGTGTCGATAGAAGAGAAGTGGTTATTGACGACCGGACATCTACTCCATTGAACAACTTCTCCTGCATCTCCGACCTTGTTCAATGGCGTGTCGCCCGCCAGCCAGAAGAATTGGCCTACTGCACAATTGACGGCAGAGGTCGAGAAGGTAAGGGTGTTACATGGAAGAAGTTCGACACCAAAGTTGCCTCCGTTGCTATGTATCTGAAGAACAAGGTCAAGGTGAGACCTGGTGACCACATCATCCTTATGTATACGCATTCAGAGGAGTTTGTTTTTGCCATCCATGCGTGTATCTGCTTGGGAGCCATCATAATCCCCATTGCGCCCCTCGACCAGAACCGACTGAATGAGGATGTTCCTGCTTTCCTCCATATCGTGGCGGATTACAACGTCAAGGCTGTGTTGGTCAATTCCGAGGTGGACCATCTTATCAAGGTCAAGCCTGTGGCCAGTCATATCAAGCAATCAGCGCAGGTTCTGAAGATTACCAGTCCTGCGGTCTACAACACGACCAAGCCACCGAAGCAGAGCAGTGGACTAAGGGATTTGAGATTCACCATTGACCCAGCCTGGATTCGACCGGGCTATCCTGTTATTGTTTGGACATACTGGACCCCCGACCAACGACGTATTTCTGTTCAGCTTGGCCATGACACAATCATGGGCATGTGCAAGGTCCAGAAGGAAACCTGCCAAATGACTAGTTCAAGACCTGTGCTCGGATGTGTACGAAGCTCGACTGGTCTCGGTTTCATCCATACAGCTTTGATGGGCATTTACATCGGAACGCCCACCTACCTCCTATCACCAGTGGAATTCGCAGCTAATCCCATGTCTCTCTTTGTCACATTGTCCAGATATAAGATTAAGGATACTTATGCGACGCCGCAGATGCTTGACCATGCCATGGCTGCCATGCAAGCCAAGGGTTTTACGCTGCACGAACTCAAGAACATGATGATCACTGCGGAGAGCCGACCAAGAGTTGATGTCTTCCAAAAGGTCAGGCTTCACTTCGCTGGAGCTGGTCTGGACAGAACCGCTATCAACACAGTGTATTCGCACGTCCTGAACCCCATGGTTGCCTCGCGATCTTACATGTGCATTGAGCCTATCGAACTGTGGCTTGATACACAAGCCCTTCGCCGTGGCTTGGTTATTCCCGTAGACCCTGAATCAGATCCTCTTGCCTTGCTGGTACAGGACAGTGGTATGGTTCCTGTGTCGACACAAATCGCCATCATCAACCCTGAGAGCAGAGTCCACTGTCTCGATGGCGAGTATGGTGAGATCTGGGTTGACTCTGAAGCTTGTGTCAAGTCCTTCTACGGTTCCAAGGATGCTTTCGATGCTGAGCGTTTTGATGGCCGCGCTGTTGATGGAGACCCAAACATTCAGTACATCAGAACAGGTGACTTGGGATTCCTTCACAATGTTAGCCGACCCATTGGCCCCAACGGCGCTCTGGTGGATATGCAGGTTCTGTTTGTTCTTGGAAATATTGGTGAAACTTTCGAGATCAACGGTCTGAGCCATTTCCCTATGGATATCGAAAACTCTGTCGAGCGATGCCACAGAAATATTGTACAGAATGGCTGGTAAGTTACAAAGCTCTCAAGAATGAAGAAATCTGCTTACAAGAACACAGTGCTGTGTTCCAAGCTGGTGGTCTGATAGTCGTTCTCGTTGAAGTCAACCGCAAGCCGTACTTGGCATCAATCGTCCCTGTCATCGTTAATGCGATCCTGAACGAGCATCAGATCATTGTTGATATTGTCGCATTTGTAAACAAGGGAGACTTCCCAAGATCTCGACTAGGAGAGAAGCAGCGTGGCAAGATTCTCGGTGGTTGGGTCAGCCGAAAGCTTAGAACCCTAGCACAGTTCTCCATCCGCGATATGGATGCTGAATCTACTGCAGGTGACGTTATGGACCAGGCTAGGGCTTCCATGGTCAGCGTACGAAGCGGAGGCGGTGCAGCACCAGGATCTTCCAGCTTGAGAAATGTCGAGCCAGCTCCTCAGATCTTGGAGCAGGAGGAATATGATCAGGCAACTCCTCGTCATGACTATGAGCCAACACAGACAATGGTCTCTGAGCTTCCAGATCAAGAGACACCGACAGGGTTCCAGCACGCACAGTTTGAGCACCCACCTCAATCTGCAGGCTCTGGACCACCGACACAGCTGAATCTTTCTCACCAGCCTGACCAAGGATTCGACATCCCTGACTTTTCACGGTATAGTGGTGCCGAGCAAGGGCAGGGCCCTGTTCACAGACGTCCCGTTCCTGGTCACGCACCACCTCCTGAGCCCATCTCAGGGAACGGTCAAGCGCCGCCCCAGATCCGGCTACCAGGCGTGGACGGACGTGAAGAGGTGAGCTTTTGGCAGCAGCAGAACAAGGGAGAGAAAAGCGAGGAGGACTGGACAGCTGAAGCCATCATGCATATGAATCTGGCAGGTGATATGAACCCTCGATGATAATTACGACATGCATACGTGATGAAGCGGAGTTGGAGTTGGGATTATCTAGAAACGAACATAGCAGACAATTGGACTCATTGGCCTATGGCCATCATCTATTTGCTTTCATAAGAAAACCGTACAGTCTGGATATCTAGAGAGTGTCTACTACTTGATTTGAAGTTACAAGTAGCGAGAGCATTCCGTGCATAAGCGACTACGTTTATGAGGCCATGGTGATTAGCCCTATGGCCAGCAATCAGCTACGGAGATGCAATCGGATTTAGCTGTCCAAGTCGAGTGGCAAACGTATGGGAAACGTAGGCAATGGAGCAAAAAATGAATTCCTGTACAGTATAGGAACAAAAGATGAACCAATCGACGCAGGCCTGATTCGAACAGACGCCTCCGAAGAGAATAGATTTCTAGTCTATCGCATTAGACCACTCTGCCACTGCGCCTTAGCTGATTGGATAGTGATCGTCGTGTCTAACTCTGGATGTGGATGCTTCCGTAGTGTTGTGGACATCCCAAACCCCAGTCCCCAGTCCCCATCTATGCTAACGCTAGTATAGTAGTATACAGAGTGTAAGTTGAATTGAGAATAACAAAATGCTTGGTATATAGAGTCGAGTCGCTATTATCTCATCCTTCTCTTCCTCTCCATATCTGAGAGGGCTCGTTTGACTATTCCCTCTGCTTCTGCAATGACATCGTTTCCTCGTCGCCATGTATATAGGGCCACACCTAGCCCGTCCAGCTGTTCGTGTGCTCGTGCTAATCTCCTCCTCCATAATTCTAATTTCTTGTTTACTGCTTGTGGACCCAGCGTTGGTGAGCCTGGTGTTGATGTGTTGCCGCCGTCTGACTGATAAGTCGATCTTCCTGAACCAAATGACGGAGGGGGATTTGATGACGGTGGCGGGAGCGGATCGTAGTCTACGTCTAGATTGGCCATATTCTGAGTCGGTCGTGGTGGAAGACGTGGATTTTGGTTCGACTCGGTGATGCTTGAGGGTGTACCACGTCGTCGTGGCGGAGGTGGAGGAGGACGATCTCCAGAATTAGAGCGAGCTGGGATTTTGAAACCACCATTGCTGCTGCCTGAGCTCTGCTGCGAGGAGTTGTGAATCTGTTTCAGAGGATGAGGCACTGATGGTTCTCTGACCTGCACCGCTGGTCTTCTAGGCGGCGGCGGCGGAGGTATCTCATCAGAATTCTGCCTGCTGAGACCCTTGTTCAACTCGGTGATCGACTTGGCACTCCTCAACGCAACCGGTTTTGCCGGTCTGGGCGGAGGTGGCTTACGTCCACCAAGTAGATCAGTCGTACTGGCACTCTTGGAGTGGGCATTGGCACTGGCATTTCGAACCTGAGAGAGAGCCGCATTGCGATCGATCTTGGCCTCCCCTGGCTCGTCTGAGAAGTCGATCAGAGTTCCCATAGTCGGGCCTGGGGGAGGTTTGCTTTCTCCCCGATATCCGCCAGGCCCCAGGTTCTGGTATGAAGGGTTTCTTGAAACATTTCTTGAAGCGTTGCTGGAAGTAGCTGGGGTCTTTGGTCGACCAAAGTCATACCCTGAGTTGGAGTTGAAGAATGCTGTCTCCTCTGGTGTTGTGACATCTCGAATGAAGACCGCGAGGATCCGTCCTGGGTTCGCAAGGGCAAGCTCCGTGTAAACCTCCAAGTCAGCTTCTCCGCTGTCTCCCACAAGAATGAACATCCTTTCAGGGAAATCTCGTAGTAGGCGAGTAAGTGTAGATCGCTTTCTTTCTGCCACTGGCTCAAAGATACCCTGCAACATGCCGCTGTATTGCTTTAGATGAAGCGATCCTGGTGGCAGGCCGTGCATCTTGAAGAAACTGGCTAGGACTGGGAAAAGCTGCCACGGACTGTTTGAGCAGTAATGAATGCTCACACCCATGTCGGCCATGCGATTGTACCACTCTTTAACACCTTCGACAGAGAGCTCACCTAGATCTCGGATGAAGGTGTTGCGGAAGATCTCCTTGGCACCCGCAGAAATATTGGACTTCTTGACTGTATCGTCAATGTCGCTGATAAGACTGACTCCGTATGGCTCAATGACTTTGATCTCTTGGATAGCTGACAGATCCTCATCCGCCAGAACTCTAACATGAGTTGGGATAAAGTCGAGAGCAGCACGAATGACGAAATGACCCGCATCGTTGGTCATGACGGTCTTTGATTGAGACTTCTCGCTGTTGTAGAAGAAGAAAGTGACTGGTAGAGCAACAGAGGGATTTGTCATGAAAGGAGCAATTCGAGCCATGAGATTGGCATTAGCCAAAATGAGATCACTGTCGCTCATCTCGCTGGCAGTGGTATTCGATGTCATAGTTTTGGCTGGCATCGTTGGACTGGAAGGCGCAGAATCAGGAGATTGGTTGCCCTGGCGAGAAGGATAGTAAAAGCTGTCCGTAAGAGGGTCATCGTTGTCAGGCGTCTTCTCACTGAAGCCTCCCTGGTATGCAACCTGCTTCTCTCGCTGTCCTACTCTTTCAATGCGCCGAGCTTCAGAGTTGATCTTCTCCTGCTCTTTTTGCTCCTCGTGTATTTGATGATGCGTACGTGGAAGCCCGGTCTCTGGATTGTATGTTTGGTCTGCTCTGGGCGCAGGGATACCACTGAGCTGCCGCGCCAAACCGATGAGAACTCTGTTTCTCCTTGTCATGGGACCGCTGTGAGGCGTATAGATCCAGCCTCGGACATCAACATCAATAATGGCTCTTTCATCTTCGTTCCGTTCCCATTCATTTCGCCAAAAGCCTTCATCTCTGATGCTTCCATGTGGCGCATCCGAGTCGTGCATCGCCATCTCGCCCCAATCACGCTTGGTGTGCTGTTTCGCATACGACGGAAACAGTACCATTTGGCAGTCGCCTTTCACTGTGATCGCAACATCTGGAAATGCGCCGGGGATGTGTATCCGTCCGTGGTTCTCATGTCCTGAGGCTGCAGGTCCTGCCCTGGTCTGGGCATATGATTCCTTTATCTCGGACACTGCGGCTTGGCCGCTTCTGTACAAATTCCCTGCCATAGCTGCCAAGCGCTTCCTCCTATATCCCCTCTCGCCATCCCCAGGGCTCGCAGCCCGGTTTGAGCCATATCCCATCATGATTCCTGCTGTCTGGGGCGTTTTGTGCGCCACTGAACCCTTGGATCGGGTCCTTGCATGCTTGACAGGGCGGTTCGCTTGAGATCCTAGCCAGAGCTGTCTCCCTTGCCGCTTGACGATGTCCAAAATGCGCGATTGATCCGCGCGCCTCCGTTGGCGCTCAAGAATGTATCGGTAAACTCGGGACTGGAACCTGTGCTTGAGACGCGGAAGAGTGTTGAGGTGGAAATTGAGTAGTCGTTCACGGTATCGGTCTCTTACAGCGCGAGGGAACAGGAAGCGTGCGAGGCTCTGCTTGTGACGCGGGTGAGGGCGATAGGGGCCGAAGAATCTGAACGGCGCCAGCTTGTCGACTTTTTATACGAATTGGACTATAGTAGAGTCAGACGAGGCTCTCTCGGGATTGCGATGGCGGCTGACAGGTTGGGATATTTATTGGAGGTAGGGACAGATCTCAGGCGGCTGAGTCTTCTGATGGGGGGTTGCTCAGCCTGACACTGGCACTGGCAGGGCTGTCAGTTAACGGCGGAGATGATGACGGTAGCACATGATTTGGACGAGTCTCAGTGTATTTGAAGATGGTTTGCTGCTCTCAGATACCGAGACACAAAAGAGAGAGAGACAGTGTAGCTCGTGACCCTAGTCTAGTCTAGACCTGGCACAGTCTAGTAAGCTCGCTCAGTTGCAGTTCTTCTGTGCCGATCAGACCTTACGTCATCAGCTATGGCCATTTAATGAAATGGGGCCTGGCCTGCAGCTATAGCTAGGTACGTACCTAGTGGCAGTGGTAGAGACCTGGCTCCCGTGATAAAATCGGAGGTATCCATAATATGCCGAGATCCAGTTTTGACCCCCGAGAATTGAAGTAGATACCGGCCCGTCTTCTTGAGGCCGATGCCGTTGATCGGTGTTACCTTGACTTTATTATCGGGCTATGATATTGGTAGCAGTTGACTTACTGTAGATGTCAGTATAATGCTTCTGAGTGTCAGTGAAAAAATAGTCTTTTCACAAGTCTGAGTCTTTGGACTAGTTACTAAACTATTTCATCACAGAACATTCACTCAACCTACAAACAACTTCCAATGAACACACTCTTCAGCTCACAGATTTAATACAATGACCTAGATACAAATAATCGGGTATATCTTCAATAGTGACAAGGATTCCTCTTCTCCAGTCTTGACTAGTAAACCTTTGATGGGCCCTCCTCCGACTCCGGATTCGGATAACAGCGGGCAATCAAGGTACAAGCAAAAAAACAAGCAGAGCTGCAGAGCAATTGTATCATGTCGCAAGGGAATGCCCCTCCAAAAATGTCAATTACCTTGTCTTTCACTCGCTGTAACCTCCCACCTCAGGGCGCGCCTCCAAATCAAATCTACTCTAACTCCGTACTACCCCGCCTCCGCTACCGTGACTCAAACTTTTTGACTTTGACTGACTCAATCTTTTTTTTGTACGTCTCATTCTTAGAAACTATTTGTATTCGTGCTTCTTCCTTCATTATACTCATATTTTGACAGCTACACTCTGCTTGGAATTGAGATCAAGTTGCTCTTCAACATCCCATTGCCAAGATGACTATGTACGTTGCGATATCGGCCTTTCAGACATGCCATGATACTAACATTTTTCCTTGCCAGGCTCAAGGAACCGTGGAAGAAATACAAGCCGTTCAAGGTGAGTTTTGTTTTCAATCAACCTCAGGTGATCTTATGATTAACCTTCTCAGGCTCCTAAACTGCCAAATCGAACATGGCCCGACAAGACCATCGAGAAGGCCCCTCGCTGGCTTTCGTACGTCATCAATTGACACTCATGAGACACTTGAATAATACTAATTCCCTTAAAGAAGCTGTCTGCGCGATGGCAACCAGAGTCTGCCCGATCCCATGGTACGTTCCCCTCAGTAACACGCCCAATTGCGACACGAGACTGACCTGTCATGATAGAACGGCGAGGAGAAGTGGCGATACTTCAAGATGCTCTGCGATCTAGGCTACAAGGAGATTGAAGTCTCTTTCCCCTCTGCCTCCCAAACCGACTTCGACTTCACCCAGCGCCTGATCCAGACCCCAGGAGCTGTCCCCGACGATGTATTCCTACAAGTCCTGTCCCCCTGCCGACCCGACCTCATTCGCAGAACCGTCGAGTCTGTCCGCGGTGCTAAGAACGCCATCATTCACATCTACCTTGCTACAAGCGCATGCTTCCGTCAAGTAGTCTTTGGCTACACTGAGGAGCAGACCCTGGAGCTTGCTGTAGAGTGCACCAAGCTGGTCAGATCTCTGACAAAGGATAACCCTGAGGCCTCTGGCACCAACTGGCAATTCGAGTTCTCCCCCGAGTGCTTCTCAGACACAGACCCTGACTATGCCGTGAGAGTCTGCCAGGCTGTCAAGGCTGCTTGGGGACCTGACGCGACCAAGGGCGACCAGATCATCCTGAACCTCCCCGCCACAGTAGAACTGGCGACGCCCAACATCTACGCCGATCTGATCGAATACTTCTGCAACAACATTGGCGACAGACAGGATGTTTGTATCTCCCTGCATCCCCACAACGACCGTGGATGCAGTATTGCTGCTGCTGAGCTTGCTCAAATGGCCGGCGCTGATCGAGTAGAGGGCTGTCTGTTTGGTAACGGCGAGCGAACCGGAAACGTCGATCTCGTCACTCTGGCCCTTAACCTGTACACACAAGGTGTCAGCCCTAACATTGACTTCTCCGACCTGAACTCAGTCATCGACATGGTTGAGTCTTGCACCAAGATCCCCGTCCACCAGCGTGCTCCTTATGGCGGCAGTCTGGTATGCGCTGCTTTCTCTGGTAGCCATCAAGATGCTATCAAGAAGGGTTTCCAGGACCGCAAGGCCAAGGGTCTGGGCCACGAGGACCCCTGGAACGGCATGCCCTACCTGCCACTGGACCCCCGAGATATCGGCCGCAACTACGAGGCCATCATCCGTGTCAACTCTCAGTCTGGAAAGGGAGGAAGCGCTTTCATTGTGCACACCAAGCTCCAGCTTGACCTTCCCCGCGGTCTCCAAGTCGCCTTTTCCAAGGTCGTCCAGAAGAAGAGTGAGGAGGTCGGACGCGAGCTGCTGGCAAATGAGATCACCTCTCTGTTTGAGAACACATACTTCCTCAACAACAACCCTCATTTCAGCCTGGTGGACTACAGCATCACACCTGACCGATCGCGATCTCCTGCTCCCGCAGCACACGGCAGAACACAAGACACCAAGGATTTTATCCGTATCTTTGAGGGTGTCCTGCTGGTGAACGGCAAGGAGCTGAAGCTGCGTGGCCGTGGTAACGGTCCCATTTCCAGCATGGTTTCAGCCCTCAAGGAGCTTAACATCGAGTTTGATGTCAATGACTACAAGGAGCACGCCATTGGCGAGGGACGCGGTGTCAAGGCTGCCTCATATATCGAGTGCAAGCCCGTTGGTAGCAAGCAGTCAGTATGGGGTGTTGGTATCCACGAGGATGTGGTACAGAGTTCTCTGATCGCTCTCCTGAGCGCAGCTAGCAACGTAAGTCTCTAACAACTTCTTCCGGTGGAATAAACACTGACAACATGTGCAGTTCGTCACCAGCAGACCCGCCAGCCCTACTCAGAAGCCCACTGATGCTCCTGCTCCCCAAGAGACCCCTAGTGTGGTGTCTATTCTGGAGGAGAAGGCAAATGGCATGTAAAGCGAATGAAAACAAGACAAGAAAAAAGAAAAGAAAATTGAAAAGGGGGCTTTCCTCTCGACTTGCCGCGAACCGCTTGGCATGTTTGTACAGTTAGTTCATGTTGTTCATATGAATGAGGGGGCGTGAGTGCTGAAAAGCTTTGTCATATTGAGGAGTTAGTCAAAAATTGAAGATAATTGACTTGATCAAAGGTTCGAGATCATCGCGATAGGAGGGTACTACATCGTGTGTCTTTTCTTGGTTTATTCCTCCCTACCTGTGACTCCTGAACCGTATTACATCGTCATGTGTCTTCGGTTCAATCGTTCTTGGTGATGCCAAAGACTTCTCAAACTTCGGTAAGCTGTTGAATGATGATGGCTCATGTCACGTTACAGCCAAAACCCATTAGTGTCTCAATTGGCTATCGAGGCTCTTTACCAATCGTGCTTAGGGGGCTGAAACAAGTGACAATGCCCTCCACTTCCTGAACACAACTGTTATCATAGACAATCAATTTGAGAGGTAGATGACTGATACAAGGAACTGAAAACCCTCTATGTGCAATAGTAGGGCTGAACTTTTGACCCTGTACATCGAGATCATCATCAGCCGCCGATCTAAGCGACCGGAGATGACCGATGCTTCTTTACCGTCGTTAGTAGCCGATCCAGAACCTGTCTCAAACACCCATCAGCTGAAAAGAAAGATTGCAAGCAAGGCTATCAAGACAGGAGAGGCTTGGCTGACCGCTGAGAATGTGATCGAAATGTCGATCTCACTGTAATAGGGTTTAGGTTTAAGACTTGGATCTACGAGATAGGAGCTTATTTAAGCTATTGGAATGCCAATCGGTGCATAAGAAGTTGAAGCATAACGTCTCGAGAGACTCTAATTGCTCGGTACCAAGACAAACTGACATCGGCACTGTTAAGTGAGTTGAGCGAGCTTATGGCGTGTACACTCCGAGACAGCTGAAAAAAGCGAACCCCTTTGATACGCACACATGCTCAGCTTGACGCAAAGAGATGTATCGTCGTAAATGCAACAAGCTCTCTTGGCAGATCAAACAGAGCCTTTGAACCGCCCTCCAGACACTCTTTATCGATCCCTGCATAGCGCCGCGTCGATGAACTAGATATATTGAAGCCACGACTTCAAGGTTACCTGTAGCTCTCTCTTTGAATTTCAACTCGATTCGGATGAACAACACCCGTTACATAATGTGGCCAATGAATGGGAAGTGTTTTTGAAGTCAGTACAGCTGAGAGATCAGTGTGACTTGGGATGACCAAGCACATATGTCAACACGCAGTACAACTCTTGGTCTGGGCCAAGTCGATACGCACCACTGAGACAAGATACTCAGCCCAGCTCTACGCAATAATAGTAAGACAGATTATGAATGGTATCATACGCATGCTGATGAACCTCAAGCTAAGTAGATTGGATGAGTTACGAGCATCAGACATAAAGCTTTCAAGTCATTACCGAATAGGGACTATGTCTGCGCTGCATGGGCCTACATTTCACAGGTTATGTAGTCTAAAAAAGAGATATCGACTATCCGTATATTCTTTACGGATCTTCAGATGTGGCATATGCAGCCAACATGTATGTATGAAGTCTAGACTCCATATCTCATCTCGATCTCACCTATCTATCGATCGCAAGACGAAACTGAACACCCTTAAACAAGTCTCCGAAATCTTACTGATCAGATCTGACTTTCCACAAATCTGCTGGAGTGAGAGAATTGTCTCAGAAATGATCAAGATGCCGTAAGTCAGACTTTCCATCCATGGCCTAGAACACACTGCGCCGTGAAGCTGCAGTTGTTCTGGTCTAGATCTGTGATGCAAGTTATTCCACAAGCAGTGAACACTCCGCGAACATGGCTTATATGTGAGACAATGGATAGTTCCGGAATATTTTCCGCTGTCAAATAACGATAAAGTGACAGTTGTCTAAGACACACAGGCAGCCCTCACAACGACTCGGAAGCCGACTGGTTCTTTTAACCCTGCCTTTACAGGCGGCATCAAGTTGTTCATCACATATCTCAAACTGCAGTAGTAAGCACAATCTAGATATCCGATTTGCGATCTTGTGCAGCGCCAAGATTACATAGATGCTTCAAGTTTCGAGACCATTGAGGATCGTTGTGCTTATTAGCTAAGTGGCTGAGAGAGCATGACCTAACATCTTTGCTCTGAGACACCAAGCGGAGAGCTGAGATTTCCAATCGAGGCGGCTCAACTTATGTTTAGAATCGAAGAAACGAGGAGTTCAGTCTAAGCCAGTTCTCTACATATAGACATTAGTTCCGGAAACAACCCGGCAAGTCTTGAACTAACCCCAGGAACTAAGATAGCACCGGAGCACTTTTGTAATAGCCCTTTGCCAAACTCAGACACTCAAGACTAAGTCACTTTGTCCGCCGCTCGATCAAAAAACGCCCGACTATCACCGTTGTCTCAAGCATGGGGAAATCCCTCCCCTCTCAATGGCCGCCTCCCAACAAGCTCAAAAGAACCAAGACACGATTGACCATTCCAGACGTCAAGTTGACTCTCACCAACATGCGTGTTTCTTTCAAAAGGGTAGTACCGCATGCACATCCCCCTCCCCTGGATGAGCGCCCACTCGTAACGGCCCGGCGGTAACGGCGTGGTCCAAGACTGCACTAGGTCTAGTCCTCGGAGGCAACTGTCAAAGTCAACTCTGAGGCGCTGGAATGGGGTCCAGTCTAGAGCTGTGATGCGTGTCTGGGCTTTGGAATGTTGCTCGGGAGGGTTGCCCAAAACCTGTTAGGTTGGACTCGATAAGCTGTGGATGATGGTTGTTGAGATCGAGGTGGCGAGTTATACGATGGCTTCTGGACATGGTGCTGAAGTAAAGTCTATATAATTTGCTTGGTCTGGCGCCTGGAACTATCACCATCATCATCTTCACTTCACTCACAACTCATCAACTCATCACATACTCAACACTGGCCTTGATCACTTCAACTACCACAATCAATATGAAGTTCCTCAGCCTTCTCACTCTTGCTTCCTTCGCCGCGGCCTCTCCTTTCCGCCGGCAACAAACCGTCACAGGAACCATCAAGTCCTCGGTTGACACTGTATCAAGCTCCTCTTTGGTAACTCTCAACGAGATCGGTAAGCCGCTTCTCCTAGCACCTCAACCTCCTCTTTACTTACAACTTAATAGACAATAATGTCGCCTTGATCAAGAACAACGTTGATGCCCAACTCATCGTACAAGCTCAAGCCCTTGTCAAGGCCAATTACCAAGCAATCGCCCAGGGCCTGGCCGCTTCCACAACCACGATTGTCAGCGTCACAACAGGGGCAGCTGGTGGTGTTGCTGGTCAAGCCATTGGCCTCACCAACCAACAGATCGCGACACTCACTGCCTCTATTCTCATCGTTATCGACATCATTGAGAACATCGGCGCCACTGTCACCGTCACTGTCACAGACCTGACTCCTGCTCTGCGAGCTACTTTCCAGGCTGAGATCAATGCTGTCAAGGCTGCAGTCAACCCGTTTGTGAGCCCTGTTCTCCTCTTCGCTGCTGCTGTACGAGCTGCGAATGTTGGCGGTAGTGCCACTATCACTGGCCTCGACAATGCCATTGTCAACCTGCTCAGAGTCCAAAGCGAAGTCGCGGCATCTATTGGAATCCCTCCCCTTAGTCTTTGAGTTTGAGCCTGGTTCTACGAATATAGTTATGAGGACTCTCTTTTACAAATGATGAAAGCGATATCTAGCGTGCTTCTTACGACAAAAGCAACGGTGCTAGCGGTATAGCGAACGATTACACACTCCTTGATACTTAATATAGTAATTTTCTTTCCGAACCTTCTTGACCAATGACTTGTGATAATTTGTAATGTACGGCCCTGAAAAGTGCGAGTGTTGGACGGATTCGTCAATCCTTTAGCGTCACGTAAACGTCAGATTGCCGATCAGGGTTGCATAGATCTACAGGCACGTCCAGTCCCTTCAAACCTTATTGCAACATTCCTCACAAAGCGCCGAATCAGGTTAGATACCCCTCGGACGAGCAAGACGGAGGCGGGTTGTGTGTGGCCATGGATATAATTAACCTAAAACTACCTATACATCGCTGCCAATAAACTCCTCTAAACTTTTAGCTCATCTCCTCTTACCACCGACTCTTCCCTTTCCCTTGGGTTTACTAGGGGCGGCATCCTTGCCTCCCTCCTTAGTCGCCCGGCCCTTGGCCCTTGATTTGGCCTGTTCCTTATGTCGGGCCTTCATATCAGCCTCTGACGACTTGCCCTTCCTCCACTCTCCGCCACCCTCGGCACGTAGTTGCTTGTTGTCAAGGCGCTTCTTATCCTTGTTGCTTAGTTTGCCCGTCTTCTTCTTCATCGCCTCTCTCATGCCGTTGAGCTCATCTTTGCCGGCTTGCTTGGACTGCTTCTTGTCGTGTTCAGACTCGAACCACGTTCGCCTAGGTCGTCCCTTGATCTCAGCCTCATGCTGGATGAGGTTCTCACCCTTCTTGACTTGCATCTCGACATGGGCAAGCTGCTTCTCTTCCTTCTCTTCTTGCATGATCTCCTCGATTTCATCATCCATCTCGTCGATCTGTGCCTGAAGAGTATCGACCTCGGCAGCCTCAATCTGCCGACTGACAATCTTGGCGCCCTGGGCCTTGCCGGCCTTCACTGCAGCCTTGACGACCTTGCGGTCGTTCTCAGAAGCTAATGTCAAGGCAGTACCCTTGCGACCAGCACGAGCTGTTCGACCAACTCTGTGGACGTAGATTTCGAGTGATTGAGGCGCTTCGTAGTTGATGACGGTATCGACGCCCTTGATATCAAGACCACGGGAAGCAAGGTCGGTGGCTAATAAATACGCCACCTTGCCATCACGGAAGTCCTCAACACTTGAGATACGCTAAATAGTGTTAGTGATGGTCATAGCAGCGAGACAGAATAATACTAACCTGTGTTTGGTTCATGCTACCGTGAAGCTCAGCACATGAGAGACCAAGTAAACCAAAGATAATTCGAGCTCGATGAGCTTCCTTCTTTTGTCGGAAAAAGATAATAACTCGCTCCTTGTAGAGGTTCTTGCAGACATGTGCCAGGTAACCCATTCGCTTCTCCTCTCGGCCAGGGCGCAGGCGAACGAATTCTTGCACCAGTGTAGTAACAGTCTTCTTCTGAGAATCCACCATAACCCTGGCAGGTTTATTAAGGCCGACCTTGATGAGACGGTCGACAGTGGATGTCATGGTAGCGGAGAAGAGCATAGTTTGTCGTGACTTGGGGAGTGTTGTGAGAATTTCGTTAAGTTCGTCGGCGAAACCGTCCTCAAGCATACGATCAGCTTCATCAAGGACCATGATCTCAACAGTGTCAACGTTGAAGCTGGCAGAGTTTCGCATGTGATCAATGAAACGACCAGGGGTAGCAATAATAACATCTGGGCGCAACTTCAGCTCAACCTCCTGGGCCTTGAGACTCAGACCACCGACAGCAAGGGTAAACTTGATATCAGTAAAGGCAGCAAGTTTTGTGGCGACAGCGTGACATTGGATGGCCAATTCACGAGTAGGAGTCAGAACAACGACGCGGGTGGTGGGAATCTTCTTGGGTCGGTATAGCAAACGCTCCAGAATAGGAACGATAAAGGCACCAGTCTTTCCGGAACCAGTGACAGCACCACCGACAAGATCCTTGCCCATAAGCGCAATAGGAATTGACTTCGCCTGAATGGGCGTAGGCTTGGAGAATCCTACTGTAGCAAGACCACGGAGAATTGGACGTGACAGAGACATGGCCTGGAAAGATGAGGCACTCTTCTTGCCAGGTGCCTCCTCTTCCTCCGGGGCGAAGAAAGCCTTTCGCTTTGCTTCCTCCTCGGCGTCCTCCTCAACGTCGCTATCGTCGGAAGCATCGTCATCTGGGTGCCCTGTGGGAGTAGCGACAGAGTCGTTGTCTGATGCAGCATCATCATCTTCCTCGTCCTCATCCTCATCCTTGTCTTCAGCTCCAGATTCATCCTCATCATCCTCGTCCTTTTCGTCGCCAGATTCTTCAACATCAGAAGCAACGTTCATACCGAATGCGTCGTCTGCAAGAACCTCGTCATCATCGTCGTCCAGATCAACATCCATAGCCTCGTTCTGTTCGGCATCGGCAGTTTCTTCGTGGTCAGATTTTCCAAGCTTCTTTTCGCGACGCCTTCGAATAATCTCATCCAGATCAACACCCTTCTTGTCAATAGCCATACTCTTCTTCGCACCATCGAAGCCCCATCCCTCGAATTCTACTGTACCAAGGTCGGCAGCTTCCTCAGCGCCAAACTCGAATTCGGAGTCCATGGCACCATCGTCATCATCATTGAATCCCCAGATGCCCTCTACACCATTTTCCTCCTCGTCATCTTCAGGACTGGCTGCACGCTTTGACTTCTTTGGCTTTTTGCTGGTCTTGGCCTTCTTCTTGGGAGGTTCCGCGGTCACTTCCTCCTCCTCGACAGGAATATCGTCATTGTCGTCAATTGTAAATATGAAGTCGTCTTGTGCGGGTTTTCGCTTCTGTGAGGGCGTCATCTTATCGGGTCAAAGGGCACTCGTACAGCTCTTCTATCAAGATTTGTAGACGCGACAGAAGCAGTGGGGCACCTTTCGCAGCAAATCTCGAACTTTTTTTTTTCTGCCGCTTCTCGAAATTTTAGCGGTGAGAGCTTGTTACTTTCCCAAAGATTGACGGGCGGCTCCGCACGTGACCTCACTGGCTGGAGCAAGCTCTAGGGGACGTAGCGGGGGGTAGGAGGGGTTCTAGCGTTGCGGTACGTGGCGGTACCTTCTGTGCCAAACACGATCAGCAATAACACAGCGGATGCGCTGGTCCCTCTGGGTACCCCCCACCAACGGCCGGCTGGTTGATTGGGCGACAGGCTACCCATGAACAACTTCGTGGAATCAGCGCGAAGACGGTTGCTTTTAATTTCTCCCCAACTTAACCCGACGAACGCAATCTCCTTAGCTTCCCTTTTGCGCCTTCGTTCAGTTTGTTTTCCTTTCTCGATTCGATATCCTCTTGAAACGAACGCCTTTCGCCTTTCTCCTACGTCGCTTTTTTGCGCTCTCACGATCCCGAATAATAAATCACACCCTATAACAGACAATCAGTTCAAAATGGGCGAGTCGAGGTTGGTGATGCCATCTGGAGCTGTTTGCAAGACAGCTAGCTACCTCCAAACATTGCTTGCATACTAATACATAATGCTACAGACAAGAGCTTGTTGCATGGCTCAACAGCCTGCTTCAGCTTAACATCACCAAGGTTGAGCAGTGCGGTACTGGGTGAGTCCATCCATCTTTTGTTTGCCCCGCCCCCTCGTCACAGATGGCTACATCATGTTGCACCGTGCTATGATCGAAGCAAGGGATTATAAACAACACCAAACAACCCCGCGATTGCTATCACGAGCACTTTCAGGGAGCCTCACTTGTCATTCCTGACCTATACAGCCACTACACGAGCACGCACCATTATCTGCATCATGATACTTTCTTTCTAACACCGCCTGTCTAGTGCTGCCCTTTGCCAGGTTTTTGACAGTATCTACATGGACGTCCCCATGTCCAAGGTCAAGTTCAATGTGAACTCTGAATACTTGTATATTCAAAATTTCAAGGTCTTGCAAAGTCAGTCACTTATTTTACACTTTCACCTACAAATAGCATGCTGACGTGTCTTCAGACACCTTTACCAAGCACCAAATTGACAAGCCTATTCCTGTCTCCGCACTTATCAAGTGCAAGATGCAGGACAACCTCGAGTTCCTCCAGTGGACAAAGCGATTTTGGGATCTTAACTTCCCCGACCACGAGTACGATGCCGTTGCCCGCCGAAAAGGTGGCTCAATGCCTCCCGCTGCCGCCGCACCCCGACCTGCTGCTAGCACTGGCGCCGCTCGCCGCGTGGGTAGCGGTACTCCAAGTGGTGGACCCCGAGTTGCAAAGGCCGCTGGACCCGCTACCGCAGCTCTTCAGCAAGAAAACGCCACATTGAAGGAGACCGTCACAGGCCTGGAGAGGGAACGAGACTTCTACTTCAGCAAGTTGCGGGATATTGAGCTACTTGTCCAACAGGCTGTTGACGAGGACCCGGAGCTGGAGAAGCAAGAGGATGGCCTCGTAAAGCAGATCCAAACTATTCTTTACTCAACAGAGGAAGGATTCGAAATTCCTGCTGAGGGCGAGGGTCTCGATGACCAAGAGACCTTTTAGACTTGTTGATGACATCCAAAGCTGGAAGATGTACTTAACGCGACCACGATTTGGGCTGGGGTGACGCTGGTTTCTCTGGCACGAGTTAAACAGAGGATGGATATGGAGTTGTGACCCAAAACCTTTGGGAGGGAGTTCGCTGAGCTGATAGGGGACAAGATTTGGCTCTAGAAGCGAAGGTTGTCCCTGTACTTGTTCTGGGACTCGCATAGAGTACTCGAGAATGAGGGTAAAAATTGATCTCGTTGGACACTCGAGCTTGTGTCGCCGTGTTACGGGTAACGTTGTGGCCAGTAAATGGGAACGGGACGAGCCGAGACCATGGAAGTTAAAGTCATATTTGGGAAGTATAGAAACAAGCATGGCTGAGATGACTTGTTAGAGTAATGTGATGACTTTGTACATAAACTGTCGAGATACCCAAAGTATACATTGTTTGGGCTGGAGTGTGAATACATGATATCCAAGCTGACAGCCCTTATTAGGATAATTTGCTACTAACACTTTGAGAGCCAGGTGAACAATTTGCCTTACGAGGTCTGTGAAGTCCAGATTGCCAGGCCGATAGGATCGTTCACAAATTAGAAGAACACGCCCAAGCACAGGAGACTAACCTATTATCAAGCCAGACTTGTTACGGATGTCAATAAAACCTTGGGATTCCGCGATAAGTGCTGGGTATTCCTGGAAGATAATGACATGTATGAGACCACTCCCTCCACTTGTAGAAGTTCCAAATGGTCTTTTCTCCTCCAAGTCTTGCTATCACTGGTGTAAAACTCCCGGAAATTTACAAGCCTATTCTACCTTGAAATATGTTCGTTGGTACACTTTCAGGGTTTACATTGAAGAACGGACTCGAGAGAATGTAGGTGTGATCAAAGCCCCTTTTGGCTGTTCTATCAAGGCCACCAAAGAGGGAGCATACTTTGTGGCCTGAGAACAATAAAGCTCAATGCCTGAAGCAATCATGACATGAAACTATGAAGTGCTTGTCAAGTCAAATATTTCGTAGTCAGAAATCCTTCCATGCTACCTATAATCAGGTATCGAACATCAGCATGATGGCATTTCGCAGATAAGTGCATGATTCAAAATCATGTTTGGGATTGCGCTGTATCAGTCGATTATGGGAGAACTTGCTTTATGTCAAGTGATATTATCACCCAGTTCAGTTCAGGTTCTTACAATTATAAAGTGGCGTATATCGTTCAACTAATGCTAATTGAAGCAGATAATGGCAGCAATAGCTCATATACTTCAGCCATGGCCGCTCAATTAACACATTGTTTGACTTACGCAACCAACATGTTTGCTGGTGATTTTGTGATCATCAGGAATACTATGCTCTTTGCTCTAGCTGTAGACATGACTCACATACCTCGGCCATGTGAATTTCCGAAACCAGAGGTAGCTTAAGATTCACCATCATAATGAAAACAAACGACTGAAGATTGAAGGGCATCAGACAATATTGCGGCAAGGTAGTCGTTGCTTAAATATGTTCCAATGCCAATCTCTTAAACCACACGTGTAAAGTGAAACTCTGCCAAGTTTGGAGCATACATAACTCTTTGGACAAAAGAGTGTATAATAACATCAGAGCTGAAATCTTCCTCATCAATGTTATCACCATGACAGGTCATCATGAGTTCTCACATGACCTTGTGCACATTGCATTGTGAGGCTCAAAGGCCTTTACTTCAAATGTGGATCACTCTGGCAACAGGTCGCATGCGCAGCCAATTTTAGTTTAGTGCTGCCAATTGCCGAGCGCCGTGACCTTCACCGACGGTCAGCCACCAGCACTAAAACACAGCCTGGGGCCCTGGGCACCCAATGCATAATAAGCTGTACGAATACGTCAGGCAGCTTCTTTCGATAGACGCCATGGCCATGACGCATTTATCGTCTTTCATGTCTTAATTTACACAATCAACATTCGCCGTTCAACCACGTAACAGGCGAACATCAATATAATTTTCTTTCATGCCTTTCATGTGAATCAAGAACCACTCTCCAGTACCGAGCATCATCACCACAACCAAGCTTCAATCAACATGGCACCGACAGAAATCGCCATTCCTTCGACCAGCGTTTCCGACGAAGGCTCCAAGAAACCTTACACACTCTACAATATCACGCTTCGCCTCCCACTGCGATCTTTTGTCGTCCAAAAGCGATACTCAGACTTCGATGCCCTCCACCAGGCTCTGACGCAACAAGTTGGCGCTCCGCCACCAGAACCTCTACCAGCGAAACACTGGTTGAAGTCGACTGTCAACTCAGTCGAACTGACCCGAGACCGCCAGGCAGGACTCGAGAAATATCTACGAGCGATTGCAGAATCACCTGATCGACGATGGCGTGACACATCAGCTTGGAGAGCCTTTTTGAACCTGCCGAGCTCGAGCACGACCAACTCGGCGATATCAGCGGGCGGCATGATTAAGAGTGCCGTCGCTGGTGCTGCTGATCCGGGAACATGGCTGGATATTCACCGAGACCTGAAGCAGAATCTTCACGAGGCTAGACAATGTCTGTCGCGGCGAGACGCTGCTGTTGATAATGGCAATTCAACGGCCGCCGCGGAGGCGGGCGCAGCGGCCAAAAGGGTTCTCGTCCGCAGTGGAACGCTGATCGCAACACTTGCGGATGGACTACGAAAGATACAAGAATCGAAACGACTGGGCGAAGGAGAGCTGCGGCGTCGCCGGGATCTGGTTTCCCAAGCCCGCATGGAACGCGAGGGCTTAGATAAGCTTTCCAACAGCATGCCCAATTCCACATCAGCTTCAGGAAGAGGCGGCTTGAGTCAAGGTCAGGCCTCGGCAACTGACAAAGCTGGGCTGCTGAAGGGAGGCCGTCCTGCAGGTCGTGTTCTGGGTGCTCCTTTGCCAGAGACTGATAAGACACGAGAATTGGGCAACGAAGGAGTACTGCAGCTACAAAAGGAGGAGATGCAAAACCAAGATCTTGCCGTTGAACAGCTCACTGCAGTCATTCGACGACAAAGAGAGATGGGCGAGCGGATCCATGAAGAGGTTGAAGATCAGATTCGTCTGCTGGATGAACTGGACCAGGACACTGATCGCACAGGGGCTAAACTGAAGGTCGCGAACAACCGTATCAAGAAGATGTGACAGCTACCTCTCTTGCTACTGGTAAAGCTGGTTCTATTTGTGGTACAAGTCGCCGTTTGGTGGCTTTGGATCCTAAGGGTATTATCTAATGGGCTATCATGGGTTGCAGACATTGCGACGTTCCTGGTACAGAATCGATGGGAGAGCGTTTGATATGGGCATGCAAGGCGTCTTGTGTGGCTTTGGATTGAATTGACTTGAATTGGGGTTCTGATTTGTAGGGTGCTTTATACACTGAACTGGTGTTTGTAAAGTAAAGTAAAGTAATAATAGATTGATAGGCAATGAAGGCTGGATGCATCACCGTTGAGAGCACATGGAAGTTTACGCAGCATGTGAAGTGAAACCTTGTTCCTTGTCTACAGCAGATTATGTTGAGTTAATGTCACCAGGACCCTTTCTCCACAGACAGCCGTGTGTCTCATCCTTGAAGCGCGAAGTTGTCTTAATCTCAAAGCCATTATTTCTCATCACATCTCGTGGCTTTCGGTAGTAGTCAACTACATCACATCGCAGTATCACCGTCACAATGGAAACAGAAAACACAAAAGTTGCTTCGTAACCAGATGATCCGACTCGACGGGTAATCAGAATGAACAAGTCAAGCTCTCCCTGGCGCGCCGGACCGTTCCACGTTGCATGAGGATGGGCCTGGGTTGGGTTGCAGAAGGTACAGCAGAGGTACATTGTGGTGACTTGAGCCTGTCACTTCAGCCCACCAAAACGAACAGGGTGACAACCTCTGAGTGATAGTGATTGAGCGATGTCTGCAGCTCTACAAGATTAGTATCACATGAGAGAGAAATGAGTAAACAGAAAAATGATTGTATTCTTCCCTCTTCTTTGATATCTTCGCATGAACTGATTCAGTCTGAGATGATAGATCTGACTTCAGGCTCAGACATACTGCGGGATAACGGAGACTCAGACCGTCCCACCCGTCCTTTAGGCTCAACTTTTTAGTGGTCTAGCTACGTCACTAGCCGACGTCGTCGTCACGAGCTTAGCGCGTTTTTCCTTTCTTTTTTCTGGGTTCAACAGTGTTGTATTTTGCTGATCTCTGGTTGCCAGGCAACGGCCAACTAAACGTGGTCAACTGAACGCTTTCGAGTCAGTCACCAATTGGTTGCACAAAAGCACTCGATTTGAACGAATTACAAGTCATGATTGGAGCCACGCAGTGAATAATGCATGTTCTCGTAAAATTGATTACTTGCATTCAAAAGTGGCTGGAAATTATGCTTGAAGATACAGAGAAAAATGAGGTGGGTGGTGGTGGATAGAGGGCCTCAGCGGTGAGGCGATGAACAGACAGCCACTCCTCTTTTGCTTGGCACTGCGGAAGCTGCGGACATTTCACAATGCATTGGTTAGGTTGTGCCTCCTTCACAAATAAAGAATAATGCACTGTTGAGCGAGAAGCAAACCCTCTGGGTTGCATCCAAGCGGCATGACGTCGGCAATTGATAACCTCCAAGAGAGTTTACCGGCTTCAGGGACGAAACTCTAGACTTTTTTTACCACCGCGGGAATCGGGGAAGTGGAAGTATATTTGTTGGCTTTAGCACTTCCACGAGAGTAAGCACCTCATCCGTGGCATTGGTGCTGGTACCCAGTTGTACAATCTCTATGTAACCGTGGGCAGGCAGTCGGACAAAAAAAAAAAAAAAGAGGAGGCCGCGACATCGCATCTAAGCCGTAACAAGGGTATCGTGAGGCCTAGACCACCGATGCGGATATCAGTTACCTCAGCATTCAGAGCGGTGAAAATGCCGACATTGCTAGCCTGAAGTCTCTTTGCTGTGTTTTGTCGGTGACGACGTGCAAACTTTGCACAGGTGGGTTGGCAAGCGGTATCGAAGCTTGGACTTTTTACCCACGAGCTGGGGAACTTGGGTCAAGTGTCATGTTGCCGATGCGGGAGATATCACGGATGTTGCTCGACGACAGATATCTGCTTTGAGGCGGGGGATGCATACGAGATCCTGCAGTGGTTTTTTGGTCAAAACATTGAGGCAAAACACGCGTACATGCTGTGGGAAGAAAGGTGCACCACTGCTGTAGGACAAGAGAGCGATATCAATTGCAGCCCAATCGTTGGATGCCTATCACGATACTGTTGCTGATGAGATCGACAGGCGGGGACAATCCCATTTGCTGTAGCGCGAATTGGCCACAGAGTTACGAAGGAGCCAGATATCTTCAACGCCCCCTCTTTCTTGAACGCTTGTTCCGCGTTTGAGCTCTGTTCTATTCGTGCCTTTGATCCACAGGGTCCAGTCAATGCCTCTCGCGAAAGCAAGCCACACGAGTTGCACAAGGAACTATGCGAAGGAATAACCTTGAGAATAGAAGATGTTGAGAGGTTGACAAGCAGGGGAGACCCAGCTTTGAATGGTGTCATGTTCCGAGGGGAAATGAAGACGAGGAACGCTGGGGGCTAAAAGGCCGTTCGACCGTTGGACCAGTGGAAGTAACGGAAATGGCCATTGAAAAGGCATGTCCAAAGTTCATGGATTGCAGATATATCTCTCGACTCCTGTAAGAAATGCCTCTCGGCTATCGAACTTCGATATATGTAAATCAGATAATGAGATTTCACCCTGGGTAAGAAGCGAGATATCTTGAGATTCCTCAAGGTCAAACAGAACCTGGCCGTTTTGCCCCCAAGATAGAGTTGAACTGACACATCAAACTTATCTCATTGAACTGTCCACTCAGCCCCGTTCAAACATCGTACCACGAACGAGTGGCCTCGCCAAATTGCGTGGATAGAAAAGCCACCTTTCGAGTCGTTGAAAACCGCGGCATTGGATCCTGGTTCCTAGTCTTTCCCAACTGATAGGTTGGGACATCATCCTCGTTTCTGATCCTATCCACCAGTCAAAAACCACGAGTGAGTGACGATTTCCAGGGAGTGGGGCTGACGAAGGCGTGCACCGCTGGCGGGGTGAAATTTAGCGTGGCTGGGCTAGCATTCAAGCGTCTCGTGGCCCTGGACTAACTGCACTTGCTGCAGCAGGCGCTGTAAGTACCTGCGATGTACTCTCGTACCTCCAGGCCCATCACCCGTCCCGCCCGGGGCCACAGCCAACTTTCCCCAAAGTGGAAGTAAACAATTGGGGAGGTGGCTCCTCATGGTGCTTCCTTGCACTCCTTCTTGTTCGCTACCTCGACCTTGTCTTCTCTGCCTCTGCCTCCGCTCTCCATCTCCATCTCCACCAACGACCGCCGAGCCATTTTCCTCCTGTGTCTTCCTCCTTTCCTCGTAACTCTCGACATCCTTGGTTTTTTTTTTTTTCTCCCCTCGCCTGTCCGTCCCTGACCTGACCGACTCGCCGTACAAACCTTCAGCACCTGCACGAAGTTGGAGCAAGTAGGGCTTTGTCATTTTGTATCACAATCGGTCGCTTCTGTTTCGTTGCTCTTTGTCCGATACTTTTTGCAACGGTCTTTTTTGTGCTCAGGATCCTCAAGTAGATCCAATCCCCTGTACTCCCGATTTTGTCTTGCGTGAGTTCTGTCTTGTCCAACCTCGTTTCCCTTTGCCGTAACCTGGCCCCAGCCACTCGGGAACGGAAGTTTTTGTCGACTCTCAATCCTTATTTCTCAAGCTCAGTGGCTTTGAGAGGTTGCCGTTCACTGTGGCAAAACATGTGGATGGCATCCGCTGACCTGTTCGTAGTTCCAATCACACTAAATAGCCTTAATGGCTTCCTCGAGACTCCCCTAAACCATCGATTTCGTCTGCGTTTGCGACTCCGAAATCTCCATAGTCCGAGGAGCCAATACTAGAACACAGCCTACTCGAGCTGACAGTCGAGAATGAGCGGTCCCCCTCCGCCGCCTCCGCCTCATGGCGGAGTGCCAAAGGGTTCTGGCTTGCCTCCGGGAAAGTATGACATTTTTGTTATCCCTGAGCACTCCTCTGGAGGCGGATTCTTGTACTTGCCATCTATGCAACCGAATGTGAACAGTTTCGCGGCTGGGTTCGCTTCAGCTCTTATCCTCGTGGTCCTTGGCCAGACTTTGGCGCCTGCTTTCCGTACGTGGTGGGAAGGCTTCCATGGATTAGGAAACATGGCAATGGCAATGCTGGTTGTGGGTGTTGGCTTCGGTGCATGGGCACTTGGTCGTTTCCAAAATCAAGATAAGGGGTTTCCAGGTAGTGGAGGTGGTTTTAGCGGTCCAGGAAATTCCGGCCGTGATAACCAAGGCGGATGGAGTTCGGGCTTCCGTTCAGCAAATGCCGGAGCGCCTCCTCCCCCTCCCCCTCATGGCACTCCTCCTCCACCACCTCCTCATCATGATACACCTCCGAGGCCACCGCCTCATGATGGTCCCAAGACATCTTGGCATGGCTCGCCACATTCAGAACGTCCTCCGCCGCAGCCAGAGCCTCAACCCACTTCGCGAGATGAACCCGAGCCACCTCCTCGACCACCTCCACAGGCTCGACCTCCCCAACCACAGACGCCTCCTGAAACGCCACCCCCGAAACCAAAATCAAAGAAGTCCAAATCTAAACCAAAAGACCCGCCAAGAGATCCTCCAAGAGAGCCGTCTCCTCCACCAAAGCCTCGCGCTGAGACTCCCCCTCCTCCACCGAAGCCCAAGGCCAAACCGGAACCCAAACCGGAACCCAAGCCAGAACCAGAACCAGAACCAGAACCGGCTCCTACACCCAAAGCTGAAAAGTCTGAGCGTGAAAAACAAAAGGGTTCATGGGAAAAGGCCCGCGAGGAGATGAGGAAGAAGGAAGAGGAGCGCAAAGTCAGGGAAGCCGAGCAAAAACGACGTGAAGAGGCTGCAAAGAGACTTGCTGAGCTGAGGGCCAAGGACGCCAAGGAGCGACAAGAAAGGGAGAAGGAGAGGCAGCGCAAGGAGCAAGAGGCTCGTGATAAGAAGGAGCGCCTCGAAGCTGAGCAGCGGGCCAAGGAGCTTGCCATCAAGCTCGAGGAAGAGCGCAGGGAACGTGAACGCCTGGAGAAGGAAGCCAAGGAAGCCCGTGAGCGAGAAGCACAACGAGAAAAGGAGGCTCGCGAACTTGAGGAGAAGAAGAAGAAGGAAGCCGAAGAGCGCGAAGCAAGACGAAAGAAGTTTGCCGCTGAACGAGAGGCTTTGAGAAAAAAGGAAGCCGAGGAGGCTAAACGACGAGAAGAAGAGAAGAAACAAAAGGAGCTTGAGAAACAGCGAGAGCAGGAGAGATTGGAGAAGGAGAAGGCTGAGAAGGAGAGGATCGAGAGGGAAAAAGCCGAGAAAGAAAAGGCTGAAAAGGAACAGGCTGAGAGAGAAAGAGCTGCAAGGGAAACTGCAGATCGACAACGTATGAGTTACGCCTACTCGGGTGTTGGCGAGAAGATCAGCATGTGGCCTAACGGTCGCCCACCAGCTGCACCCAAGTCTACAACCTCTTCTACTTCCAAGCCTCCTCCAAGCGCCGCTTCTTCTCAACGAAAGCCTGGTCCTGTACCCTCCGCCGCCAAGTCCAACGTTTCTGGCGTCAGCACAGAGAACTCGTATCGACCCTATGACAAGCCCAAGCAGCAACCGAAGCGTAGGGGTTCTGTGTCTTCGCTTGGTTCTGAATCGTCGTGGGCTGCGTCGCAGACTACTGGTCGAACAACGCCGCCTCTTTCGACACGTGCTGGTCCCTATTCAACCAAGGATCCTGACAAGATTGTCATTTCAGGTGTTTACCTTTTCATGAACCAATTCTCCAAGACGCCCGCTAGCCAACTTATCTCGGGTGTGGGAACTGTAACCGACGGACTCATCCTCCGTGTGACAACCGAAGGCCTTTTTATCGATGATGATGTCCGAAATGTACCACAGCGGGAATGGGACGTCAAAACTTGGACGCTGAAACAAGTAGAGGTATGGTGCCCCCCGCATTGCTTGAAATCGCCTGCTGCTTCTTCCCCCGCCCCCGGTACTAAACCGAACCCTTTGCTTTACAAAATGGCCTCGTCTCGAGCACGCGATCGTGGAGCAACTCAACCTCTCGTAGGTGAAGAAGCCGACGTTTTCCTGACCGAGATGCTGCGCGCATGCAAAACTCGTTGTCGTCTTGGTTTATGCAATCGTACATTTCGAGATACTAACATTACGTCTTCGACTGGCCAGACTGGAGAGTGGAAATCCAAAGGCCTTCACCTACTACGGGCCACGAACCGAGAAGGAAAACGATACCTGTTTGTTATCGACGAGTCGGAAAGCTGGAAGATATCTACTGGGCTCCAGCGTCTCCGAAAGAGCCCTCTTGCCCAACAGCTTGCTGTCAGTGGCATGGCAGCTTCTGACGCTCGAGGAACCCTCGAGATGCTGGGCTGGGCCTAATAAGACCTTTGCAGAGTACATACTCGCTTCGGTACATAGCTCCTGGGTTAGACGGTACCAATACAGAAGGAAGAAGAATAGAAGCGTAGAAAGTGGTGGACAGCGCAAGGATTTATGGGGAGCCAGGAAAACCCGCGGTTACCTGGGAGAAAACGATGCATTGCAGCATTTGGGGCGACATGATTGTTGGAATGTCAGTGAATTGCATAGCAAGACAGGAGTACGGGGCAATGCGGATCTGGGTTTGATTGACTGGGCTGGCCGACTCAGCGCGTGCGTCTGCTTGAGGTCAGCCCAGGCGTTTATGTTTTGTTGCGAGCATTCTGATTCTGTTCATCATACCCCTTTGGCATCTTTGAAAAATTGGATCAAGGATAGACTTTACGATGAAAGACATGACCATAATAAAAGGACTAAATTTAATTTCTCAACTCTCAAGTTGCATATCAACAAGTACCAAGTGTTGTGTCTGTAGGGTAATCGGTCTCTATATGATGACGTCCAATTTTAATTGCAACAGGATTTATAGAAGTACTGTTCAGAGTAAATGCCATTCTTCTACTTGAATAAGGTCATTTCATTTCAGAGTTGGCTGCGTACTGATACTATTTACCGCCGTGGAAAAGTCGTTGCAATACTGGTGTCTTCCGTTCTCTGGAATGCCGTCTAATTAACACTAATGGATGAACCCAACAAACACAACATAATATCTCTCAATTTTGTTACAGTTAATAAACAACAGTGGCTAATGTTCCAGCTCTTTGTAGAACAGCAAGATTTCAATCCATCTACTTCGTATGTTACGTACAATTTAGAAGAGATGATGGGGATACTACTTGTTGGACGTTGGCTGATGGTGTGCCAAGTTGGTCATGTGATGCGACCTTTGTCATGCCTGTTCATAATGAACAACACAACCTCACGGTGAGTCTCATTGTGATCCTTCAACAGCGTATGAATTAAAGTCCCGAAATAAAATGGAGACAATCTATATCGTCTTCGGCCTTTTGGCTCTGTTCATGATTGCCCAGGTAAGTAAACTAGCTAAATAATTAATTGCAACCACCAAAACTCACTCGTCTCATAGGCCGTATTCGCGGATCGTTCACCCATCCCCGAAACATCCGGCAAGGTCTACAAGATCTCCGCCCCGTCGGAGCTCGACTCAGTCTTCGCATCAAACACACATGTCGTGGTTGATTTCTACGCAGACTGGTGTCCGCCGTGCCGTGCCATCGCGCCTGTATTCTCAAACCTAGCAGACGCTCACGCCTCAGAGGGACAACTTGCCTTTGCCAAGGTCAACACTGATCATGTGAAGGATGTTGCAGCCAAGTATGGAATCAGCGCTATGCCGACTTTCGTGTTTTTTGAGAATGGCATTGCGAAGGGTGTGCAGGTTGAGGGGGTGAACAGCAGGGCTGTTGCGTTTACGAAGGATGGCAGGGTTGATAGGATTAGGGGTGCGGATCGGGGGGCGCTTGAGGCTGTTGTTAAGGCTTTGGCTAGTGAGAAGTGATGCGATTAAGGGATTGAGCAGGTGTGTAGATCAATATGTCGAACGTCACATGAGGATAGTGGCTCAAGTAAGGAGTTGATGATGAAGCATCACACTATTTTCCATTGCTACCAAATGATAGGCCACTGTCGGCTCTTTTCTCAACCTCTCATTTCATAGTAACAACAATCTTCTTGGCCGATACACCAGCATCAAGAGTGTCCAAAGCAGACTGAAGACTCTCAAGTCCGTGACCAACAACTTCTGCCTCAGGTGCGGGCACAAAACTTCCACTTGCCAGCGCCTCCGAGATATAATCATTGAAGATCCACGAAGCAAGGTCTTTATCAGTTGCCAGAGGGACGACAAACTTGGCCTCAACACCATCGGGGACTGGAAATCGCGGAACCATTGTGAGGGGGACAAGCTTGCAATTGTCTGGCGAGCTCAGGGCTACAGCTGCACAAGTGTCCACGATTGAAGGATAGACTGAGACGTCCAAGCCGCCGTTGGCTATGGCACCGGCCACGACCTTTCCTTTGACTGCGATGAGGAGATCTTCCTTGATGGTTGGGGAGTTGTAGTCAAAGGTCTGGCTGGCCCCAAGTTTCTTGAGGTAGTCAAAGTTCTTGGGCGAGGCGGTAGTAAGCACCTCGAAACCAGCTGCTTTTGCAAGTTGGATGATGTTACAGCCAACACTGGTAGATCCACCCCAGATGAGAATGACTTTTCCATTGGCTTTAGTCTCTGTAGTAGGGAGGTCAAGCGCAAGGTAGTCAGGATGGAACAACGTCTTGACAGCAACACTCAAACAAAGAGGAAGCACAGCTGCCTCTGCAAAGCCAATGTTATCAGGGAGTTTGGCACAGAAATATTCTTTGACAGGAACATATTCCTGATAGGTACCCATGTTATATCCAATCACACGGTCGCCGATCTTGTACTTCGTAACATCAGAGCCAACGGCCGTGATACGTCCCGCGACATCGCAGCCAAGAATAGCTGGGAACTTGAGCCAGGGGAAAATAGAGGGTCCAAGTCTCTGCTGGGCTGAATCGACAGGATTGAGAGCTACTGCATGACTCTCGATGATGATATCGTCATCCTTGGGTTCTGGGTATGGTGCTGGCTTCACCTCGAGAGGTGCCTTTTCAGCGACGAGATAAGCAGCGTTGTTTGAGGTCATGATGGTTTTGAGAGGCAATTGTTTGATGGTATTGGATTAATGTCTACAAACTACGGATATCATATTCTTTTATATAACATCTTCTTTAGCAGACTATGAATACTCGAAATGTTGATGAATATGTCCATGACGATAGTCTTGTTAGGTTTACATGAGTGAATACGAGACGAGGTTAGCGCAGGATGGATGAATGTACGACATCGGATATAAGTTGCCAAAATCCGTAGACACCACCAAGACCACACACATTTGACAGATGCAGATACTCATGCAACAAGATCCAGCTCAAGGTAGACAATCGGTAATAATGGAGATAACGATGTTTCTATGTAGCTTTGGCTTGCAGACGATCTCTGGTCTGAGACACTTCGACATTGTTACTTTAACCAATCACAGCCTCGATGCATTGATAGTGAGAGGTGAGTTTCTGGAAAAGGAGACATGTGCCGCAAAGAATGAACTACGAAGACCTTTAGAAGCGCTGTTGGGCATGGCGAGTTTACTCACTGACACACACTCTCTCAGCTGAGACAGGCGGCGTTCTTAGTTTTTTACAAATTAGCATCCATTGTTCAACTCCTCTAGAGTCTTCATTTGTGACACGAATATTCAGTGGAAAAGAGCCTCTTTTATACTACGAGTCTTGCTTGTCGGAGCACATCTTGACCGAGACCTCCACAGAACCTAGTTGTAGGGAGATTATTGGTAGTTCTTCAAGGAACGTCGCCAGGCGGCAGATCGAGCTGCAAAAGAAACCCACAGAAGGACTTTCGACGTTTAAGAGAACAAAATAGATACTGGAACTCGAGATTTCCAGTCTTAATATCGATTGTTCGGTCGGATTCGGTTCGGTCGACGCTCTCGGATCGGGCCCCCATTTCGCCTCCATTTGAACAGCCCCGGCCGAACTGATCCGGCTGGATGAGAAGACAACTCGGCCTCGGCGCTGTCAATCACATAAGACAATTTGATAAAAGAACACGGTAGAATATATTAGTTAACGCAATGGTAAATTAATGTGTCCAATTATCACGATGGCATGCCCTTTCAGTAACCCGAGAAACCTCTTCGACGACCTCGCCACGGCCCGAGAAACACCTAGTATAGAATACAGCGAGAAACTCGGAGGCTATGTTATTTCTCGGTACGACGATATAGTCTCAGTTCTAGATAACCCCGGTGCTTTCAGCTCAAGGCCCACCGTACCCGATTTCCCACCACAGGTTAAGCAAATCTTCGCAAACAAGGTCCCGGAAAGGGGGACTTTGCTCGCGTATGACAATCCTGATCATGATAGGCTGAGAATGAGCGTAGCATCTTTCTTCGTGCCTAGAAGACTAGAGCGTTTTGAGCCTTTGTTAAGAGCAACAGCTCATGATCTGATAGACGGGTTTGTCGAAAAGGGTTGTGCTGATATCAAGAGCAACTTTGCACTTCCATTACCCCTACGGACTATCGTCATAGTTTCTGGTCTAGACCCATCGCGATGGCAATGGATTGGGAGATGTCTCGCTCTGTTCGGTGGGATTACACAAACGAACGAGGAGTTGAGCATTGAGCAGCGAGTTCAAGATGTATTAGATCTTCACGAATATGTTGCTCAAGTCATCCAACAGCGCAAAACAGACAGAAGAGACGACCTGATCAGTCATATCTGGAATGAAAGAGACGCTGGAGTGGTCGAGATGACAGACTATGAGCATCTCAGCATGATTCCAGGACTTCTCTTGGCTGGACATGAAACAACTACCAACCTCCTCTCAATGGGGATATCGCATCTATTACATCACAATCTATGGGATGCCGCCACAAAAGATGAAGAGGCGAGAAAATCTGCGATCGAAGAACTTCTTCGATATGAGTCTGCTATTACCGGAATGGAACGCCTCGTTAAAGAAGAGTCCAAGATCGGAGATCACACTGTCCAGCCTGGCGAGAAGCTCTTCGTTGCATATAATTCAGGAAGTCGAGACACCACAAAATTTGACAATCCCGATAAACTGGACTTGAATAGACAGCATAAGCACCAGCACCTTGGTTTTGGACGCGGCATTCATGCTTGTCTTGGTGCACCTTTTGCACGGCTTCTTCTCCGAACAGAACTTGCGGTGCTGAAGGAGAGACTGCGAAACCTGAGGCTCAAGACACCATATGAAGAGATTCAGTACTGTAGGGTTCATGCCGGTCGTGGACCAGAAAGAGTCGAGATACAATGGGATGTGCAGTTTCGGGATGAGTTGCGCGTCAACGTTGGCCACGCCAATGTCAACTCCACGCTTCGGGCATCTGCAAAAACAGAAGAGTTGGAGTTGGTCGTTAGAAATGTCGAGAAAGTTGCAGAGAGGATAATTCGCCTGACACTCTGTCCCAAAAATGATGGAAAGGTACCAAAATGGTCTCCTGGGTCACACATCGACGTCCAAGCTGGCACTATTGGCTATCGTCAATATTCTATATGCTCAAAACCTTCCGAAGATCAGCACATAAAAATAGCGGTACTTCAAGAGAACGGTACTGGTGCTTCGAATTGGATCCATCAAAATGCCACAAAGGGAAGCCAGATGTTAATTCGTGGACCGCGCAACCACTTCAGTCTTGAGTTTGGTTCCCGCAAGACAATATTCATCGCTGGAGGTATCGGAGTCACTCCGATCATACCAATGACCGAAGCTGCGAAAGAGTCTGGTGTTGACTACTCCATTCTGTACCTCGGCCGCTCGAAGAACAACCTTGCATTTGTGAGCGAGTTGACAGAGGAACATGGCGATCGCTTCACACTTTGGGTCAGCCAAGACCACGGTGGTAAAAGATTTGACCTGAAATCCTACCTGCAGCAAGAAGACCTCCTCGATCTACGAGTATACTGTTGCGGTCCAGAGGCTCTCCTAACAGGGGTCGAGGAAGCCCTGGCAGACGCACCACCAGGAGTTCTACGACTCGAGCGCTTCGCGGTACATAGTACTGGAAACACGAAGCCAAATACTTCGTTCGACGTTGTTTTGGCGCGCAGTAACAAGATTCTGCGAGTACAGGAGGATAAATCGGTTCTAGAGGTGATCAATGAAGCAGGTGCTGGAGTGCTCTCGACGTGTAGGACTGGAGTGTGTGGAACTTGTGAAGTGAGAGTTCTTGACGGGCTTGTTGATCATCGAGATGTGGTTCTTACGCATTCCGAGAAAGCGGAGGGGAAGAGTATGATGCCGTGTGTTTCGAGATGTCTTGGGAAGAAGTTGACATTGGATCTTTGGTAGCTAGCTTCTGTGTAATGAGACGCTTAGAGACCAAGATGGCACGCAGTGATGCATGGCGATACATAAGATTACAATGCCACCAACGGTGAACAAGGGAGCTGGTCTAAGGCCCCCAAGCGCATTAAAGATTTGTATGTGAATATCGGCTGTGCATCGCAAAGTGGCGAAAAGAGAAATTCCCAAGTCAATTGGCAATGAGCAGTTCTAAAAGCTTAAGTAATAGGAGTCGCAGTTACGCAGACCTTTTCTAGGTCGTGGTGAAGTTTTGTGGTTGAGCAGACAGTGGATCACAGAAGAGCACAAAACCTTTGTTCATAGGATATCAATTCAGGCCGATTGGCCTTCCCTAGAGTATTGATCCAGACTATATTGTACAGGCCCAAATCTTCACACGTATCCGTTCTTAATCAGTGGTTGTAGTACCCTTTCGAGCCTCCCTCTCAGCAACATAAGCACGCCACTTGGGGTTCCAGATACAGACAGGAATACCCAGCATGAAGATTCCACCAAATAATCCAGCCAAGACACTAAAAGCCCATTTATACCCGTGCTCCTCAATCATAGGAGTCAATCCATAGGTAACACCAAAAGAGATGATGTTCTTGGTACCGACGACAGTGACGAGCGCCGGACCAGGATGCTTGGGAGCAGCCTCAGAAGCAAATGTCGTCGAGATGATGATGACTGCCGTGAATGAATACTGGAAGACGGTCCAACCGAGATACGGTCCCCACCAAGTTGCGCCTCCACCGGCAGTGAAGCCATAGAGGAGAAGCATACCCACGCCGACAACAGCTGGAGGAGCCATGGTGATGAGGTGGTGCTCAGGCTGGTGAATACCGCGATTACGGCGAGCCATCCAGAGAACGAAGGGATTGGCGAGGAATGTGCAGTAGAGCATGCCCAGAACAGCTCCAACGACTCCACCAATGTTGATCAAGCCAATGTCCTTAGCTTCCCAGTGATAGTACTGCATGAGAACCTGGTTGTATGTCAAGGACATGCCAACACCACATCCAAGAGCGATTGAAGATGTGAGGACGGCATATAAAATACCAGGTGACGAGAATGAGGCGAGCATGTACTTCCAGCTCAGCAGAATAACACGCAATGGCTGAGAAGATGGCTTAGACCAAGGTCGGAGACGCTCAACATATGCCTTGCGCTCAATAACCTGAGCAGGATTTCCAGCATTAGGCGCCGTCAATCCCGAACTCGACATCTCCTCCAGATAAGCCTGAGCCTCAGAATCAGGAATGACCTTTGTGACGCCAAACTCATCAGTGATGACAAGTTGACCATCAAGCGAGGCAGCAGGACGAGTAAATTGGGTCTCAAAGCCAAGCAAGAAAGCAATGATCAAACCGACTCCAACAGTGATGGTGAATACCCAGTAGTACCACCTCCAACCGAGATCAGCGTTGACGTATGACGATGCCAGGTTGAGAGAGGATGAAATGGCGTTTTGGACCATCCAGTAGAGACCAAAGATGAAGGCGCGTTCATGGAGGAATGTTACCTCTGTGAGCATGAGAGGAAGAAGAGACTCGGATGCACCTGTTGCGATACCCTGAAGGATGCGTGAGACGAGATGGCCGTAGTAGCTGTTTTGAGTGGCTGCTGCGATGCTAGCGGCGAGAAGAACGACCACGGAGATGAGGAAGATGGGTCGACGGCCATAAGCAAGCGACAAAGGGAGGATGATGTAGTTTCCTGGCATCATTAGTGACTCTGCAAACACAGCTGTACCATAAACATACCAAGTCCAATAAACAAGGTCGGTAGTGTAATAAGCAACACAACTTGATCCGAGTTAAACCCCTTGGGAATATACATCTCAAAAAAGACATTCAAGATAGCTCCCAGTCCCGAGGCAACGGAGAGTCCCATAACCGAGAACCAACAGCAACAAAAGACCAAGCCATATTTCTCCCAAGGTTTAAAATTTAAAGGATCATTAGGATCCGACGACGGCACGGGAATCTTTCGAATCTCGCCCTGTCTGTTGACAAGAAGAGCGTTTCCCTCAATGTGACCGCCATCGTGAGCTGTGTGTGCCTTTTTCTCGTCTTCGATGTGATCTGCTGAGGCGATGGTTGCGAGATCTGGGAAATCCGACTTCTCGTCCATGGTGAAGTCGAGGTCGGTGCTGAGACTAGCTTAGAGGCCGAGATTGAGGCTCATTGAGGCTCTTGATGAAGTGAGAGGTTAGAGGGCTTGGCTAGTGTTTCTTAGTAAATAGGTCCGTTGATCGGGGGAGTCTGGACTGACTTAGATGGGGTTGTTCCCCCACACTCCCGTTCAGGGGAATCGGTTCGGAAACATATTTTTCGGTTCCTGAGCCGTGTTAGCGTGGGGTTTAAATACAGCATCACCTCATCGATATGCGTTGTTCTGGTTCTTTGGATGACTACGGAAGCAGATAAAAAGCATTGTCTTAAATATACATTCCTTGACCACTGATTCAAACTGCCCGGCGTGAAGTCTCGACAATGTAACCCCATAACCCTTGGAACCAAGAGCTGTTGAAACTGTAGACTAAACCGAGTATACCATCAACGAGTTGGACAGAATGAAAGCAGTTCTGGCTAGCCATCTATTGCTAAACTGAACAAGATCTTACCCGTGAACTTTATCTCTTGAGGCTGAAACTCAATTGCACATTCTCGTAAAATGAACCGAAGTCCGTTGGTAATAAATCCCTGTCCGTTGGTCGAACCGACTCCTCCACATCCCCGATCTCACCCCGCATCCCCATATTGCCCCAGATTTCAGTTTGTCAATACTTCAGCTAATGAAAACACCATCAAAGAGGCCCAATTATCTTTGCCCAAAGCTCAAACAACAGCAGTATGCATGCAAATGCAGCAAGAGCTTCCGTGACTACTCTGCTGAGAGGCCAATCTTCGCCACGGCTATCGATGCGTCCGAGGATAGGCAAGCCAGTGACGAAGAATATCATATACCCAAATGTTCCTACTTTCATCATTCGATCTCTCTTCTCATAGAGAAACACGTTGGAAAGAAGAGGGCTCGCCATGAAGAATGTTTCTCCGAGCGCAACTGCGTATGAAAGGGCCAGCACCACAAACACAAGTCCGACACGACTAAGCTGTAATCGACGAGTAATTTTGCGCTCTGCAACCAACAAGAAAGTGAAGTAACTCATAAAATATGCATGCGTAAGCGGATACAAGAACAAAGGGACTTCGCCACCCGTTCGACCAGCAACAGCAGAGCTGAAATTCACTTTGTTGTTGAACATGTATCGCATGCCCATAAGATCGAAGAAGTAGTGAGAGATGAAGTAAGTTCCCGTGAAGACTATGATCGAGACCCATAGGTTGAGTTTCACCCAGTACCTGCGGTACCATGGACGACCACCAGGTTTCGATAGGAGTGCTGGGAGAAGTATGGAGGGCAAGGCAACGGTAATAGAGAAGAGCATATAATCAACGTCGTTCCAGGTGTTAATGATACCACTCAGCATAACGAATGCCACGGCGATGACCCAGAAAGGGCTTTGGGCAAGGATCAGACCCTCTGTCCATCTTTTGTCGGCTTCGAGATATTGAGCAGAGATTTGGTTCTTCTTAGATGATGTTGACATGGCTTGTGTGCTTTTGTGACAGTCTCTGATTTCGCTTGCAGTGCACGTAAATTATAAGAGCCGAGTTAAAGTTGAGTGAATGTCAGCATTGGACTTTAACCGTCAACTATCGCTGACCGAATCCGAGGGATTGCTTTTACCCGATACAACCTTGCAGTCAGAATGCCCAGGCTCATCTGCTGCACACCACGCTAATAACATTATCAACTTACTCAACCAAATCTTAATCTTCAACTTTTGACACTCTAACTCCATCAAATTATTAAGATTAATATTGAGAAATTTCGTTGAAGTTTTGTTTTGAAAGCCAACATCTTGCCTTGGTCTCACGTCTATGTAACGTTATATGATGGTACCCATTGTTTGGACCAGGATCCATCGTCTCATATGATGACAAATCCGCCCAACAACATCTCACCATACAATTTATTCATTCTCAATAACGTATTCGTGAAACGAGACTTTCAATTCTCTGACCTTACTATGACTCCTGCCAACAGAATACCTGCAACATACACCACCCGATGGAACACTCACTCAACCCCTATCAACAGCTTTGCGAGCAGGAATATTTCGACACAAACCAGAAAATACAATACATCTTGTGACAGATGTAGAAGATCTCGTGTTAAATGCCCAGGAGGAGCCCCTTGTCGACGATGTGCTTCGTCCTCTGAATCACCCTGCGTTTACAGTCTTTCTCAACGGTGTGGGAAGAAACGAGCATGCACCAGCAATGTGTTATCAGCATCGAACGAACTCCCTTCCCTAGAGATCACTCCTTCAGATCTTGACATGGGAGCATTTAATTTGGAGATTGCACCAACAGTTGAGCCTCAAAACATAGACCCCAGTGTAGGTGTTCTACTAAGAAGACTTGAAACAGGCATGCTGATATAGTTAGTTGTTCAATGGCATGCTGGGGTTTGATCAACCCCTTCCAGACCAAGATGCAGGAGTCATCTCGGGAGCTTCAGGTAGTGCGAAATCTCCATCCCTGACAGAGATAGTGGACGCTCTGGACTCACCACCCCCATCTTTTTGTCTCAAGCCAATATCAAAGTGTCCCAAAGCATGCTATGCAGACATACACGACATGAGCGGCATCGTGGATGCTATAATGAAGAACCCCGGACAGACGCCACTCGACGAGATTCTATCATTATTTCAGGGCGTCTTACACCAGTCTGCACAGTACCTTGCCTGCCAGAATTGCGACACCGGTTGTCTCCGCTACATTAATCTCGTCATGCTTCATCAACGACAGGTCAACCTTCTCAGCGAACTTGCAGAAGATCCAGGTGAATACCTCAGGGGAGACATGGCGAATGCTACGTTGGGAGGGTTTCAGGCCTCCAAACATGACGATATTGCGATAAAGCAGTTGATGGTCAAACACGCGACGAGAGATGTCATACTCTCGGTAAATGCTGACCATGAGAGCGCCACGGGGTTTCAAAATAGATATACTGCGGGAACATTGGATTTGAGTGACACGGGAAAGCTTAATGTGAAATGGCTAGTAGAGGTTTCGGAGAACCTCCAGAGAACTCTTGAGTACGTAAAGGTCTCGCTGGAGAAGGACGATTGGGCTACCAAGCTGCTAGATGCATGAAAATGTATAGATATAGTGGAGGGCCCCTTGGGGATTCAAGCAGCCTCCCTGGCAATAGTTAGACTGTATCTAATACGTCTACGCCCGGGAACCAACCCCCCTATTTTATCAATGTGACAAGTATCAAAACTAAGATAAATAATTGAGTACTTAGATAACAAAAAGTCCCAAGAGGATACAGGGTTACTAGTCAAACTGAACATCGTACTTCTTGCGCAGAGTCTCGCCGTAGCGCCAGAACAGAAGAGGTGCGATAGACACTAAGATGGCAATGAATCCAAGAAGTGAGTTTCCCTAAGGGCTGTCAGCATCAAATGGGGTACATAAATGGCGAACTAACCCATCCATAGCCAAGAGCCGAGTACAGCGGTAGCCCAGCAATAGGGAGGCATCCGCCGACTATACTACGTATGACACTTGTAGCAGCCAGAGCGCTAGCCGCATAGGTTGTGAAAGCGTCGATCAGGTATATCTGGGTGGGGAGCTATCGGGCGTTAGTGAGATAATACTGAGAAGGAATCGTTTCTTACAAATGAGAATATCAGTCCGGCCCCTGAGAATCCCGTGAAGATAATAGGTACTATCCAGTGAACCTCATACTCTGCTGTCCAACCGTACACGAACAATCCGATGGGAAGAAGGGGGATTCCAAGTATAATAGGAAGTAACCGATATCTGAAACAGTTAGTGATGTTCGTTCGTTTTGAGGACATACTTACTCAGGCTTGGACTCTCCGTATTTCTTGGTAAGGCGGTCTTGAAGCCAGTCACTCAGCCAGGAGAGAACCACCAATGCAACAATACAGCCGATTCCCACTCCAAGAAAAGCAAGTCCAAGGATATCAATGCCAAACCCGTACTGCTCTGTGAAAACAGTGGAGAAAGTGGTAAAGAGAAGATATAGGTAGCCATATATCAATGCGAGATATAGAGAGAGGCCAGTGACGATAGGGCTGCGGATAAGCATTCTCATCGGTCTCATTAGAGCTCGTAATAGTACTTGGCTTACATTCGGTGCTTCTTTGTTAGGAGTAGGGTCGCCTGTGTCCTTGACTAGTCTCTGCTGGATCGTGAGGTGATGGGACTCGGTGAGAAAGAAGAAGGTCACGATCGTCATGACTCCTTTCTAAGCAATGACAGATCAGCACTGGGTGTTGAACATGAGATTGCACTTACAAAGATGGCCATGATCCAGAACACCCATCTCCATCCGAGGTCCTTCGCAACGAAGCCACCGATTACAGGCCTGTTAGGCTGGTCAGTAACCTCATGTTCGGTAGAGAAAGTAGACATACCCGATGACAGGGCCCAAGAAGTAACCAGTGAAGAATATCGACATCACAAAACCTCTTTTCGACAATTCAACCTGATCGGCAATACTACCACCACCAATATTCATCGGCCCAGCACCGAAGCTCCCGGCAATAAACCGAAAGACAATAAACGTAGCGATATTTGGTGCAAGGGCACTACCAATCGAAAAGCCAAGTGTGACAACATTGCAAATATTGAGCAGTAATCGCCGTCCGTAAAGCTCTGACAGCGGCGAAAGAAGCACAGGGCCGAAAGCAAAGCCTAGAACAAAGATAGAGACGACGAGAGATGTCACGGGTGGTCGAGTTTCGTGGAAGTCTTCTTTCAGGAGAGGAACGCCTGGGACGATGACAGATGATTCCAGAGGACTAATATGAAACTGTGAGATATAGGTGGTTATATTGGAGGAGACTTACGTGATGAAACCCAAGATAGACACAATTCCCAAGTTCAATGTTTTCTTCCGTAGGCTCCAATTCTGAGGATTCTCAGGGTCTCGTTCCCAAGGGATTGGGATGCCTGGCTGTTGCTTCTCAGCGTCCAATTCAGTCGACATTTTTACACAAGAGCGAGAACCAGATAAAAGACGGCAATTTTGACATCCTATTTCATTTGGAGCATACTTCTCAATATCTTAAACATAGTCACCATGTTTCTGCCAATTTCTAGACACATCGTGATACCGCCAAGCAAACTGTGTTCGCTTTACGAAAATTACCGGATTAGGAAATCTGGCATCTCGCTCAGCGACGACTGGGTCAGCTTTTGGGCCTCATCGGAGTTTAGTAAGCTTGATCAGACCACAAAATGAGCTTTAGCCAAGCGGAAATAGTTGCATATGTCATTATTGTCTTCAATACCGGAGAATATCAGGTTTCAACGTTGACGGTCGCAGATTATGTAACATTCCACATCGCTCAGCGATGCCGAAGCCATAATGGTATAAGTGACTAACTAACACCGAAAGGGACTATAAAATGTTCTGCAGTATATATGAATAAAATCACAAGTTCAAGAGACAGCAAACCATCATCTAGCCTTTCAAACGTCAAATACAATGTCAGAATTCTATACTCAAGTTCAACTCAGCGACGGAGTCAAGCTCAACGTCTGCATCCTCGGAGCTGGGAACAAATCGAAACCCTTAGTAATCTCTCTCCATGGGGCTCCAGGACTCTCGTCACACACTGGCATAAAAGAAGACTTCAAGTTTCTTGCAAACAGGTTCCGAGTTCTCGTGTACGATCTTCGGGGCAGTGGAGGCAGTGAGGTCAAGGGACCTTTCACCGATGAGCAGTGGGTCTCGGATCTCGAAGAGCTCAGGCAAGTAACCGCTAAGCAATTATCCTACAAATCGAGGTTAACATTCCTTACAGAGCTTGGGTGGGAGATGAAAAGTTCATCCTTGCTGGGGGGTCTTACGGTGGCTTCCTTGCGCTGAACTACGCCCTCAACTACCCAAACCGTCTCCTAGCCTTGATACTTCGTAACACCTGGGCATGTGGCCCCCAAGGCACGCACCGCGCCCTAGCAAACATCCTCCTATCCAAACGGATTAATCCCGACCCCATGCGCCAAGTAAGGCTCTGGACCGGTAGCGTTCAAAACCAAGACGACGTAGAACAAGGCATGGCTGAGATTGTCACCATCTACACCCCAAAAGATAGCCCGGAGCCTGAAAACTTTGAAGGTGCGAGCACTGAACTTTGCTGGGAGGTTCACAACGCTGCGTTTTCTTGGTCACAGCCTCGTTTTGATGTAAGGTCCAGGCTGTCTGAGATCAACGTTCCGACCTTGGTAGTTGTTGGAAGGCTTGATATCATTTGTCCCGTTGAAGAGTCTGAGATGATCCAGAGGCGTATTAAGGGTAGCGAGCTTGTTGTTTTTGAGAAGTCAGCTCATAATCCTGCTACTGATGAGCCGGAGAAGTTTCGGGAGGTTCTCTCGGATTTCCTTGGGAGGCTTGCATGGTAACTGGGTTGAAAGATCTGATTTATTAATGTCTTGGATTCAACATCGGAAAGGCAACTTGTAAACCATCATTCATTAGTTAGGTACCGATATCTCAACTTGCATCCTTCTATCGCTGTTTATGCCACAAATCTTATGCGTCACAATCACTCCGTTTGGAGTCACAGCCTCTAATCATGAGACACTCTAATCGCTGCTATTTTGCGAACAATGATGATTCAAGATATCCTTGTGGCTCTCAATATTATTACATTAAACCAGCATCAGTCGAATATGCGAAGCTGGTGCCCACCACTCGCAACCTATAAATGGCCGTTGTCCTCATCCAGGCCATCACCCCAAAAAGCCCGAAGGGCTACCTTGCCATGCTTGAGGAAGTCTCCGCATCTCTCGTGGATCAGCTTCAGGGCTGAATTGTGTATGGAGTCAGGCGACTGCTCCATTATTTCCCGGTCAGAGTCCATGTAGACCAGAATATACACTGTCTTGAGGGCTTGGTCATATGCATTTTTCCGATAGCTCGACTGAATGTAGGTGATGACGGCATCCAACAAATCCTCCAGTATATTCTCCGCGGCGTCGAATTGGACCCTTTCGAGGCACGGCGGCAAGCCTCTCACTAATAACTGATCGTCTCGGATATCGTCATCAAGCACAGGGAGCCCAGACTTCCTCAAGGGTCATGCGCATATACTGAACGTTGAGAAGTCGTGTACCTGCTGTGAAGTTGTATGCTGTGTGAACTGGCACTGCAACAAGCCATTTCAAGGTACTCTTTCGGAGTGCAAGGACTTCGCAAAGATCTTGGATGGAACAAAAGTTGGCTCCATAGCAATATGAACCTATGTACAGAAATGACTCCAATGGTCCTGTTGCAGAAACCAGAAGTCGAAGTGCTTCTTTGCTCAATATCGTGTTCCGAAGGGAAATCTGATGAATATTGCGAAATTGTAGTGGATCTCTTAATTTTTGACGACAAGGATTCACAGTTTCTAGACTCTGGAGATTTGGAAGTGCTGCAACAAATCCGCCAATGGAACCTTCGGACAGATCGAGGGGATTGTGAAATACAGTCTGCCTGGCAGTCTTGTTTTTAATATCCAGGTTCTTCAAACGCTGAGGGAGGTGGTTTCCGTGGTTTGAAAGGGGCTTTCTGAACTTGTCGAGTATCTTAAATAAATCTTGAGCCATCGTCTCGAGGTATTCGAGGTTGGGTGTTTGAAGAAGGATAAGTGCTCCTATAAACTGTTCCCATCCTATTATAGTGAAGTCGTCTCCTGGGAGGCTGAGGATATCAGAAAAACTTGTTCAAGGACTTAATCAGCCAGGCTGCCTCAGCGCGAGTGTCATCCGGATAGATATATCTTAGCATAGCTTGTTTGACTTGCTTAGCTAGTTCTAGGTTCTCAGAGAGAGTCCTACAGAACAGAACCTCGGCTTGAGGCCTTACTTCAGAAAAGCCGAAACGGTGGTGGAGGGTTTTCTGCGCTATACAGCCCCAGCTCTTACAGACTGTAGAGAGGCTAACGAGGGTGTATCGAAGGGCTTTCGCATCGACATCTTGTGCGGCGGATACACTGGGGAAGGCCTGGTGATCTCCATGTCCTTCGTGGCAGTGAAGACAAAAGTTCTCGCATATAATGTATATAAGGGCCGCGTCAAGGTTTTGAAAATCCATGTTGTAGCTTTTAGGAATCACAGGTTTTGGGATAAATTACCTGTAGATTTGGTACGTGTCCTGGAATTTGGCTTTATAATGAGACAGCTCAGGCAGCGTCACTGGTAAATGTACTCTTACTAGGTACAGTCGATCACTATTAGTTGTTCAGTCTGTGATTCTGTTACAGTATCTGAGTGATTCAGCTGATGTACTGTATTGAAATGGAGTATTATTCGCTGTCGGTCGCAACTGTTAGCATGGTCTTCCACTCCTTTAAGTAGTCATTCACTTGGTAGTAGATCGCTTGTCATTGAATTGGTTTCCTCATGAGCGTCAGTATGATTGTTCCTTCAGGCATTGGTGACATGTTGAGAATAGAGAGCCTGACCCCCGATAGTCAATTCGCCATCCAAGATCCAAGGGGTAGCCAGCTGTCGGGATGCAATCCAAGCGGCTAGAAGCCAATGCCATTTATCCTGAACAGTACAATTAAATGCTTAAAGTTTTATTCGCATGTTTATTAAGTTAAATATTCCTAAAAGGCGTTAAAGCTGCTCCTGAATACGATGTCTCTCAGGGGAAGTGACCGTCACATAATGACCAAATTCTAGTACATGTTCTTGATTATCAAGCAATTCACCAAGTTCAGGGCTGGTACTATAAATTCTCAGCTATCAGTCATGGCTAACTCTCGTTATTTTCCAATTTCGGGACCAGGAACACACCAGGGCGGCATTTCATATATGATAGATCAGAAAATGGGTCAGATATCTTGGTGAGAGTCAACGTCACGAGAGACAATCCTTCCACGCCCGGTCTTCCAGCACCTGAGAAACATGATTATCCTCCCGTGTCTTAGGAAAGATTGGCAGTTCTGCTTGAGTTTCTTCCAAGCCGATATATTTATAGCCAGAGAGAATTCTGAGGACTCACTGTCAACGCTAGCTAGAACCTGTATAACGACATATCGTAGCACTTGTTCCACTGGCTGGTCTCGAAAGGTGGATAAGATATAGTTCGTCAAAGCATCCAGGATTCCCAGGATCGTAAATTCTGAGACATCGAGCCATAGTGTAGAGAGATTGGGTGGGAATATATCTAGTAAGGCGTGTTCTTCCAGAATTGGCTCTGCGTCCGTTGGACTCCAGAAACCTCCGAAACGGAATAGCAAATGGTTGACATTGATGAGGCTCTTGGCTGTCGTGAAGTACTGATATTTTTGTAAAGTCTGGAAATGCAACTTTGCCAAGCTATGCTTCTTAGATATCAGAAGATCGCATATATCCTGGATGATGACGCCCTTAAAATCAGGGCGAGAGATGTCATAATAAGTAAATATATCCAATGGCCCTGTAAATGAAAGGAGTAGTCGGAGTTCTTCCCGAATAAAAGCAGCAGACAAGGTCAGAGTTCGTAAGTTAGAGAGACTCGGCCGGTTTCGAAGTGACTGTGGATTGGGGTTATATAAGGTCAGGTCGCGGACTCCGGGACTAGCCGATAGAAGTCCTCCCAAACAAGCCTCGGATAGATCTAGGGATCTTTTGTTGCTGCCTCTGTTGTCTAGCGGTGCGACATATAGTGGTAATACTTCGAGGGACAACGCATTGCTTCCCTAAAAAGAGCGCACGGAACTTTCTCATGATCTCATTCAAGTGTTCGTTCTGTATCGAAAGCCGATCGAGAGTCGGTACTTGGAGGAAAATAAGGGGCGCAATGAATTCTCCTCGTATTGAGATGTCTGGTAGAGAAGAGGCTTCCGGAAAGTCGAGAACCACTGAGAACTTGTTCAGCGACCTTGCGAGCCATTCTTCATCAAGACTCCAGTCGTATGTAGAGATTTGTCTTATTCTAGCCTCTTTCACATGCTTTCCGAGCTCTGAATTCTTAGAAAGGGTCCTGCAAAATAAGAACTCTGCTTTGGGATGAGTCTCGAAGTAGCCGCAATGATGATGCAGTACCTTCTGCGCGATATATCCCCATCTCTTGCAGACGAATGAGAGATTGATGATCGTCTGGCGGTGTTCTTTGGCCTCAGGAGGTAGTGGTATCTCGGCCGTACTGCCTACGGCCGGCCGATCCTCATAGAGGTTGTAGCAATGAGGTCATATGCTCTCACAGATGAGAAATATAATCTCCCGTTGGATGTTCTGTATCAGCATGTTTTTCATGATTTGGTCCCAATATACGAAATGCGCAGTTTTGCGAGTTCAAAGAGTTTGAGTTAACGAGGCTGCAACTGGGAGGAAACTGGGGCCTTTTATAGTTCAAAGATAAGCTGAATGACTGAAAGGTGCGAACTGTTTCTAGCGGCACTGTTTGTCACTCAATGCTATGCTCTTGTATCACTATAATATTGCACAGCTTGGTACCTGATCAGTATGTGCTGATTATCGTCATGAAGCACTGTTGGCGTGTGCCTTCAGTAGGAATTGGCAGTCAACCGATTACCAGCCAGCGGTTTTTTTATCTTGTGAATGACTACCTTTTGTAAGCATTGTCCAATAAATTTGGTAGTACCAACTACTTCCGTATGCATGCATAAGTTGCTTGACAACCGTTCGCTTGCCAACGAATAACATTAAATACACCTTGGATCTCACATGAGAATATTACAATAAGACAACTGAAGAATAGTGTATTTGTATTTTATCTGGCTGAGCTGCTGAAAACCCTCAATTTGCTAAACCTAGGTATACAGCATGTGCATAGCCTCGTGCCTCAACCTAACGCCCTAATGCTCCTTAAACCAGTCAATTATCGTATACAAAGTTCACTTCAATATAGCCCCTCTCAAGGAAAAGAGCGCATTCATGTCTTATTTTCTCACAAGAAGGATTCCCCTCCTGTACCGGCGGATTTCGTACCCCTTCAGGGGGGATGCCTAGATGAATGTGGATCTGGACACTTTTCAGTATTTGATCCTCGGGGTTGTCGGGACAGTTGGACAGAATGTATTTCGTGAGTGCGGCAGATAGCCCCTCCATGTCTTCACGATCAGCCTCGAATATTATGGTTGAAAGTGCAGGGGGGAATATGTCCACTAAAGCCTGGTCATGTAGCGTTGGCTCGCTTTCTGTTCTCTTCCAGATGGATTTTGTTGTGATGCGTAGCCAAGTAACGTTTTCAAGGGTTCTTGCCGCTGTAAGATAACGTGCTTTGTAGTGCGTCAGTACTGCCGCTTCTGTCAAAGTGTCTTTCTTGGTCGTGAGGACTTCGCATATGTCTTGAGCTGTGGCTGGGTTTGGTTCCTGTGTGAAGCCTCCCATGTACTTGAAAACTTCAAGTGGCCCCGTGGCAGACACCAAAAGCTGTAGCTCTTCCCGAACCAGACACACGTCTATCAGATGAAGAGTACGAACACTGTCGAGCTGTAAAGGACTCTTTATCGTTTGGCGAGTTGGGTTTCCAATTATCAGGATATCAAACCCTCGAATATTTGACAGCAATCCACCACCAGCTGTGTCGGAGAGGTCGACTGGGCCCCTCAAAGGGAAGACTTCCTGGCAGTGCGGCCCTTCAGACATGGTAACTTTGACGACATTCTGAGGAAAGGTATGCAGATGACTTTCGGGTGGCTTCTTGATTTGCTGCATCAGATGGTCGAGATTTCGTGTGTCTATCTGGAGATCTTCGACAGTTGGTATCTGAAGCAATATGAGTGGTATAATAAACGATGACCATGCTCCTTTGCTGAAGTTGAAAGGCTTCGGTGGAAGGTTCAGAATGTCTGAGAATTTGTCTAGTGACTTGAGCAGCCAAGCATCATCATCCTTGTCGAGATCCCAGTCCAGTTGAAACATCTGCCTCAGGTAGATCCGCTTAACAAAGCGGCCTAGCTCCGGCTTTTCGCAAATAGTCCTGCAAAATCTGACATCACCTCTATCGCTTCTCTCAGGAAAGCCATAGCTGTGGTGGAGCACCCGTCGTGCTATATAACCCCAGCGTTTGCAGAGTAAGCAAAGATCTAACTGGGTTTTCCGTATGCCCCTCTCTCCTGGTGAATCGATATGTAGGAACGAGGCAGGTGTTTTCGTGTCTATTTGACAGTGCAGACAAAGGCTCTCACAGATTATGTATATAAGCTCCTGGGGCAGGTTCTGGAGGTTCATGTTGACTGTACAATGATGGGATGTAAAACAATGCTGTCGATATGGATTGTTTGTTTGGCAAGATTGAGCTGGACGAACTTGCTCGAGAGATAGTTGAAGTCTTTTATAGTCCGTAGACGGGGTGATCCACTGTAGATGAGAGTGGTTTATGACGGATGTCTCTGATGTTCTGAGCAAGGCTTTATCCTACGCGACCGGTGGTGTACCGGCTTCAAGCACCTGTCGCTCTTGTCCAGGAGGGCTAGTTATCACAGCCCTCTTCTGTCCAACAGTTGGTCACCAATGATCGCACTCGCCATTCACAGAACTTAGGGGTTAGTGAAGGTGAATTTGGCCTTGGACTGTCTGCTTATGGTTCCCAAGAAGGCGATACAATGTTAGTGTCCCATCATTCTCTTTCTTAATCATAGAGAGACTTGGCTGGCTTGGCCAATCGAACCGCAGCCTAAGGCTTCTATAACCCTGTCTACTTGTGCCTCCTGGTTTAATAACACTGGGTTTATTGTAATGCAGCACTGCCGGTAGCTTGTGAGCTACTGTAACTCCAAGCCTTGACACTTTGGACGTGTAACACAAGGCTGACGCCTGTGTAAATGCAGCTTGATGTGTATTTCTGTTTTCGATACAGAGTTTGGGTGTAAGCTATATGTCAGAACATGTCAGGGCAGTGTACGAATGCTTAACAAGCCGTCTTGGACATTTGTGTATTCAGCATGTTTCCTCCCCTTAACACCTTCGACCGCTTACCACACCGGTCTTATAATAAGTTTGTTTTGTGTTTTGGTACGCAGGTTTCTGAGGGAACTTGAATAAAAGCCGATTATATTCATGCCAAATCTATTGTGCTGGATAGTTTTGATAGCAGAGTGAGTAATCAAAAACAGCATTTCCAACCTCTATTAGACTAGAACAACCCTGTCTAAATATCATAAGGCGGCAACATTGTGTTTTCACCAACCTCATCGCAGCTATACCATAAGAACGGTGCTGTCGTGACGGTTATACATCCATTCTCAAGCCATAATGGGCTACATTCGCTGCGTAGACACTCCCCTTCACTTGCGTTCCTATCCCTCAACGGCCGGCGTAGAACAGGCGCTGTCCACGGTGCTGGATTTGGAATGGATTTATCCACAAAATGAAGAGTCACCTCTTTTAATTTTTGCTCCTGGGGGGGTTCTCTGTAGGTATACGATATGTAAGACGCCAAAGCCTCTCGATATAGAGGTGCGTCCGTGTGGCTATGATCAAGGCATAGCGTCTGTAGGTTCGGTGGGAACACATCGAGCAGGACATCCTTTGCAAGGTCCAGACCATTAGTTCTCATGGTGGGGATATCGCATAATACTCCTGCGTTGACTCGCAACTGTTGCAGCTTGACTAGCTGGGCCAAGCCATTAGGGGGACGTTCTGAGCTGTACATCTTCATAACGACTCTCTTGAGTGTATCTTTCATGGGTGAAAACATCTCAAAGATCTCCTGAGATGTAACCGTGAGTGTTGATCCACCCGTGTCTTCAATCTCCCTATAGACAAACTCTTCCAGATTTCCTGTGCTGTTGATGAGTCTCTGCAGCTCATCTTTGGAAAGGCACGCATTACCAATCCGAAGCCTGCGTAGCTTCTGTAATGGGAGCTTCTCTGGAAGACTTTTAAAGGTAGGTCGCGATATGGAAAGCGTCTGGAGGTTTTCCAATATCATGAGAAATCCCCCTAAAGTATTTAGACTTGTTTCAACCTGTGGTTCATGATACCAGAAGCGGGATATTCGCTGTTGCCCCACCGAAAGATACTCGAGTTTCGGAGTCAGAGATTTGTTCTTTATGACGGCTTCCATACTGAATTCTTGGAAAATGGACGACCTGTATAGGCAGTGAACGAAGAGAAGCTTGAGGTTGGTTGCCCGAAGCAGAATAATCGGTGCGATATAATCTCCCCAGGTGGTAACAGAGCTCTGTGGCTTCAGCGGTTTCTGCCCAAGCAAGTGCCCATACCTAACCATGGATTCCTTATACCAAGAGGAGTGAAGTAAATGCTGGTCGCCGACTACGTGTTGCTTGAGGATGGCGACTTGTAACTGCTCGCCAAGTTTTGGATTCTCGCAAATTGTCCTGCAGAACTTGATCTGATCCTCATCATGTGAATTTTTGAAGCAGTGATGGAGGATATTCTGTGCAACACATCCCCAGCTCTTGCATGTGCTGCTAAGGCTGAAGAGAGCCCGGCGGTCCTTATCCTTCTTATTATCTAAGATCGGCTCGTGGGAGGCGGAATGTTTCTCTTGACAATGTAGACAGAAATGCTCGAAAATCTGATACAAAATCTCTGCCGGGAGTGGTGGGCTTTCCATAATAACGGGCTATGGAGGATATGTCTCGGCTTTGTTTCTTCTTTAACCTTGTCTGATATCTCAATAAGATAGATCAAGGATAAAACGTGTGGATGTCTCTGGCTGACGCCTCGGTGAGCTAGACAGGATGTCGAAACTTTGGCTGGTCGTCTGATGAATGGTCCAATGCCTGCAAAGCTTTTGCTAAACGTGATGTTCCTGGTGGCCAGGTCTTTTGTTGCTTGTGACTGATGGATTGAGCTTTCCTACGTCCTCTTGTAAGACTATAGTTCAACAAGTGATACTGGCCCGTGGATATATGAATGGATGGTTGATATAATTCTGGATAAGTACGAAGAAGTATGACCTTGGAAGGGCTCGTGACGAGCCTTTAAATGCTGGAACGAAAAAGCTTTGATACAAGATTAAGTGTTGTTGATGTCAGGTCTGCATGTGATTTGGTGAAAGTCTACCTATGTGACAAACTGTATTCTTCGGCTCGTAACTGTATCACTTGATGTGATCTCCTTATTTACCGATTGCTGTTTGACTTTGCAAAATATCTGTCTCAAAACACTGATGTGGCGTGTGAGAACTTTGTTGCCCCTGGATCCATTCAGCTTTAGGGATCTCAAAATTCAAAACTGAGGCTATCTCGCTGCCTGTTCCACCGAACATGTATTGAAATAATTGAAGAAATTAATGTTGAGTATATAAATACTTGCTGTTGAGAGCCTGGCATATGCTCTTACAATCAACGATGTTGAATATCTGAGAAACAGTAACAATTCCTATACGCCCATGTCAAATAAACGCCCATCCTGTCAAAAACACATCTATCCAGCTCGTTTACAATCTGATCATCCTAGGGTATCACAACTTTTCACCTTCTGTCAAAAACATCCCGAACTTCAACAACGCCATCCATTCTTCCAAGAACCAGAACCTTAGCATCCTCATCGAAAGCCCCAGACATTACCATCTCCTCCGTAACCTCATCGTACACAATTGTTCCCGTCGCAACATCCATGATGTCGAAGCCATCTTCAGTTCTGCAGAGCATGTATCGGCAATCGGGTGAGATTGCAAGGGGCCATCCTTCACAGGGTCGCACCGCGTTGAGGTTGTAAGACGTCAGGTCGTTGGCGGAGGGGATCCAGATGTGGACGCTTGTTCCCCAGACTGAGACGATACGTCGACCATCGAGACTGACTGCTAGAGCCCGGGGGTTGTTTGAGCCGTCGATCTCAAGACGGCGAATTGTCTTGCAAGTCTTGGTGTTGGTGATGCGCAGCGTTCCGTCGCGTGAGATCGTGACGAGGCTCTGGTCGGGGAGGAAAGCAGCGTGAGTAACTGCGTCGATGTGGCTCAGAACCTTTCCGACTCTGACACCGTGCTTCACATCCCAAACTCCAATGCGATTCCTCGCTTCACCGACTGCGATGAGTCTTCCATCACGGCTCCAAGCAATTGGCTCACCCTTAGCCTCCTTGAGTTCACAGGCCGTCTTTCCACTGCCATAGTCCCTCAAGAAGACAGTGCTAGAGTGGTGAAAGTCGAAGCCTCCTGTAAACTGAACGGTCCAGTCCCTAATAGTAGCCAACTTCGAGCCATTGGGTGAGAATACAGCGCGCGAGCCGCTTGTCTTGGAGTAGCCGCTCTGGGTCTTGATGTCAAAGACGTCGATCCAGGATTGAGAAGTTTGCGCAGCTGTGTAGATTGCAAAGACAGCTGATGTAGCAGGGGAGATGCCTACAGAGGCGATCTCTGCCTTGCTACAGGAGCGGCTGAAGCGACGTGTGATTTCCATGAGTGCTGTTGGATCTCTTGAGCCTGGAGTCTGAGATCTTGATGATGAAGTTGAAGGAGATGCTGATGATTGTCCCCTGTAGTGTCGTTAGTGGTGAGCTCGAGGTTGAAAGGGGCTGTACTTACATGATGGTGATGGATAGTCAATAGAGAGTGAAGAAATGTGGAGAAGGGATCCAAAAGTTTTTTTGAAATCTTGATATGATTTTATTGTCTGTAGTATTGCTCTGTAGAGTGTAGTTTGAAGGTATCGCCAACTTCCAAAAATCCGGCGGTCGCCTTGATCTTTAAACAAACCGCGAAGCCCACCACGATGACTCCTCCCTGCATCTAAGCACACCGAATCTTACAGATTGCTAATCACATTCCTCGATTTGGCGAGGTTCAAAAGCGACTGCTAGTAAAAGGCGTCAAGAAATTTCACATTATTCTCAGCATGTAGTGAAAAAGGCTGAAGACATGCAGCGGTAGGGGTGAGTCACTAGTAACACCCGCCGGTCTCCGCTGGAGATACACGGAGGAGAATTCGGCGTGGCAGAATTGGGGATAGCGTTGATGACATGGGTGCCGGCCTCGTTATTTTTGGACGTGAAGAGGGAATTGGAGGTTGTAAGAATGAGACTCAGCGGGTTCATGATAGCCCGCATCTTGGCATTGTATGCAATGACTCTGAAGATTAGTTACTCTTACTGACAGTTAATCACTCCAACCGCCGGCTTACAGCTCATCTTCACGGCCATTGATCTTCATTGTGATGTGAAAAGATGAGATGGAGACCCCCACAACCCCATGACTTGCTTTGCTATGCGGGGAGTATAAGTGAAAGTGGTCTAGCCTTCTGGGCCAAAAACTCCAAAACCAGACTACGTGATGGTCCATTAGAAAGCAGAAATGGAATCATTGATTATGAAATCATTGCTTTGTAAATACTCGCTTATCACCTCACGAACTAAAGCTACAATCGCGTCCGATCACGGAGAGAGACAATTGATAGATTTCATCATGTTCAATTCATCATTTCATTCAGGCATGATCGCATAGATCATACCAGACTTGTTCGTCATTTTGACCCATCAAGGTGTCTTTGATGCGCGCCAACAAGAGCATTCGGCTCCACCATTAACTCATTCATAACTCCCAAGGCTACTCCCAACAAACTCCTTCTTTTTTATTTTTCACATTTCCACACGCTTACGCACCGAAGGCCTCCTCATAGTTGGTCATGCATGATCGGTAGCGAACAGAGCTCGTCTTCAGAGCCTCCATGGCCTGCTGAAGACCCTCCTTGGAGATAGGAATCTCCTCGATCCACGACTTGAGGCCCTTGTCAGCAGCGAGCTGCAACATCTCAAGCATCTCACGTCGGCTACCCAAGTGCGATGTTCCGATGTAGCAGCCGTTGGTGATGAAGTCCTGGTTGCGGATTGAGATACCGTCACCGCCGGGAAGACCAACAGAGTTCCAGTGACCATGCACATCGAGCAGGCTGAGGTACTCGCTGAGAGCGAAGCCCTCGAAAGAAGTGGCAGTGTTGATGATGATGTCGAAGGACATCTCGTGGCCCTTGGTCCAGTCCTTCTCACCAGTGGCCAGGAAGCCATCGGCACCCATCTTGCGAGCGTCGGCCTCCTTGGCTCGTGAACGGGAGATGGCCCAGACTTCAGCACCAAGAGCCTTGGCGAAGATGACACCGTAGTGGCCAAGACCACCGATACCAACGATACCGACTTTCTTGCCGGGTCCGGCGCCGAGACGCTTCAGTGGGCTGTAGACGGTGATACCGGCGCAGAGCATGGGAGCAGCTTGGGTGCTGGAGAGGGCTTCGGGAATGGGGTAGACCCTATGAATTGTAAGTCAATGAGATCAATTGGGTAGGCGGACAAGTGTACTCACCAGTACTCATGCACTCTGCTGTGAGAAGAGTAACCACCCTGGGTCTTGAAACCAGTATCAAGGTAGTCAGCGCCATAGGCGTCGATCTGGTGCTTACAGTAGGTCTCATTGTCGTTCTTGCACTGGTGGCACTCAAGACACGACCAGACTTGGGCACCAGCACCGACACGGTCACCGACCTTTGCGAGAGTGACCTTATCACCAACACGGAGAACCTTGCCAACAACCTCGTGGCCTACAGCGAGAGGATAAGGGCAGCCGCCCCAGTCGCCGCTGATGGTGTGACGATCACTGGCGCAGACACCGCAGCACTCGACCTTGATGTCGACATCGTACTCGCCAAAGGGACGGGGCTCAAACGAGTTCTTCTGGAAGTCGGTCCAGTGCTCGGCGCTGGGGGACTGGAAGCCCTGGAACTTGTCGGGAACAGACATGATGATGGTGAAGTATGAGTATTGAGATGACGAGAAAGAGAGAGTAGAGCAATTGAGAACAAGTCAATTGGGGCTTCTCTTCCTTTATAAAGCTCATCTCATGACGACGAGCCGACCAGAAACCCCCACTCGTCGAAACAACCTCAGAGGTCACCCCTCATCGCGTTGACTACCGTATCGGTTACGTGTGAGGGGCACTTTTTTCCCTACTACGACCCCTCCATCATGAAAGATCATCTGATTCGAGTAAGCGACGCGGTTTGGGGGGAGGAATTGAAGTGTCGCATTGAGAGATTGGGGGTTTCGGGACGCTATGCCCGAATTGCAGACAGGCGACATGCGATAGCCGATAGCCGATGTGAGCATGTCATTGGTTGAGGGGCCATCATGACTCTTGACATGAAGCTCGGATTATCGTGGGCCGGCGGAGTCTGAATTCCTCCACCACCAAGAATCGTGGGGGATGAGGTAGCATGAGAGGAGCTGCATTGGCGATCTGTAAAGAGTTGGCTTGAGATGTGTTTTATAGTTCCATTTGTCCTGATGGGGGTATCCTTTTATACGGTCATCATATGTTCTAGACCTGCTATATCATGTCTTGTCAAGGCGTAGTCAAGTTATATCCAAGTCATTCCTCCTCATGACCACAAATTCGGACACCCAAACCCGAAATCTTGCAAACCCAAATACCGAACCTCGCTATAACCGTCCGAAAAGCTCACTGCTTCTTCCAGTCCTTCTTCTTCAAAGCCCTCGACTCTCCCAGTCCAATTCCCAGCAGAAAGCTCACCCTCATAGTCATGCCAAGATACACAAACGGCACATTCCCCCAATCACTAGCATTCCACGCCATGACGTCCCAATAAATACTCGGCCCAAGCTCACTCATCGAAAACAAGTGTCCCAGATCCGCAATAAGTAGCACAAGCAGGACCGTCCTCCAAACCCGCAAATCCGCTGTAGATCGCAGAACGAGCGCTTCGTTGAGCGCAAAGAAGAAGAACATATTGGCGAGCTGCGACATAGCTACGGAGGTGGCCTTTGGTGTTTCCGCTGGTGCTGAAGATGCGTGAAGGAGGGATAAGTAAGTTCCTTGGCGGAAGTGAGTGTAGAAAGCACCGGTGAGGGCAGAGATGGGTTCAAGAATGAGGAAGAAGATGCGGTAGACGGGATGAATACGGAAAGCCACTTGGGAGGGCCTTGGAGTTGGAGTGGCCATGATGAAGGTGAGTTGATGTTATGACACAAGGTAAATTGAGTCTTTGATGTGTTGCTACGTGGTGATAATGAACAAGCTCTCAAAAACTTCTGTATGGATCCTTGACACGGGAAAAACTTGATCCACTGTCTTCCCCACGACAGCCCTGCAGCATTAAACTCCGGAAGGGCTGCGTCTTGAGACAAAGTTGAAGATTGCTGGAATTGAGATGCAATATTGGATATTTTAACTTGAGACCTACCAATCTACGGGTTATAGCATTTGTCTTGGAGATAGCAATGGCCGTCCTTTAAGCAGGGTGTTGCGTAGGGTAGCCATGACGTCCAGACTCAGGCCACTTTGGCCAAAATGTCGAGGTCTAGACCTTCAAGACTAGAAGCTTCAGGCTGAAGTTAATTCGAGCTTACAGAAATCCAGATCAACCCATATGGAGAATTTCCCAGCCGTGGCTGACTGGATCCAAGGAACCGGTATCGGAATGTCCGGTTCACCAATTGTAAGCCAAACTCACTCAAGTTCTTCTCAACGACTTGTCGATCACTTCCTCCAATCCGTCAGATTTTTTCGTTTTACGGGTTTCAGGGACTAATGCGCGCAAATCTTCTTGCAAACAGTTTCAGGCTGAGAATCGTCCACTCGTAAAGAGACTATACTGTTAATGAACTGTAGAATATTGGTCTTCAGCCCCTGTGGATGAGATCAGTCAGTGAGTCCAGCTGAATCCGGGGTTGCTTTGGGGGATTAGCTTGTTTGGGGTGTTGATCCAGACCCCTGGAAGACCAGGACGCATTGAGTGTTGCACTGCGTGGGTTCTCGAAGTAACGCTGTTGTTGTGGTGAATCAATGTTACACAGCCATTGGCCGTTGGAGGTCTGGTCAATAGGGATCAACGGCCTTGATATGACGGCCCAACATTGCTGCTACTTTGCAATCACAGTTATTGCGGCATTGCTGCATTACTCAGTACCTGCAGATTTCTTTAGAGAATAATCAGCACCGGAAATAAGAATACGGAAAGTTTGCATCGCCACTATTGAGTTTCTTTCGCCCTGTTCGGTAGGGTTGGCTGAGGATGGCTTGATGGAGGGACGGCTAGCCACAGGTGCTACTGCTACCGTGTTCAAGGGACTTCACCGCTACAGATTAAAAAGCAAAGAGTTTTTACCGTCACAATCTTTAGCTTCATAACCATCTTCTTCAACGACGTAGTATGAGCTTGTTCAGACCGGACCAAGGAAGAAGAGAATCGCGGGCCCCGAGAAAACTGGAACCGTACGATCCACCTCTGCTCGATAAATCAAGAATCGTTGTCCTTCCCGCATTCCAAGACTCCTTCTGGGGCAACGCTAGCTCACAAGTGCATATCATCGTGTAGTGTAGATGGCGTTAAGCATGACTTGGGGACCAGTCGCCTTACATCACCGCCAAGGGTCGTTCAGTATCGTGACTCGTCCTATGGACCACTAGCTTTTGTTAAGAGATACTTTTGATCTCTTCCCTTTTCTAGACGACACCCTCTCCTTCTTTTATTCCCCTGATCATCCCGTTCTTCTGACTCGTCCTGTTGTGCTCTGGTGTGCTGTACGTACAGTGAAAACCAATCAGGGACCCCCTGTTTTCAAGACCCCTTCAGTGGCAGTTCAGTTCGCCCTTTAAATTCAAGCCCCCCTGTCTTCCGTTGACTTTACCGGGATTGCTAATCGCAACGGTTTTTTCTCAAGAAGCCTGCTCTTCCTCCCTCACATCCATCTCCATTCCTTTTCGACTCCTTTTTCTGTGTGTTCTTTTTCCTGCTTTTCTGTTGGGATCAGCACAGAGCGTATAACGAGTACTAAAACACCCTCTGAAACCCCCGGCTCTTTTTTTTTTTGAGTTGTTTGCTTCGTGTACCGTTGCCACCCAACGCCGAACGACCAACGCCAGAAACGGACCCAAATCAAGGTTCCGCGAAACTTAAAGGAAGGCCTGAGACCGCCCCTGCGACCAGACCAGACCAGCCCGTACCGACCGCCCGATCGTAAACAACAACGACAGAGGTCAAAACCTGCGACGAGCGCATTCATTTAGCTCGTTGTTCCTCACTGCTCGACGATTTGGTCGACTCGACATTCCTTCATATTCATCGTCGTTCGATTAGTTGCGTTTCCAGCTCCGGTAGTTCCAGCACAGCCCGCTTTGATACACGTTCCTTTCTCTAGTTCGACAGTTTTGCTACCACCTCGATTATGACCAAGCGCATTTTCCCCATCAGCGACTGGGCTCCTGCTCAAGAGGCCATGTTGGAATCTCCCTCCGAATCTCCGCCGTTGGGCGTCTCGACGCCTGCCCAGACTGCGAACACCACTCTCCGCCCTGAAGCAGCCGCCATGCACACAGCTGCCCCCCCTCGAAACCGCAGCATGAGCCTTTCTATGCCATGGCGACGTCCTAAATCATTTGCTTTTGGTCATGACCATTCTCATTCGCAGCATCTTTCTCGGCATTTCAACGATCTCGCTGTCGACGATACCGAAGACGAGTTCCACGATCTGAACAGCGCCCATCACGAGACCCAGCATCAACACCACTTCCACACTCCAGGTGCCAAGCAGATCAAGGGCATGTTTCGCCGCGCTTCACTCTCGATCAACCGAATGGTTCATCGACGACCCTCGATTGCTGAAGATGTCGAACAAACCGAGACTGGCAGACCTACTACTTCATACAACAATGCGCACTCGACTTGGAGCCGTCTCCGACAAGCAACCGTTCGTCGCTCACGATCGATCTACGGATTCGATCTGAAACATGATCAGAACGCCTACAACTACGAGAACTCGTCACATCTCCCGATTCCCGGTTTCCGTGGCGAGCCACCCGTCATTCCCAGCAACTCTGGAGCTGCTGCTAAGGCCTCAGCTGCTATGCAGAATGAATACCTGGCTCGTCAGGGCTTGTACAACATGTGGTTGAATCCTAGCACCAACGACGAGAGCAACGATCGTGAGAGCGGAATCGGAATTACTGTGACACTTCCTGGAGTCGAGAGCGAGACTGAGATAGGGCAAAATGCTGCTATTAGCACGATCGACTTCATCTCTAGACTTCCTGCAGAGCTCGCTATTCATGTCCTCGCAAACCTCGACGCTCCAGCACTTAACAAGGCCAGCATGGTTTGCAAGAACTGGAACAAGATTGTTAGCAACCAGCACATCTGGCGTGAGTCTTGTCTTCGCGAGACTACTGCCACTTATGCTACAAGTGAGCCCGTTGCGCCTGGAAGTGGTCTCGGAGTTCCTGCTATTTCACCAGCGAATGACTGGAAGGACATTTACCGTGTCAAGCAGGAGTTGAGCCAGCGGTGGAAGACTGGCAAGGCCAGACCTGTCTATCTGAATGGACACAAGGATAGCATCTACTGCCTCCAGTTCGACGAGTAAGTTATTCGGTCCTTTTACAAGTGGTCTACTAACCAGAAAAGGCACAAAATCATTACTGGCTCCCGCGACAAGACGATTCGGGTATGGGATATGCATACCCTTGAATGCACCCTCATCATTGGACCACCCGAGGTCATCGCCGAACCCGACATGCTCATTGACGAGGATGGCAACCCTACTCATTTCGCTTCAGGATCCTCCGACAACGAGAAGTCAAACTTCTCTATGCCTCGCAGTACATCATTCCCTACACATCACATGGCCTCTATTCTGTGCCTGCAGTATGACGACGAGATCCTAGTCACTGGATCCTCCGACTCTACCTGCATCGTTTACGACGTACGCGCAGGATACCGTCCTATTCGCCGACTCCGACACCACACCGCAGCTGTTCTCGATCTTGCCTTTGACGACAAGCATATCGTCACATGCAGCAAGGACTTCAGCATCTGTGTCTGGGATCGCCACACCGGCGACTTGATCAAGCAGCTCCGGGGACACAGCGGACCTGTTAACGCAGTACAGATGCGGGGCAACACCATCGTGTCTTGTTCGGGAGATTTCCGCGTCAAGTTGTGGAACATTGAAACAGGCAAAAATATTCGTGAGTTCACGGGGCACACCAAGGGGCTTGCTTGCTCCCAATTCTCCGAAGATGGCCGATACATTGCATCTGCTGGTAACGACAAGGTTATCCGCATCTGGGATGCCAATACTGGCGAGTGTCTCCGTGAGATGCGCGCCCACGAGAATCTGGTTCGCAGTCTGCACATAGATAGTGTGAGCGGCCGACTGGTCTCTGGAAGCTACGACACTGACATCAAGGTGTGGGATATGGAGACTGGACATCAGCTGCTCGACTTTCCCAAGTGGCACGCAAGCTGGGTTTTGAGTGCGAAGAGTGATTACCGTCGCATTGTCAGCACAGGACAGGATCCCAAGATTTTGATAATGGATTTTGGTGCTGATGTTGATGGTATTGAGAACATCGAGAGTGCCAGGCCTCTACAGATCGAGGGAGGGTTTATCTGAGCCCTGAGCATGCGACGGAATAATACGATTGGGGGATACTAATATGCCAGACGAACACGATTGAACTGGCTTTACGACTTTATGACATGGAAGGGTTTGCTAGACTGATTTTAAGATGTAAGGCAGCATTAGGGCATGTTGGATGGACATGCTAGGACATGGATGGACATGGACATGGTGCATGCGTGCAACCTCACGGAGCACATTTGAGATCCGGCGATGGATCTATCGCTCATGAGGATTACTCGCCAATAGCGTTGATGAGCGATCTGGATCACATAGACTGCGTCTGGAGTTTATATAAATGAATTTACTTAACTGTTGCTTTCGAGTCCTGGGGTCTTCCGAGTCTCTGATTCTGTGCTTCGTTTCACGACGGACGGTGAATTAATTTGTTTAAGTGGTTACAGGGTTCATGGCCGATGCGTGAAACAAGGGAGTCCGAGATCCACGGGAACGCGCATCGATATCGAAATGCGGGATGAAAAAGGATGCGGAGTGAAACAGATAGCGTGTGATAAATAGACGTAGATCATGTGAGGGGGACTTTGCATAAACACGCATCCTGAACTAATTAATATATTTCATGTCTGCATGTTCGCAGTTCACCTGACTTTGACGGACTATCCTGTGCTATATCGGGTAGGTGGTATAGATTTAGAGTAACTGTTGTACCACATGCAGGCAACCGTTGACCTTAAATGCGACTCTGTGCTCAGATTGATGTGCATTGTGAGGTGGTGGATTGGGCTGGAATGCGCTTCATGGTGTGGCGGGATGTGGGGAGCTGTGTTTTGAAACAGGGGACTGCAAGGGGATTTGTTGGCTGTGATGGCTTCAAAGCCACCGCGGATTCAATATTTGCGAAGATCAATGGCATTAATCCAATATCGATAGCTCCAAAACTTGCTTTTCGAGACTTCATGCTCGGTTCTGGCTCTGAATGGCCTCATAACCGCCACTACAGCAATCCAGCCAAGGAATAAGTAAGACCCCTACTGTAAATCCCTTTAATTAGCATCACCTCACGTACCGGAGCCACCTCGGCCACAGCATGATTAAGCGCTTAATATATGGTAGTCGCGCGCGTGTTTAGAAGGGTCCTGGTAGTAGCTGAGACGGCTAGGGGGAATCTATGCCGTGGCGCAGAGAGTGGGAATGTCTTGGTGATTAAACGGACCATGGCGTAATGCTTCAGTGGGAGAGGAATGTAGTTTCGTATTGTATTGAGTTTCTGAAGGAATGGTGGATGACATGGGTGCGTGGAAATTAGAGTATGTGAAGCTAATAGTTGTCGATACCACGTTACTGGTAGTCACGGGTTATCTTTGCAGCGAGAGCGAGGGCGAGAAGCTACCCACTTTCTTTGGGTGCCATAGTGAATCATTGTTCTGAGATGCATGATCTGGTGGTTTGGACCTGTGATGGCTTCTTTAGTCTCTATGCAAGGAGAATTGCCGCTGTTTAGATCATGCCCCGGTTCTTTTGATCCGGGAGATGTAGCGTGAGCCACCCGCTGGCTTGTCCGGGGTCGTCCAGTGAAACAGGGCGCTAGACCGATTTCGTCCTGGTAGAGGTACTTTCCCTTTTTGTCGAGAGATCAAGGGTGTTCTCTTCGGTAACTGGACGAGCTTGTTCTGTTCCCCTTTCCACATCCCGTCAGTTATTCTCTTTTCCTGCAACATCGCCTCGATTCATCATCATCCTATACTCATCCAACGCATCCTTGACTTGTTTGTATCATACTCATTCATCGTTTCATGTTTTGTTCTGGCCTGGTCGGCCTTGTTTGAAACAGTCCGTGATGCTACCATAGCCAATGACGATCACTTTAATCTTGTCTTGCAGCTAGCTTCAGCCCCCCTTGGAAGAGCGAACAGACATTCAATGGACAACTCCACTCCAATGGCAGGCCCTCGGAGGCAGAGACGGCGGATGGCGTCCGAGGAGAGTTACCACGATGAGATCCCTGTTCCTGGTCAGGGCAGCAATAAGGTAAGTCGAGTCAATAGTTCATGTCACATATAATCATCCCAACCGTGTGTGTATATCTACCCTGTCTACTCTACTCTTCCCTTTCTCCCGTTCCATTTCAAGTCAGTCGAAAGCTACCACACCACGGGCACCCTCCACCACGACAGTCAGTCTTTATCGTGTGAACACGCGATCGCGTGTGTCTCTCCTTGCCTCTCTTTTTTATTCATTTTTCCTGCTTGTCTGGGACAGCGTCATCTTTGATCACCACCCTCTCTTTTTATTTTGCCTGGTTTTTAAACAACAAGCCAGCGCCCGTCTCTCCCTTGAATATACTTGTTTCTTGGCTTTAAAGATTTCAGGTCTTATTTTCTTTGGCCTATCTACCTGGTAAGTTTCATCATTGAACAAGCCTCAATATGCAAGCGGAACAAGGGACCAACAACACATGCGAACCCTCATCTCAAGTGCCGCTTTCGAGCATTGCCGGCCTGGTCATGATCATGTAAACAATTGATTCCTAGTGGTCTCAGCGTTTATAGATCCTTCTCGGCTGTACACCCTCTCGGTGCCACTGTCGAAAGCTGCCGAGATATATCATCACCTGCCTCACTTGGACTCTTACGGCTTTCGACAGTGTCAGGCTGCCAATTCGATTCACACACTGCACCTCACTTTCGTTCTGCCAGTGCCAGTGCCAGTGCCATTATTGTTGTTGTTGTTGCTATTCTCTGTCTTATTTATTCTCGTCTGTTCCTTCGTCCATCCTCTCTTTTTCATCCTTTCTTCACCATTGTGCAGATCCTTGTTCCCTTCCTTTGTTCACCTCGATCTACACAAAACCCTACCCAACCCCAAACCTTTTTGACAGCTTTCTCGAGCTTGATATTGAGATCTCTTCCTTTCTCTCACATCACACCGATTTCTCCAATTGACTTTTGCGTATGGCTTCCTCCAACTTTGTCAAAACAACATACGAAAAGACAGGCATACTGACTTTATCCTTCGTAGCCATCTGCAATATCAACACACTCTCTAGAGCGATACTATACCGCTACACCCCAGAAACAACGATTTAGCTGGCTATTCATCGTCATCATGGGGCTTTCGACTATCGTCACGGCCTCCCTCTTGGCCATGCGCCTCTTCACCCTCCCAGCTTCGGCTGCTCCTCAGGCTATTGAGGTTGAGGTTGATGTCGCTGCTCCCGCGGCCTCTGTGTCTACTGCCGCACCGGCCTATCCTGCACCTCCATCGCCTGAGCCTGCCACTCCCAAGGCTCCTGCTTACTCGGCTGCCGCCGCTGCTGGTTCTTGGTGGATGTCCGACATCAAGCGTCAAGGTGTCGTTGCTTATGGCTCCGCCGACTACAAGATCTTCCGCAACGTGAAGGACTACGGTGCCAAGGGTGATGGTAGCTCTGACGATACTGAGGCCATCAACGCCGCTTTCTCTGACGGCAATCGTTGTGGTAAGGGTTGTGACTCTTCTACTGTCACTCCCGCTCTCGTCTACTTCCCTGCTGGTACCTATGTTGTCTCCAAGCCTATTCTCCCCTACTACTACACCCACATGATTGGTGATGTCAACAACCTTCCTGTTCTCAAGCCAACTGCCAACTTTGAGGGTATGGCTGTCATTGATGTCGATCCCTACAACCCAGATGGCTCCAACTGGCATACCAACCAGAACAACTTCTTCCGACAGGTCCGCAACTTCAAGATTGATCTCACCGGTATGCCCAAGAGCTCCGGTACTGGTATCCACTGGCAAGTCGCCCAAGCTACCTCTCTTCAGAACATCGTCTTCCAGATGATTGAGGACCCTAGCGACGACAACAAACAGCAAGGTATCTTCATCGACAACGGCTCCGGTGGCTTCATGACCGACCTCACTTTCATTGGTGGTCGGTATGGTGGTTTCTTTGGTAGTCAACAGTTCACCAGCCGAAACATGACTTTCCGCAACTGCAACACTGCCGTCTACATGAACTGGAACTGGCTGTGGACTCTCAACGGCCTCGACATCTCTGGCGCCAAGGTCGGCATTGACATGACTGCTGGCGGCAATGTTCAGAACGTCGGCTCTATTCTCCTTACCGACAGCAAGATTGCCAACACTGCAGTCGGTGTCCTGACCAACTACAACCCCGCCCAGCCTGATACCAATGGCACCCTTATCATCGACAACGTCGACATGTCCTCTGCTGTCCCTGTCGCCGTCAAGGGTGGTGGATCTAGTGCTACTATCCTCCCTGGCAACGCCAAGATTGCATCCTGGGTCCAAGGTCGTGCCTACAGCGGCGGAAGTGGTAAAGCTATCCAGGCCACTCAGACTCCTGTCACCAAGCCAAAGGCTCTTCTCGATTCCAAGGGTAACGTCGTCACCAAGAGCAAGCCTCAGTACAACAGTGTCCCTGCTTCCAACTTCATCTCCGTCAAGTCCAAGGGTGCCAAGGGTGATGGCAAGACCGATGATACTGCTGCCATTCAGGCTGTCTTCAACAGTGTCCAAGATGGTCAGATCGTCTACTTCGATCACGGCGCTTATGTCATTACCGATACTGTCAAGGTTCCCAAGAACATCAAGATTGTTGGCGAGGTCTGGCCTCTCATCATGGCTGGCGGAAACAAGAACTTCAAGGATCAAGCCAACCCCAAGCCCGTCTGGCAAGTCGGTCAAGCTGGTGATGTCGGCAACGTCGAAATCCAGGACCTCATGTTCGAGACTCTCGGGCCCCAGCCTGGTGCTATCCTGATGGAGTTCAACGTCGCTGGCTCTACTCCCGGCTCCGCTGGTCTCTTTGATGTCCACTTCCGCGTTGGTGGTTCTGCGGGTACTCAACTTCAGTCCGACAAATGCAAGAAGAACCCCAAGGTCAAGGCCGATCCCAACCCTGAGTGCCTCGGCGCCTTCATGCTCTTTCACATGACCAAGCAGTCTAGCTGCTACCTTGAGAACACCTGGTTTTGGGTTGCTGACCACGAGCTCGACCTTGGAGATCACTCTCAGATCAACCTCTACAACGGCCGCGGAGTTCTGATTGAGAGCACCAAGGGCGCTTGGCTGTGGGGTACCGCTTCCGAGCATAGCGTTCTCTACAACTACCACCTTGAGAATGCCTCTAATGTCTACATGTCGCTCATCCAGACCGAGACTGCTTACATGCAGGGCAACCCTGACGCGACCGTCCCTTTCAGTGTCAACAAGAAGTACTTCGATCCCGACTTCAAGGCCACCTGCACCGGTACCTCTGAGCGATGTGCCCGTACCTGGGGTCTCCGCGCTGTCAACTCCAAGGATGTCTTCATCTATGGAGGAGGCCTCTACAGCTTCTTCGACAACTACGACCAGGTCTGTGTTGGTGAGAACAACTGCCAGGACAACATGATCGACATTGAGAGCTCTCAGGTGCACCTTTACGGCATCAGCACCAAGGCCTCTGTCAACATGGTCAATGTTGATGGCAAGTCGGCGGTCCTAGACAAGGACAACCGCAACAACTTCTGCGCTGCCATCGCGCTCTTCTCATCTTAGGAAGATGAAGTCGACGCACCACCCTATGGTGTGCCTCCTTACGCCTAACCAACGCGAAATACCCGAGCGACACGTGCTCATTGCTGATTATGTGCTTTAAACGTGCCTCTGAATTTTCTTTCTTCTTTTTTTTCCATAGGGTCTTTTTTGTTCCAGGATGGAACTGGAGTTTCGGATAGTAAGCGATGAAAAACGCTTTTGATATGCACCTCACCTTTGAGTAGACAGGGTAGCTGAATGAATCAAGTTGAGACAAGAAATATCGTCTCCATTCAAATGTGACATTGCGATGAGTCTGATGTGATGTGCTATGTTGTGATGTTATGACGTAGCCAGATGTGATGGTTTGTCCGCGAGACGTTGTGGTCACAAGGCAGTTAGTAGAGGATAAGGGACAAAGAACGATATGAAACAAGAGTAGACTAAAAGAAGGACTAAAATAAACGTAAGTCAACGTTGCATATCGACTGCCTTTGCATAAGAAGGCATCTGAAAAGGCAAAAAGATGCTAATGGAAATCGAACCATCAAACCAGCAAAAGCGAAGCCGAGTCCCGAAGGAGATGAAGGCGGAGTGATGAATTGAAGATCGACACCACTCCGCCAAAGTTCAGTTGTTTTTAGCTACTTCGCTGAAAGAGAGAGTAAAAGAATGGAATATCAAGGCTGATTCAATGTCTTGGAGGGAGATTAGCGCCTCGCCGTGGCGCTGATGCTGCCTGGTCTTGGTGCAGGGGTGGTGATGATTCACGGCTGAGCGACAAGGTTGTCAGACTAAGTCCAGCAGATCCAGGCACAGGGTACATGACTGAGATTGAAGGGATTCAATAAATTGTTGATTCATTTTCTGTATCTATTGCTTAAAATTGAGAAGAGTGTAAAATTGAGAGGGAAAGGTACGGCATAGTTGCAAAAGTGAGAGGCTCAAGGGTAGCTGACATTCGAACTCATAACCAAAAAGCGAAGTCTCCCGACGGAGATGTTTATCTGGAGATCGAACCGGAGCTCGGTTGAGTTAAAGATGTAGCTACTTCGCTGGTAGTATTGCCTGTTGGTGTGGTCTATAACCTATGGATGGTGTTGGCTGAGCCAGGGTGTCTGGTAGTACCTCTTTACAAGCTGGAGCTTTGCAGATCAACGGGGAGCTTACCTAACTGAGAAGATGCCATTACAAGAACATCAAAATGGTTTCTACATATTTACTTGATCATGTCTAATAGCATGGTCTCTCAGGTCCAGAAAAGTCCAAAAAGAAATGATCAGTATGGGCATTCCTTGTTCACATTGCGCCTCGAACTGCAGGACTCTGGCCTGACAAAAAGCGAAGGCTTTACATCCGGAGATGGTCAAGCAAGATTTGTTCATCTGAGCTATTGGGCTGGTATTTCTCGCTACTTCGCTGGTATCTGTTTGTTTGCTTCGGTATATAACCGACTGTTGTTTGTGGCTGTCGTTGTTGGGTGGAGGTGGTGATGCGCTGCAGGGGTTGTTAGCGGCTGTGGGGTTCTGAAGCCGGCGTTGAGTCACCTCGCCGAGATGCATCTGCGAGGACCCCTGCAGCCAGCACTTGAATTGTAAGAAGCTGTCTCTTTCATGCATGCTCTCAGCTCTTTAGACACCAGTTGATCGAACGGAATGCCAATTATTCACTTAATGCTCTCATATGAACAGTCACGGTGTATAGGTAAGGTAGCGAGCGATTGGTGATATAAGGTTCTGCCTAATTTGACCGCCTGCAGTACCGTCTTCTTTTCCCGCGGTTGGAGCCACTTGAGTCCCCGATAACTCTAATCTACAAATAGATACTTTATTGCTTCAGCACTATGTCGTGGACAAGAAAAAAGACAACAGGGCCTCTACCACCTCCACCCTCATTCACCCCGAAGTTCTCGGAAACATATGTGAAAAAGCGGGCCTCTAACAATGGCCATGGCACTGATGACGCTCTCGCTGTGAGCCGAATTCTTGAAGCAGCTGATATCCCATGTTGTATGGTCGGAACAAGTGCTCTCATATTTTACGGAGCTGCCAGAGTGCGCAATGTATGTTTTTCGATCCGCAGAAAATGAGTGAATATGTTGACAGCCAATAGGACTGGGAAATTTGTGTCCCGGCACATCTCGTTGGTAAAGCTGTAGCTTTATTACAGTCAGAACCTCATTCTGCTACTTACCACGTTGCGGAGCCCTGGGACAAACCGAGCTCATCTCTGAAACATACATGGCACCGATTCAAACATTGCGAAACCAATTTTTCCTTTGTCATTGTCCCTGATAGAGACGTCCACATTATCTGTGAACCCTCCAACTTCACGCGCAGCCTCCGAGGACTACCTTATCCCAAGTTAGATGTCTTCATACAAAGCTGTCTAGACTCAGGCGATGAACTGCAGCTTTGCGATGTGATTGACGGTACGGATTTACCAGAGGAATGGGGCGAAGAGAATCTTGAACTTGATGGTACAAATGACGTCGGATGGGCGATTGAAGCAAATAAGAGAGGTCGAGAATCCCAAAAGGAGAAGTTTGCGAACGCGTGTACTTTTCCAATCAATCGAAAAAGCAGACGAGCTATGTGGCAATCGTACGTACGAACAAAGAAGGACAGGCTGGATTGGACTAAGCCCAGCCATGTGTTTACTACGCAATATCGCATTATTGACACTCCAGATTCGTGGACTGTTCTTTCGGATGGTTACTAGAATCACAAATAACAAAGAAATGTATATAGTGTGGTCCAAGGCCATACAGTTAAAATGTTAATTAGAGAAAGGGGTTACTTATACATTACGCCTCACGAAGAGAAACACCATCGATTTCCGGGCCCCCATCGACGGCAAGCAAGATCAAGAGAATTCCGACATTCGGGGACCTAGACTTGCGATTTTTGGGATGCAAGAATAAATTCTCCCGCAATATGTGCAAGACAAGTAGCTATAGGGGTATCTGCAAGATGAACTGGTTCAGAATTTAAGCCGCAGCTAAGATATCTTCTTATACTACAACTACATATTTTCCAGCCAACCAAGTGGCATAAGAATGATTCACTGTCATTGATAGCAGGTGGGTTGCAACAGAGCATAGGGTTCCCGTCGCCTTTTTTGTCTTTACCGTTTAACATTTTGCAAGGTCGAGTCCTGTTCTTCCCTTACTCTCATACCTTCTTCCTCTTTCTGTTTCCTCATCAAACCGGTATTCTTTTCAATACATCTTGTATGCGTAGTCATGGTGAAATTCCCCGTGTACATGTTGCTGCTGTTAAGCGATGGTTATTATGCGTTTTGAGCCCGACTTGTCCACACATTTATATACTACGATTTCCAACACCAATGACAGCGAAGTAGCTAAAATACTAAATACTAAGGATCACGTATAACGCAGCGGGGAGCAGACGCCTCGTTGCCTTCGCTTTTTGGTGCTCGTCACATTGTATGTTCGAACCCCCGAGCTCCTATTATGACACGACCTTATTCATCCTTCTTCTTTTATATATTTTATGCTAAGATAAGAGTTTATAATTTAAATAGAGATATTGGTGTTATAGATTCTTTGCTTCTTTACGTACCTTCAGGCTATAAACACCAGAGCCACAAGCAGTAGGTTTGGCCATATAACTTTAAGAGCAACCCACATACTCATATATACCAAAACAAATGACTTGTCCACCAGCGAAGTAGCTGCACACTCCAAACTTTAGAAAACTACTAAGTCCTAATGTGGTCGAGTGGGGAGTCCGGAATCCCAGAACACTCCCTTCGCTTTTTTTTATCGTTGGAGGTTCGAGTCCACCTCTATCTAAGATAATGTCGGCCCAAAAGACAAATGCTCAGCAGCAAATATTATTTTACGGAGTAATGGAATTTCAGTATCACTCAATATGGGACTGAACTTTTAGCATAGTAAGTGAATATTCTCAAGGGTTAGGGGAAGGTCAGCTCTACCTTCACGAGCTTCAGCAAGATCACAGGGTATCACAGGCGCGCGGCAAGCAACCGCTAATCAAAGAATTGCCGGCCAGACCCCGGCAACACTTTACCGCACCGCGTCATAGCCACATTGGTTTTCAGAACATCACTTGCACTTTGACAAGGCCGACATGAGGCTAGGTTTGTCTGGCCGCTTGCCCGAGTTCATGCGGCCCCAAGCGCTGACGGCCTGATAGCAGGCCAACAGAAACAGGTGGGGGCAAATGGCACGGCATCACGACATCGTTCCGCCTCAGAACCCGGTGTTGCTATTCAGAGAATTTCGTGCTAGATGTATAAATATGTTGGATATTCCTTGAGCTGGTCTATCGTATTCAAGCTATCAATTCCAATTCTCAGCCCAAATCTTTAAAAATACCAGGACGTATTACATTTCTCACCCATTTGGTCCCATTACTGTATACATTACTTTCATCCCATATATTTTATTTCACAATCACGATGGCTCGATACTTTGGTCAGGCCTCTCCAACCGAGCTCAGAGATCTTGAACGTAACGCTGTAAATGCCAACGATGAGCAGATGGCAACAGCTGCCGCTATGCTTCAGAAAGCGTTCGATGGTTAGACATACTACGCTTGGTTTGGTGGTTGGGCTCTCAAGCTCCGAGGATCTAGTCGCGAGACCAAAGACCTCGACCTTCTAGTATTGGCAACCGACGTTCGTCAAGTCAGGGCGATCCTAACCCCATATACCTGGTAAGTGTCGCCGTTTCCGTTTATTCGCTGTCACCCGGGCCCGGGAGAGGATAGATCCCTAAGTAGTCTTGCTTCCTGTGGTAGACTAACACAAGGCTCCAGGGCAATTATTTCCTACTATGAGATCATGGGTAGCATCCAAGAAAGGATGTTTGTGGACATTGGGGAAAATGGCCAGCTTGTTGGAGTGGACGTTGTTCTCTCAGGTAAGAGAAGGAAGCATATTGTGTGTGCTACTGGTGGCAACTAACTGATCTCACCCATTAGGTCAACTCGGTACCCCGATATTAGGAGAAGAAGACTCTCTTGAACTCATCACGCCTCAATTCCAAACACCTCAAGGAAACGAGGTTCCAGTCATTTTCTTGACTTGGCAGGTCGAAGGAAAGCTCAAAACATGGATCTCAAGAAAGAAGCGATCAGACTATCTAGACCTTGTGTTTCTGTTCCGGGAATATGGCAACGAAATCCGAAATTGGAGCGAGCATCTGTCAAAGGACTGGCGTCGAGAGTTTTACGAGGTATACAAGATTGAAAGTGACAAGAAGGCTCGCAAGGAAATGAAGAGCTACCTTCAACTAGACTAGGCATGGGTTTCAGCTCGCTGTCTCATCTGAACAGACACTTGCAATATGGGCTCGCTACCATGTGTTGGGCGATGTGGAGGAGGGAAAGGTTGAAGGGGAAGACATGACTGTGGCTGAGAGTATAGAGCAAGATGCAGTTGGCTATAAGTACCACGACCGAGAGTATTTTACCAAGGCTTCCTCGTCCTACATGGAACATAAGAACAGCGCGGATGGACATTGAAGTTCTTGAGATAATAATTTGGGTGATAGAGAGGATGTGAGTGGGAACAAAGTTTCTGATGTAGGCTAGATACTCGACGAAGACTACAGAGCCATACTGCCAGAGTTACCACGCAGTAGTGGGAAAAAGAAAGACAAAAAACTAGGACGTGATGGCCATCACAGGACTCGAACATAGAGTCACAAACAACTGTAGGAAACGAAGGGTGGATCCGGGATTCCGGACTCCCGCTACACCAAGAGGTTCATCTTGTAAGTTTTTAGCTACTTCGTTAAAAGCTACTGTTCCAATTTGGTATGTAAAGAAGGTTCCAGGTTGATGCTTGTATGTATGTTGTCTGGTCAAAATGGTTATTGCTGCCTGGGTTGTGCAGGCAGCAGCCGAGGCGCAGCACAAGTGGCAACCAACATCATTGGATGGACAGGTCGAAAGGCCTCATCATAATTCGATTTTAGAACTTCATTTGCGTGCCTTTGCTTCTCTCAATGATTAAGAAGAGGCCTCTATTGAAATGGTAGTTGACTCTGGCCCGGGTCGTCTGGCCATGGCTCAGGGGTCGGTCATCCGACGCAGGACAGCACACGATCGCCGACACCACCACCTGAGACACGACGACTTCACAGCATGACACCGCAACAAAATAGAAGATCAAATGGATGAAATGGTGTGTTGAAGTGGCCTTGATTGAACTCCTTGTTCTATCTATAGACAAGTGTCTATTCAGATGGGATAGCAAGCTGAGCCCCTGGCTTACGCCAAGAGTATTCTTTACTCGATTATAAAAGCCCTGCAATTATTTAAGGCCAAAAATCACAGTATCAGTGTCGAAAAAAAGAGGCGGGCTCCGAACACAGGCAAAAAGACAAGGAGTGGGTAGCGGGAGAGAGAGTTTTTAGGAGCGGATTTTAGGATTCATAGGTTCTAGGACGTATACCACTACACCACTCCTTGTCGAAAGGGATACATTAATTCTAATATTTAACAATCTACCCTGGCCGACTTGCGAGTTGCGTTCAAGCGAGCGAGCCCGCCACTTACACAGCACCACGCGACTTACCAGGTCTAGCCACCAAGACTACCAAACAATACCCCTGAGTTCACTACATTGTCACATGGAACCTATGCGTCGGCTTACAAGGGGAGCTCAAGCCTGGAAACAAGCTATAGCAAAAAGAAATAATAACATTAGAGAAAGAAGGTGCATGGAGCAAAGAGCAAGAAAGGGAAAAATAAAAAAAAGAAGAGAAGAAGAACTTGGTAGAAGTGGTAAATGCGAAGAGTGGTACAGGTTCGGAGGGAGGGTCGGGGGATTCGAAGCAGAGGGAGGATTCGTAGGAAAGGGCCTCGAACGAAGGTTCGTTGGCTCGGAGGATGCCACTGTACCACTCGTCGCTGGGGGTATAGAGAGTGATTTTGGCATACAAGGGTATGTCCTCTGGTCTGGGACACAAGACCCCAGTGCTGGTAGGCTGTCGTTCTAGGCGGGGCAAAGCATGCCTCTGCCTAACTGAACTATGACCCTCCTCCTTGCCCCCTTTTCTGACTTGGCCTCATATTGAAGCTGCCCTGAAGGCCTTTACGTCAAGAGCCAAAGTTTGAAGTTGTCCTTCTCATTGCATCCTCAAGTCGCCCCTAAGTCGTGCCTTCGTCCAAACGAGGCTGAGTAGACATATACCTTTTTTCACAACGTGCTTGTAACAACCCTCTTTCAAAACCATGTATTCAACTAGCCATTATGGAAATGGACGGGCAAAAAGGAAGAAAATAACTGAGTATCGTTCAACTTGAGCAAAAAACGAGGAGCGGCGTAGTGGGAGAAGGAATTGTAGGAGCGGATTCAAGAGTTTTTAGGTTCTTAGGTTATAGGAGCGGATACCACTACACCACTCCTCGCCGAAGGATATAGATGTGATTTTGACATAAAAGGTGTAGAGTCGGGGACTGGTGCTACTCAGCAGCCAAATGCAAGACATCATGCACCAGTGAGGGCAAGGAGGATATTGCCCATCTGTGTTAATTGTCTGTTTGTGATGGGCCGAAAGCTTCTCTTGTCCTTTCACCTTTTATCACATGTGCTTTCCAGAGGGAAAAAGGAAATGTCATGGGAGACACTCGAAGTCGTGACTTTGGCAAAAAACAAAGAGCGGGATCCAGTGGGTTGAGAGAGTTTATAGAGGAGAGTATGAAGATTTTAGGTTAATAGGATGCGGATTCCCACTAGACCACAAGCTCTTTGCTGAAAACAATATCAGTGGTTTTGGTATATAAGGGGTAGGCGGCCACGTCGTGCTGGATGGCGTGCCATACGTTAATCATCGATACAGCGCCTATATCAATGGCATGAGTGTTCTTGGAGGTGGGACATGATCGTGTTCTGAACCGTGATGGTAAAAGGAGGATTTGATCGCTGAGGGTGAGGCCTGCAGATGGGATCATCATCAAGCACTGGTCTGCCAAAGGTGCGAAGCGGAGGACCAAAAAAGGGGGCTCCTTGTAGAGGAGGATTCGAAGTCGAGAGCCATGACAAAAAACGAGGAGTGGGTAGTGGGATGAGAGAAGTTTTAGGTGCGGAAGAGAGACTTTAGGTTTAGTAGGCAACGTATTCCCACTACACCACTCCTCGCCGAGGGTAAACAGAGTGATTTTGGTATATAAGGGGTAGGCAGCAGCTCCCTCTTGAGTGTCACAACGCCACAACAAGCACGAGCGGGACTCCCAGCAGGAGGAGCAAGCATGAAGGTTGTACTGGACTGCTGCCTTATACCCACACCGACCTTAACAGTCTGACTTGACCTCCATCTCCTTTAATCTTAACATCCTTAGACCATCTGGCAATGTAGAGCAAGATAGGACGAAGCCCATTTTCGGCCAAACCGAGAGGTGTGTATCGTTAGCTCTATTTGCGGCCAGCATAAACAGACCATGTTCATCGCAATTTTGAATCGCCGTTTGGGATGTCGTGGAATAAAAAGAGGTTGAGTCGGTTGCTTGTTGAAGAAGTGTTGAAGTCCTGAACGGCAAAAATCGAAGAGTAGCCTAGTGGGTAAAGAGATTTTAGGTGCGGACTGAGAAGGTTTATAGGTTATAGGATAGATACCACTAGACCACTCTTTAATACAGATAGTAGAGTGATTTTAATATATAAAGGGTAAGGTATAGTATACTACCCTTATTACCAGGTTAAATAGTAGCGCTAGATAGGGATATTTAAGAGAGAAAAAGGTTAAATTAAAGTTAATAGTATTATAAAATAGAAAGGATTATTAAATCTTAAAAAGTAAAAATAAAGATATTATATATTACCTTAAATATATAAATTAATAAAAATTAAAAAGTAGCCTAATAGGTAAAGAATTTTTAAGTGCAGAATAAAAAGAGTTTATAGGTTTTAAGATATATACCACTAGACCACTCCTCGATAAGGGTAATAGAGTGGTTTTGGTATATAAGGGCAAGGGACAAGGGGCCATATGCTGTCAAGTCCCGAGGCCAGCACCAAACGAAGTGACCAAACTCATGGCAGAAAGGCCAAGTCCGTACTCTCATTTGTCAAACACGGCAAATTCGTGAGAAGCAAAAAGATACAGAAGACCTAGTATGTTGCCTCGAACGTACGAACCGGCAAAATGAAGAGTGGCCTAGTGGGAGACTGTTTTTAGGTGCAGTATGAAGAGGGTTTTATAGGTTTTAGGTACGTTACCACTAGACCACTCTTCGTCGGTATAGAGAGTGTTTTTGGTATATAAGGAGTAGGCGTCCCATGGTCTGTGCAAGGTCCCCAGGCAGCTGCGGTCAGCATTGTGTCGAAGTAAGGCGGATCTTTCGCCACCTTGTGACTTTCCCCAGCCTAGAGCTCTCTTTATGTGGCAGACTTCGTCGTCAGATAGGTAGGCTTAGGCAATTGTGTGGGTAGTTGGTATGCTGCCTCAGCGGTGCTTATAGTAACTTGCATCACACTCCTTACTCAAGACAGCTGCAGCAAGCAAAGCTATCAAGCGAGTCGAAGAAAGCCATTCCAGTTTGGCCGTTCTTGGGGGAATGTCGTCGTGTTTTTGCACCGCAAAAAAGAACAATGCCAAGAGTCATTCGAACTCATGGACGGCAAAAGTGAAGAGTGGCCTAGTAGGAGACTGTTTTTTAGGTGCGGTTTGAAGAGAGTGTATAGGTTTTAGGTGCGGTACCACTAGACCACTCTTCGTCAGGGATAACTGTGCTTTTGGTATATAAGGGGTAGGTGTCGAGTGGCCCCATCTAAAGCTCGGTGCCCCCTCGTCAAACAGGGCGATGGCATATAAAAAGAAAGTCTGATTCGATGTTCCTGCAATCTGAGAACGTTCTTATACGGTTATATCGCAAAAAGAATGACATTAAATGTCATTCACTCAAGATCGACAAAAACGAAGGGAGGCTCGGTAGGATGAGGATTCGTAGGGCTGGATTCTGGACAAGATTCGTGGGTACGGAGATTCGTAGGTTGTAGGAAGGGTATCGCTAGTTCACGGTTCGGTGAAGGATAGTGAGTGATTTGACATATAGGGGGTAGATGTCGACTGTCTCTATCGGAGCTTTGTGACCCCTGTGCCAAACAAAGTAACCAATACAAAAGAAAAGTTGAAGTCCATATCGCTGCAATCCAGCGATCGTTCTCGTATTGTGAAGTCGCACAAAAAAAAGAATGCCATCGACTCTCGTTCGAACTCGTGAACGGCAAAATGAAGAGTGACCCAGCGGGAGAAGGATTTTTAGGGGCGGATTTTAGAGATTTTAGGTAAGATTCTAGGATCTAGGACAGATACCGCTAGGCCACTCTTCGGAAGTGTGGTGAGTGCTTTTGGTATATAAGGTGTAAGGACGGAGGGACCGTACTGCCAGCGCTGCAATGGCGAGGCGATTGAGGCCACCTGACCAGACTCCTCCAGGCAACCACCCTCAAGTGATCGAGCACTGAACAAGACCCAACACTGCCCCAAGGGTACTCTTGCGCAATGTGAGTGGAATCAGGAATAACCATACATCATCAACAATGTCATGGTCTTCGTACACTCCGTGGCATTTGGTATGGACTGGCTGTCATATACCCCTGAATCGATATCTTCGTCACCCAAAACTATTGTTCAGTCGTTGACAAGCGAAAAAAGAAATACCGTGTTGAGATTATCGTGTTTTGGTATGATCCGGCAAAAACGAAGAGTGGTGCAGTGAGAGAAGGAATTGTAGGAGTGGAGTTTAGAGATTTTAGGTTATGATCTTAGGATCTAGGACGGATACCACTGTCCCACTCTTCGCCGACAATAATAGAGTAGTTTTGGTATATAGGGGGTAGACCTCCACGTCCCGTTTAACGCCAGATCACCCAAAGAATCGACCAACAGATCGGACCGGCTTGCAAAGTGCCTCATGTCTGCCTACCATCAAGCTCTCCGCAAAGGCTCAAGCGTACCCGCCAAACAATCTCGCCTCCTGCCTGCATGGAGCATCACGGCTTCGTTTCAATGGCACTTATTGACAGGTCACGGAGTTCCACCATATGTCTGTTGTCCAAACGAAAGTCGTCGATGTTGTGAGACGTCGTAAATGCTTGTTCATGTTCATCCCTGCGTTCGAGCGCCGTAAAGCCTGCAGGGAAATAAGAAGAAAAGGAGTCGACTGAAAAGATCGAGATGCCAAAAAGGAAGTCGAAGCAAATGGCAAAAGCGAAGAATGGTGTAGTGGGTGAGAATGGTCTTAGGAGCGGATTTTTAGAGATTTTAGGTGACCTTAGGAGTTTAGGACGTATACCACTACACCACTCTTCGCATTGGTATAGATAGAGATTTTGGTATATAAAGGTAAACTCCCAGGAGCCCCTCTCACACTCTGAGTACGTGTCGTACTCCAAACATGTCGCTGGGTTCGAATATGCTGAAAACTGGTTGAACAAATCCGTGGGAAAAGGGAGGACTTGGAATAATCTCATAAGAATGAAGTTAAGTCCAACAGCAAAAAGCGAAGAGTGGTGTAGCGGGAGAATGGTCTTAGGAGCGGATTTTTAGAGATATTAGGTGACCTTAGGAGTTTAGGAGCGTATACCGCTACACTACTCTTCGCATCGGTATAGAGAGCGATTTTGGTACATAAAGGTAACCCCCTCCATTGTACGTATCGTCGTGGCATGGCCTCGCTGCGTTCGAACGTCGTCAAAAGTTGACCAGATAAGTCCGCGAAAAAAGGGATCAGATGTCCAGACCAGAAGAACAAAAAGTTGAGTTGAATGGCGAAAGCCGAAGAGTGGTGTAGTGGCAGAAAGATCATAGGAGCGGATTTTATAGATTTTAGGTGATCATAGGAGATTTAGGAGCGTATACCACTACACCACTCTTCGGTATGGGTATTGGGCGGTTTTTGGTATATAAAAGTAGGCATGGTCGTCTCGTGGAGGGCGCAAGGTGCAGTGGGCGAGGTTCGTGGGTGAAGCGTGAACGAAGAAGGTTTCCGTGCGTTCGGAGCGGGCGAATGAGAGAGGTCGCGACAGCGTGAGTTTAGTCAGTATGACTCTTCGGGATAAATCATTAAAAGCGTATTCGGTTTCTCGAGGCTTCCATGGTCACTTGATCACAGACACAGCCCAAAATAATATTCGTCGTGTTCGTCGTCGCAGCATTTCGTCGTGAATTTGCAGGTTGAAGTTGTCATGATGAACCCCACCTCAAACAATAATTTACAGACGTCAGAAGTCGGAGCTTTCTTTTTTCCGGCCACCACCATTAGTCTCTGAGCTTCCTGGAGCTTCCTTGGCGGCAGCCCACTACTAGCGCGAGTACGTAGACGTCATCGCCTTAAGCCAACTGTCCCATCGTCAAAAACGCGACCAAGGCCAATCTGGCGCCACTTCTTGCAAACCTTCTGCCTCTCTCCAAGCCTGTCATTGACCTCTCCTAATGCTTTGGCTCTCTTGAGACTTACTCTAAGCTTGTTTATAATGGTTACTACCCGACGTGCTGCGAGGGCGGCTGCTGAAGCGAACGATACAGTTATGGATTCTCCCTCAAGATCGACTTCGACACCTCGCTCGTCTCCTTTCCTGCCGACACCTCTAGAGAGAGCTGGGCTTGTAATATTCCCAGCTCTCTTGATCTTCGGAACCATCTTCTCCATAATCTCGCCGCAGACACGCGCCGCGCCGTACGATCCTATCGCGCAGTCGCATTTCCAAGATCCCAGCGTGTCTCCGAGCTACTTCGCGCGCAAGTCCAATCTTTTCAACGTTCTCTTTGTCAAGCGAGGCTGGGCATGGATCACTGTTGCATTCTTTGTCTTCACTTTCAGCCATCCTAGCACCACTGACACCGGACGACGTGTTCGCGCGAGTCTACGATGGGTTGCTGTAACAACACTGTGGTTCCTCGTGACGCAGTGGTGTTTTGGGCCTGCTCTGATCGACCGTGGTTTCCGATGGACAGGTGGGCGCTGCGAGCTCGCTCGAAGAGAGGTTGAATTTGGCTCCGATACTGTTGGTGATAAGGTCACAGCAGTAGCCTGTAAAGCTGCCGGTGGTAAATGGAAGGGAGGTCATGACATATCGGGCCACGTCTTCCTCCTGACACTGGGTACTGCGTTTCTCATGCAGGAGGTCGGTTGGGCTGTGTTGAGATGGTCTGGCAAACGAAACGAGGAGCGATGCGTCGTTATGACCGACGGAGCGCTCAAGAGCGCTAATGTCGAATCTGATACATCTCTGGGCGAAGGTTCCGAGCGACCTGCCTTAGGTCTCGGTGGCAAGTTCGCCGTGGGTGTCATGGGATTGAGTGCTTGGATGCTACTCATGACGGCTATTTACTTCCACACATGGTTCGAGAAGGTGAGCAAAGCCCGAGTAGTCTTTCAAGATGTAGTTGCTAACGACTCCCAGTTTACTGGACTCTTGACCGCGGTGACGGCCTTTTACATTGTGTATATTGTGCCTCGCTTTGTACCTGCTGTTAGACAGGTCATTGGTCTTCCTGGTATATAGTAAGAGACAGGGTGTGATGAGTTATGAGTGATGCAGGTGGAGTACGTAGATGTAAGATAGAACGAATTGCATAATCCCCCTGTAGTAGCATCAACCGGCTCTTTACAGGTTTGTTTCATGTTGTCTCGTAGCACTATACTTGATCAACGACAGATGAACTACTCCAGACCTATCGACTAATATCAATTGTGATGTCATACTATAGTATTGTCATATGTAGGCAGATGCTCTAGCTGCATGACTGGCTATTTATCTCCTTCGTCGAGCAGAGGACTTCGTCTTCTTGAACCCATCCTTAATCTCATCCAAAAGCCCATCAACCGTCAAAACATCCACAGCAACACCAGCGAGACCCTTCGCCACCATAAGTGTCTTCTCGAAAGCAGGCTTGCTTCCCGCTGCGACCTCGAAGGGCGCAGTGTGAGGGCCACTCTTTGGAACCGTGCCATTAGCAAAGGTGATCTGAAACATTGGGCTGATAGCTGGGAAGTCCTGGCTGATATTGCCTTGGTCAGTTGAACCACCGGGCTCTCGCATCTTGTCGACATCAGCATCGGGGAGGTTACCGCCAAGCTCCTCGAACCAACGTGTGTATGATGCAGCGAGGCCATCATTATTGTTCATGTTGGCGTAGCCGTATGGTCGTGTTGTGAAGTTCATCTTTGCGCCTGTGCCGAGAGCACCAGCCTTAAAGCAGTTGTACACACGGTCTGAGAGCTCTTCGAGTTGTTCCTCATTGGCGGCGCGAAGCTGGTAGCTTCCTGATGCATCGGCAGGAATAACGTTGATACGAGTTCCTGCTGAGTGGATGATTCCATGGACACGATCTGTTGTGCGCATCTGCTGGCGCATATAGGACAGAGCACTGTTGGCGAGGAGAAGTGCGTCTTGTGCATTGATGCCTTCCCATGGCCCGGCCGCAGCATGAGCCTCACGACCTGTGTACTCAACATCGACACGATCTGTTGACTGGGCCAGCATGTACGGTGTGTCGGGGCCGTTACTGGGGTGTGAGATCAGAGAGATGTCAATCTTGGCGTCCTTGAAGACACCAGCTTCGAGCATCTTGACCTTTCCACCAAGAGATTCTTCAGCTGGTGTACCAAAGAGAATGACCTTGCCACCAAGCTTCTCCTTGCGCATGACCTCAGCGGTTGCAAGAGCGCCACCTAGCGATGCTGTCGCAATCAAATTATGGCCACAGGCATGTCCCAGTCCTTCCAGCGCATCGTACTCGGCATTGAAGCTCACGACAGGACCATCACCTGAGCCATCAAACACGGCCATAAAAGCAGTGTCGATTCCACCGACTGTATCGGTCACGTTCCATCCATTCTGCTTCTTCATGAACGACGTGAGAAGTTTGTGAGCTTTGAACTCTTTATATCCAAGCTCAGGATTGTCGTGGATGTTCTTGTTGATTGACCAGAGCTCCTTATCGAGTGAGTCGACGTAGTCTGAGACTGCGTCTGTGTATGGACTTGTAGCATTCTTCGTTTGGCGTGCTTCAAGGGTGGTTTGAAGTGATGATGCTGGGGTTGCGAGGAGTGCGAGGCCGAACGCAAAGGCTGCGAGGCCTCTGACATGATCTAGACAGACCATTATAATGTCTTATTCTTCGATATGTAACGAGATCAATTGGAGTCGATGTTGGGATTTTATTACCGTACTCCAAACTAAGTATCACGAAACCTGGACGATGTGTAACAGACTCGCCGTCGCATTGCGGACATGGCAATCGCCCGAACTTATAAGCCACGGCCGTTCTGATCTCCAATACAACTCACTTAGGCGAACCATGATTGCCTGCATCCTCGTTATCACTTCTTTTGGCAGTATCTCAATCGCTCCTCAGTCTAGGACCTAGAATTGTTGCCCGAGACTCCACCTCGCAAATCCCCCGCCCAAGACGTTCTACAGTTACCTTCCTAACTGGGGTATCAATTAAGCAAATCTTTAGAGTTATCATTTAGCTGAACCTGGGTCGTATCCTCACCCCGCTTCGTGGGTCTCTTATTCCCTGCGATGAGTTCGTCTATGTAACCATAATCTTGATATCGATAGCCGATGCGGCACCGACCAAGCATCAGATTGCCGGGATGAAGATTGCAAGCTTCCGAAGGTTTGAGAAATTGATATGGTGTTCTCCATAAGTTCTCCATTACCGTGGCCTAAAGCCGGCCAGCATCCGCGGCAATATTGACCGCCGTTTGTCGACAAAGTCGGGTTTGTGTCAGAGGCCTGTATATATCCTCATCGGAGGAGTATTACGTATCACGGTCCATTCAAAAGAGGACCCAGTATCTTACACTATGAGTTGAGCTCTGAAGTGAAAAGGTAGAGGTAGTTAACATTTATTCTAGTCACTAAGTAGGTAGTTAACATTCATTCTAGTCACTAAGTAGGTAGTTATGCCCATCAAGTAGCTATTCGATGGGATCTCTAAACAAATTCCAGATACCAAAGTAGATCGAAGGCGGTCAGTCGTTATAGCACCCAGGATTCATGATAGTTGCCTAGAAACGGTGATACAGCGTCTATTTCAGATGGACTCTTGGTGATATATGAGATGCAAAGACTCGACAATTAGAGCTGTTCACACCTTTGGATCTTTAATAGGCAGATCTGCGCCCAATGGGTCGTCGGTGGAATCTTCGTCTGAGATGCCTGGCATATTTGGGAATGGCTCTCCTGGCGCTGGGCAAGATATGGGGTAAGGTCTCTCAGAGGAAACGCATGCATGTAACTCCCAGTCGTCCCAGTATTCTTCATCGATAGTTGCAACGGGAAAGACATAGGTGTCAGCCTCTACACTCATACCATTCTCCAAGAAAACCGTGATAGACATGACAACTCGCTGAGGACTGTTGTAATGATATTCCTGCCGTTTCTCTAGGGTTTCACAGATCAAAAGAAGGCCCGGTATCTCTTTGGGGCCAGGAGGCTGTGATGGAGAAGGATTGATAGCACTCCCTTTGTATGGCAAGACTGAGAAGACTGTGACAGGCTTTATCATGGAAGAGATATAGTCTGTGTTAGAGAAGGAGCCGGTCAGCTTGACAGAGAGAAGTCTGATGTGGTACTCGTCATTCCCGCGGATGAAAACGGGTTTGATTGGTACAGAGGCCATGTTGAAGACCAGAAGCAGTTGCCGGAAGCGTTAGAGTCGAAGAGACGAGAAGTGTTGGATATAGGCTTGAGGATAGTGAAGAGGAGAGAGGCTGTGCTGGAGACCAGGAGTCAAAATTATTGCGGTGAGATACCAAGACAAATTTATACTCAATAGTATTGTAAGTAAATTCTTTCTTGTGGGAGATAATCATTCAATGTCGAGGCCATGCCCATATTAGCCTTGTGTATGCAATGCCTCTTTGATCAATCAAAGCCTCAAAGGCGTGTGGTCTGTTGCAGCCAAAGGGTTGGAACTAGTTGACTAGCCAAGAAAGACAATAGCATCACAAAGAGAACTTCAAAAGGACTTTTTTTGAATTGAATAAAATTGAATTACGGGACGAAGAGTAGAGTTGACTATCGGAACCTCTGGACGAATCACATCTAACAATCATCATCGCCAACTTTATCATCTACCTTGACAAGAATCTTTCCCCTAGCATGAAGCCCACCGAGCTTCCTATAAGCTTCCTTGGTCTCCTCAAATGGCCAGATACTGTCTTTGACCAGTTTTATATCGCCACGGCCCAACATATCCGCGACAGCCTGACGATCATCAAGTGTAGGGCTCATCATAGATGTACCCAACCATCTCCGTCCAACACCACCGAGCCATGGTGATACTGGCCACCATTCGTTGAGCTTCATCTGCAGCACAGCACGGAGGAAGTCCGGAACGAAGAAGGTGGGTGGCTTGATACCGACGGAGGAATAGTTGCCTCCGGGTACGAGATAGGATGGTGAGGCGAGATATAGAGCTTGATGACCTAGGGTGTCGATGATGGTATTGAAAGGTTCTGACGAGAATCTTTCGGCGAGGTGTTTAGAAAGCTGGTCATGTTGCGTATAGTCAATAACCTGCGAAGCGAGTTAGTTGGCGTTTCATTTCATAAAGGGCTTAACTGACCTCATCTGCACCAAGACTCTTGACCAACTCGACATTCTTGCCGCTGCATATACCAACGACATATCCTCCAGGTCCTACAACCTTTCGGAGCATCTGCACCGCCAGAGAGCCGATTCCGCCACTTGCTGCATTGACTAAAACACGATCGCCTGCCTCTGCACCGGACTCGTCCACAAGCTGTCGTGCTGTCAAGCCGGGTAGTAAGCAACCAGCTCCATCAGCAAGGCTCACGCCCTCTGGTTTCTTCACAGCATATCTAGCTGGAATTCTAACATATTCAGCTAAAGCACCTGTTCCCGTAGGCAGAGTATGGCTGGCTGGCAACATAGCAAGAATCTTGTCACCCTTATTGAATCTCTTCGACTGTACCGATCCAGACTCAGCATCAGGATGCCATACATCGATCACAGTGCCTGAGAAGTCCATCTCAGGAACACAAGTTGGCTTTCGAATGAATGGCGGAACGAGAGTCATCTGGAATATGGCACCTGGATTCAAGCCTGCAAAGGCCACTTTGACAACAATCCATTCTTCTGGGTTCGGCACATCTTTTGGCAGGGGAAGAGGAGGTGGTAAGGTTGGAATTGTCTGACTTGTAAGACTGAGGACGTCCCATGGTAGACCTCGCTCTGAAAATACCCAGGCTCTTGAATCTGTCATTTTGAGGTGTTGTTGATGAGGGGTTTGTGATACTGGACGATGAGTATTGTGGCGGTTAAGCCAAGCTATGTTGGGCTTTCAGCCGCACTTGTTAGTTCAAAGTGTAAGCTGTCACTCAAGCTCGACCAGTCGGCATGATTCCTTTGCCAAGTCTTTGCTACATCTTCACATAAGACGGGGTATTGACGTCCGATAATAACTTTGGCGCATAAAAGCTTTGTCGCTGTGTGAAAGGAATACTTAGCAGTCACTTAGTGTGGAGATTTGACAATTGATATAACGCAATAGAATGGTCAAAAAAGTAAATTAAATACAGACACGAAATTAAAAGAACCATGATGCTGTTTTCAACACATGACATTGAAGCAGCGAGTTGATGTTGGGATGGCTACCCTAGATGGCGGACCCTGATTGCGATCTGTCCTATTTGCACAAATGAAAGACATCCGGATAGATTATGCATACTCCTGAAACATAATCTGAGTAGTGAAATATACACCGTATGCCCACTGCTAGTTGGGAATTAGTTCGGGACAACATATCTGGGGCTTGATTGCAGCTAGCTCATTGGAGCGTTGGCGTAATTTGGACCTCAAATTGCATGGGGTCAACAATCCAATTTGCCACAAAAGGAGAAGCGAGATAACAACAACAAACAAATTCCGCCAGCCCTGATATCGTTGAAAGCAGAACAGACCCCCTCGTGTTTGACCCCTCTATCAGAAATGCGCTGTACCTCCCGTAATACGGTAGCCTAGAACCAAATAAACCCCTAAACACCTATCAATCAATCTCCACAGCGCAGAAAATACGGCTGCCTTCAGCGGCAACCCTGCTGTAAGACCCAGCAACCACAGCAACCAAAAGACCACTTTTCAGCAAAAACGACAGCGCACAATTATTCAGTTATCCGGCACAAATGAAATTAGCTTATTCCATATCAGCAAAATTTGGGCAGGCCAATTTATGTACATAATCAGACCACACCAAGGCTACCGCCTTTTCACCGCCAGGCACCGGAATTCTCACTCATTTTACTTTTTAGGCACCATTTTTACCACTTGGTCAATAAAGTCGTCGTCCTTTGGCAAAGCCTCCTCAAGTCAGCTCCTCGATAACTTCACCACGTAACGTACTCGCACCCCCGTACGCGTAAGAGGCAAACGTCAGCAAAAATGCGTGAGATTGTGAGACCTGAATTTTCTCTTTATTCGCTGTCGGATTTGAGTTTGACTGAGGCTAACCAACCCCCGTTTGACAGGTGCACGTTCAAGTCGGCCAATGTGTAAGGGCCACCCAACCAATTTTTCTGCTTTGAGGGACATGTGTTGAGTTGATGATTGCAGGGCAACCAAGTCGGCTCCAGTTTCTGGTAAATGCTACCGCAGGCGATTATTTGAGTGTAGAGACTGACGAGTAATCAGGCAAACCGTCTCTGGGGAGCATGGCGTTGACGGCAGCGGCTCGTGAGTGAAATGAAGAGTCGGTGACCCTTATTTGCCTCAACCTAACAATTTCTCAAAGATACAACGGAACCGACGACCAGCAGCGAGAGCGCATCGACGTCTACTTCGCCGAGGCGCGTCTCCCCCTCTCACTCACCGTCTTTTATTTTCACTAACCGTCTCCCTTTAGGCCACAAAGGATAAGTACGTGCCCCGCGCGGTCCTTGTGGATCTTGAGCCCGGTCCTCAGGATGCCATCCGCGCCGGTCCCCTAGGCCAGCTTTTCCGCCCCGACAACTTCGTCGCCGGAAATGCCAGTGCCGGTAACAACTGGGCCAAGGGTCATTACACCGAAGGTGCTGAGCTCGTTGAGGAGGCCATTGATGTCGTGCGACACGAGGTTGAGAACTGTGAGCATCTTCAGGGTTTCCAGCTCACCCACTCTCTCGGCGGTGGTACCGGTTCCGGTATGGGAACGCTTCTTCTGTCGAAAATCCGTGAGGAGTTTCCCGATCGCATGATGGCTACTTTCTCCGTTATGCCCTCGCCCAAGGTTTCTGATACAGTTGTCGAACCTTACAACGCCACTCTGTCATTGAACCAGCTTGTCGAGAACTCCGATGAGACCTTCTGTATCGATAACGAGGCTTTGTACGACATTTACGAGAAGACCCTGAAGATCGCTGATCCTTCTTATGCCGATCTTAACTACCTGATCTCGACAGTTATGGCTGGCGTGACGACATGTTTCCGATTCCCCGGTCAGCTTAACTCTGATCTGCGCAAGTTGGCCGTCAACATGATTCCCTTCCCTCGACTTCACTTCTTCATGGTTGGATTTGCGCCTTTGACCGGTCGCAAGATGCAGGGTTTCCAACATCTTACCGTGCCCAGCCTTGCTCAGCAGATTTTCGATAACAAGAACGTCATGGCTGCTGCTGATTTCCGCAACGGTCGATACCTCACTTGTTCCGCGATTTTGTAAGTTTTGATTTGAAAAAAATGTCATGAGATGAGACGGACTAACGTGAAATTAGCCGCGGTAAGCTATCGACAAAGGAGATCGAAGACCAGATGCTCAAGGTGCAAACCAAGAACTCAGAGTATTTCGTCGACTGGATCCCCAACAACGTGCAAACCTCCGTCTGCTCTGTTCCCCCCAGAGGTCTCCCCATGGCCGCCACATTCGTCGGAAACTCCACCGCCATCCAGGAGATCTTCAAGCGCGTCGACGACCAATTCTCCGCCATGTTCCGTCGCAAGGCTTTCTTGCATTGGTACACCAGCGAGGGTATGGACGAGATGGAATTCACTGAGGCCCAGTCCAACTTGCACGACTTGGTCAGCGAGTATCAGCAGTACCAGGATGCTGAGATTGACGACGAGGTTGAGGAGTATGAGGGTGAGGGTGAGCCCGAGGAGTACGAGGGCTAGAGGGATTGGAGAGCTGGTTAAGATGATAAACTATTTGGCTTATTACTTCTTTATTACCCCCAAAATGCTTCGTCCCCTTCGAGTTCTTATATAGCATTCAAAACTGAAATTGGTTTACTTAGGCTTTGTTTTATAGCCGATTCATAATTATATGGTCCTTTTTAACTTTTGAAATCCCTTAATCATGCTTGACGTACATTGTGTCAAAGCCGACGTTCTTCCACTCGCCTGTCTCAGTGTTGAGAGTGAGATTTGTGTGCTTGACTTCTCCATATCGAAGAGCACCAGACTCGGCCCGACCCCCAGCAACAGGACGCTTCAAATGGTTGTCACCAGAGACGACGGTGAAGTTCGCCAGAGGGATATCCCAGGAGTTGCGAGAGGCGACAGAAGGAGAGCCTGAAAGTGTTAGTGAGACTTATGTGAGGACCAGGCGTTTGAATCTTACCATAGAATCGGGACGAGACCTGCTTAGCATTCACATCCAGAATGAAGTATCCTCGGTAATAACCCTCTTGCCACTGAAGCTCAGGGTTCTTCTGAACTCTGGCGCGAGCAGCCTTGCCGGCTGCAGGCTCGATAGGGCCACCAACTCCGTTAGAGCTGACAGCGGTTCCAGCGAACTCGACACCAATACTTCCGGCACCTGTCTTGTTGTCGTATTCCTTGGTCCCAAGCCAAACGAGATCCGATACCTGTCGTATATCAGATGAGTTGGGATGGGAATGGTGATGATACATACCCAGTTCTGGTGGCTGTCTCCAGCGAGGAAGATGTTGTTTCCAATATCGTTGTCGTACAGATGCTTCAGAGTGCGGTTTCGGTTGGCGACATAGCCCTTCGTAGGTCAGTACTTGTAACAAAACCAAAAGACTGGTCAGTCACTTACACTCCAGTTATCACCAGGAAGAACCTCGCCATTACCCCAATCCTCGGTGATACGCGAGAAGATGATCTGGTTGCCAACGATTCTCCAGGCGGCACCTCGGTCCTTAGACTTGCTAAGAGATCGATAGAACCAGTTCTCCTGACGACTTCCCATGAGAGTGCGGCTGGGATCATCGCGGATCATGTCGATGTAGTTGTCATTCCAGTCGAGGCTGGTGATGCTGCGGTCGTAGTTTCGAGTGTCGAGGATGATCAGATCTAGGAGCTTGCCCATTTGGAAAGATCGCCAGACTCGAAGACCGTCGTCTAGATCAGTTTGGCTGATATGGAGGTTAGTTGGAGCTAGTTCTAGGGCTGGCTTTGATATTTACCGGATGGGCATCCACTCGAAGTAAGCTCGGACGGCGTTAACCTTTCGAGTGTCAACGGTAACCTTGCGGCCCTCCTTCAAGAAGGATTCTTCAGTATTGTTAAGACCAGAGAATCCATCTCTGTAGCCGTTGTTGGCGAACTCTGCCAATCGTCAGATAGACCTAAGGATGTGCCCGCAGGACTTACCGTGATCATCCCAAGTCGGGATCCAAGCAAAGTTCTGTGACAGAAGCTGCAGATCGGGATCCGTGCGGTACTAGTGAGATGTTCATGTGAGCGAATTCCCTTCCAAAAGTCAGGCCGCGGAGTGACTAACCTGTCCATGGCGAGTTCGGTAGTCGTGAAGAGTGAAGATCTCAGCAGAGGGCTGGCTAGCCCGGCTTCCGTTGGCTCCATACTCATAAATATAATCTCCCAGATGGATAACATAGTCGTGCTCATCCTTTCTGGCGGCGTTGCCATAAGCATTGAAGTAGCCATTGGCTGGGACGATTAGCTTTAGCTCTTAGCTATATCAATGACAGAAATGAGCTTACGGTAGTTGCTGCAGGAGAACACAGCGAAGCTCAGATCAGAGACGTCATCGTTGGCGGTAGGAGCAGTCTTGGTGCGGCCAACAGGGCTCTTGACATTCGAGTCACAGACTTTGAACTGGTAGTAGTAAGTGGTGAGAGGCTTCAAGCCATCAGCTTCAACCTAGAAATTGTCAGTCAAGATACCCCAGTCTCTGTTTCAAAAGATCATGCTCACTTTGACAGTGTAATCGATATCAGAGGTCGTATAAGCTCGTCCACTAGCGGCCGTCTTCCCATTTCCAGAAGCAGACTTGGACTCATAAACCTTCCACTCCACACAAATAGGATGAGGATCAGCCTTGATATACTTCTCAGTCTCATGACTGTAATGTCCCGCGGTGCCGTTCACAACATTCTCACTCTCATCAGACTTAGCGGAGGGTGCAACACGGGTCCAGAGGATGACACTCTGAGGCCAAGGATCTCCGGAGGCCACTCCGTGGGTGAAGTTGAGCTGAGAAGGATCATAAGGAGTGTTGCCGCGCTTCAACGATCGACGCTTGACCAATGGAACATCGACTCCAAGACGAGCATGACGACGAGATGGACTGGCGTAGTTCAAGTTGCCGTCGAACTCGGCTGTCACAGCTGTAGCCAGAAGGCCACAAGCATAGAGAACCACAGCAGACTTCATATTGACTATGACAAAAACCGTTTGATAGAGACAAAAAACAAGCTTATCCTGCGTATATGTCTCTTTTTAAGCTTGTAACGAGCTTCATCCCAACCCCGCCTCCGTTATCGTCCATGTTGCCGCCGAGATGCCGGTAGCCAACAAACTGGCCAGGCCCGTACACGTTTTCGTCCTGTGTATTGCATCACCACTCTTGTGGCCCTGGCCTAGTGTAACTGGGTCCTTGGTGTCACGGTCAACGAAAGAGGTAGCGATGTGACGTTGTTGACTGACCAGTAGGAAAGATAAGGATTGTAAGCATCGAATGCTAACGTTGGTTGCAATCCACGTGGAAGTTCGGAAGTTTTTATCTTGGTGTTGGTGTGATTCGACATCGTGGTGTGGTTTGAGGATCTTATTGGTTGTCTTGGTTGCATTGATGAGGTTTTGTGTTGTCCTGATTGGAGCTGCTACTATTGAGATCGAGGAGTGGAGACTATAACGGTAGAACGATTTAGCGAGTGTCGATCTGATGATTTCAAGCTTCTGGGCATTTGATTGCTTCTTTACATGAGGCACTTCATATGTGTCTGTATGTATTTCTCCGAAGCAATGGCAGACTTGTCTGTTCAGGGTTGGAAGTTACTTTGGGCTATAGCTTATCTACTTCTGTGGCTTACATCACATATGTAAACATGGTTTTACAAAATTTCGTGTTTGTCACGAGATATATTATGTATTATGCCGAAGTACTTGGAAAGGAAAACCAATGTGATTCATGCTACACCTTACCAACTCGAAGCTGCTCTTGGGTGGCAGTTCTGTGATTAACCGCCGTCAATTTGTTTCTCTCTATTTTTAGCACACCACGTGACACTACATCTATCATATCCCAGCACGAACACGCCTTTCCCAAGTTTCCATTTCCTCTCCCAACAACAAAGATTCGCCCGTGTATATAAATTGGATAAGATGCCTGTACCACCGCTTCGGCCTAAGATATTTCGATGGGCCAAATTCAACCTGGAAGCGCTCCTGCTGCTTGCAGACAAATTACGAGGTCGATCATGTACCTGCGATGAGTCCAAGGTCCCCAAGAGCGGTAGCTTGAACTGGGTTATATTCCTCACCTTCGATGATGGGGCACCACTTTGAAGTTATATACGCCTTGGGGAGGACAGCTGATCGTCATTGCATGGTTGGTCCTTGTTGGTGTTGGTGGCAAGGAGTTCGACAGGTCGCTTTTCATAAACTTCCTATTTGCTGGCAAACTACAAGTCCCGTTTTATCCGTATGGCGATACGCTTTCTATAAAAGAATCTCCTTTATTGGTGTTCAGAGGCGGCGCAGCTTGTCCCCACCCGACCCCATGAAACTGGCTGCGTAAGTGTTGGTCGTCTGAGTGTTGGTCGTCTGAGTGTTGGTCGTCTGATAGCATCCGAAGCGGTTCGAACGGTGAGCGCTTAGTGGCCGTTTCACCAAGCGCTGGATGTGGCCTGCTATGAACTTTAATATCACGATTTCATTATCGGCAAAAGGATCTATTCATAGCGATATCAAACCGACCTCTGCGATGTGAACAGAGACCTGCCGATCTCTGCTCTTGTGGCTTAGTCATCACTGCCCTCCTGCTAGCCCTTTCTTGATCCTCAGAACCGTGCTGATATGGCTCATAGCCAGCTGGGTCTTTTCGTGCGTTGCAAGAAGTCTCGCCGTCTTGACCACGTTCTTGATCTGTCTCCCGTTGAGCTCAACACTTGCCAATTCACCCAGCTCATCTTCAGAAAGACTGCTTTCATCGTCACCAATATTCACAAATGTCTTCCAGATGTGCAACCTGCTCGTGTAGTCCAGATTAGGATAGTGAATAGTGAGATGAATACGAGACTCAAAAGCCGGATCAAAAGCTGAAACTCGGTTGGTCGTCAGAAACATGACGCCTTCAAAGTATTCGAGGAGTCTAAGAAAAACCGATACGAGTTTGTTTCGCTTGATATCGGACGTAGTTCGACACTCAAGAAAGACATCGCACTCATCGAGAAGAAGGACTGCTCCCCATCTTGTTGAGAGCTCAAGAGCGCAGTCTAGCTTCTGTTCAACTTCTTGAGCTACATCCCCCAACTCAGCAGCACTCATGTTGTAAAGTGGTCTTTGCATGATCTCGGCAACTGACAGGAGATGATGTTAGTAACGTATCATCAAATCCCATCTGACCAGAGTAATTACCAGATTCAGCTGTGAGTGTTTTCCCAGTTCCCGGCTCTCCACTCAGAAGCATGATAATCCCCCTTCCTGCATTGGATTAGTCAAACTCGATCTTCATTTTATCTTTCTAGCCTTACCTTTGCCTTGAATTACGTCATCAAAACTGTCTAAGCCAGACATCTGAGCACCAACAAATGCCTGAATGATTCGTTTGTAATCGTGCGGCAGCACTAGCTGATCAAAAGCAGTCGAGTTCCATACTACGTCTTTGACGAGCTCAATGTCGAATAATCCTAAGTTTGCCGTGAGAAAATGGTATTGGGTATGTATTCTGAGCCAACATACCCCATTCTTTAATTTTCAGGCAGAATCCTTTGACGACGTTCGTACATAACGCGTACTGGCTTTCGGAGAGTCTTTTGTTGGGTACATCTTATGAGACGGTTAGCTTCTGTCAACCATCTAGCCAAGGCTCCAACTCCTGGAGCAAAAGGCCTTTAGACTGCTCCGAGATCAGGATACGTACTTGAGCTTTGTGAGCCATTGGTCAAACCCGTTTTGGCGTATGGTCTTGTTGGTAGAGGCCCAAAAGTGAGAAAATCAACAGATTTATCATGATGTAGCTCATTGCCACTAAACACAGAGCTTTTAGAAGCCTCAAGTGGGTGAAGTGGGCCAGCCGTACCGCGATTGAACCACAAGAATGTTCTGGAGTCAATGATGATCCGCTCATTTTTCACCTACACAGCTTGTTAGAGGACTGAATAGGCATCCAAGGAGGTTCTGACATACGTGACGCTGCTTTGGGATCCCTGAAGTTGTGTGAGACAGAATATACATGCCAGAATATGTCTTGTGGTTGATCCCTTCCAAGCTCTCAAATAATTGACCACGCTGCGCGAGTCGCTTTCTAATTTCATCAAAATCCGGACATAGATGTGCTGGGATAACCTCTAGCTCCAGGATGGGTATGACGTTCTCAAAAGGTGATATGGTCAAGGTTGTGTCTGTGTACCCGAAGGAGTCTCCATCGGTGTCGACGAACCGCACACTAAGCACGTATGCCACAGTTCCATCTGGCGTCTTGGAGTAACTACCACTACTCAACTTGAACAGCCTATCGCTTCCTTCAATCCTGGTGTAGACTTCGACATCGGGCTCAAAGAGTGTCCACACATAGTCAAAGGATATGACGCCATTATCCAAAAGATCCGAGGCTTGTTCGATGCGTGGCTTGATCTCGGCTTGTATGATATCTGCCAGAAGCTTGTAATGGGAACACTCCTCGGAGAAATCAGTTGAACTATTTCTCGGGTCGGCTTGGTTGAACTCATCCCATCTATAGAAAAACTCTCGAAAAGGCGCATGAAACTCGAGTTTTTTGAGCTTGGTGTTGATACCCTTGTAGCCTTCGAAAACCGGACCAAGAATCTTTTTGAGCAGTGGACTTTGTACTGTGATAGAATGTAGCGAGAGGACCGATTCATCAATTTCACCATGTTCCTTCTCGCGGCGGACAATGAGTGCGTACTTGGCTGAGGCTTGGGATGATCTTCCATCGACTCCGATTTCCTCGTCCGTCCACTCTTGCCAAGGGTCCCAGCTGCTCTTCCGGTAAATATCTTTAGTCTCAGCGGCCATGCCCACCTCTGCCGGGCTACTCGAGTTATTTGGATGATCATGGTTCTTTTGATTGTGCTCGTCTGAGCGCGTAAACCACGGACTGCCCATGTTTTTGGGTCACGATGAGATCGCAAGGAAACTAGTACCAGAGCTGCTGTTGACGAATGTAGTTGGTCGACTGAGATCCAGGGAGCTTTGACTGTTCACACCGAATGAAAAGATCAACCGTTGACGTTTAGTTTCAGCACACGACATGAAGTCCCTAGTATAGACCGACCCAAGAGCAAGAGGAGCGCAGTATGCGCCAGCATGTGAAGACTTGTCTCAATAAAGCGACAAACAACCCATCCTCCCTGCAGGTAAGTGATCTGACCTGTGATAGAACATGCGTGTATTCGCCTCGTAGAAACAAAGACAGCTGAAAGGCAGCTTGGAGCCCAACAGCTGATTGGCGATCTGCAGGTGCCCAAAGAAGGATGCCAATCGTAACCCAATGAAGAAGCGTCATTTAAAAGCTGGCCAAGCTATTGATATCTGATATTGCGTGGCCCCGCTCACCCCGTCCTATCAAAAAAGGGGACGTAGAGTTTGTTCAGCTTGCATTGTAGCTCATACTTACATATCACATTGTCAAATGACGGTGTGTAGGCCTCAATCTCTGCTGTCAGGCCTGCATTGCCGCACTGTTGCATAAGCTCAGTTTGGACACATCGTATATCATGAACAGCTATTTGAGGCTTTCCGGACCTCCCGGGAATTACTACTTGACAAAGTCATGCTGTAGAACATCCAGAAATGGCCTAGGGGCGGAACCAATCCGAAGAAGGTGTTAGCTCTTTAGATTGATCATCGTCAGGGATCACAGATGCTGGTACCCTGTTCTTTTGCACATATCATGAATAAGTCTGACTCACTATCCGTACTTTCTACTCAAAACGTACAAAAGCCCAGTAATACATATACTTATCCATCTATGATCTAGCCATAACAAAAAAAAGTCTCGAACCTTTTTTATTCCAGACTATACACACCCTCCTGCTAATTGATAGCTGAGTATCCATGCGTGATCTCTCACTCATACGACTCCTGTAAGATTCTCGCCCGCTTCTTCCCTTGCAAAGAACTCTCATCACCATCATAACCGTTGTCTAGATGACGTTTCCGAGCTGTCTGCGTCGGATCTTGAGATTCAATTCTTGCTTCGTTGAGCAAGTCAACAACTGAGGCCTGATAGGTTCCTGACTCCGGTATATCTATATCCATGTCAGTTCTCAATTGATCTTCAGATTCGTGGTAGTCCATAGGTGCAGCGTCTACCGCTTCCTCGCCACTCGTTCCTAATAGCTCTTCCAGCCAGTTTCCAGTCGTATACTCTAGTAGGATGTCCTCGATCGGAATCCCTCTCATATCGGCATATAGACGACTAGCTATCTCAAAATGAATCAGATCTTCGTGCTTACGCAGTTCTTTATGCTGGAGGTAATTCTGGAAATATAAGAGGGCCTGGCACAAGAAATCTTCCGGGTCGAGTAGGGCAAGACTTTTCTCAATGACAGAGTGGGTGATTTCAAACCTGGGTTCAGGCAATTCCAACTCAGGCGGACCGGTTATTCTTAGAATTGACCAGTAAAGGCACTTTGAAAGCTCTTCGCGGTCGTCTCTGTCCATTTTAGGAGGTTGTTAGGTGTCAGCATTTGCTAAGAGATATGGTTTGAGCATAAGAAGTAGGCTGAGTATTTGTAGTTCAAACTAACCTGGTCTTTCGACTTTTGTTCACTGGCCTAGTATATTAGGTGTGATTGTGTTCGACTGTCTCAAAGACTAGCATCGTTGCTTCTTTGTTCAGCTTCTTAGTGAGACAATGATGCATGTTCATACTGCAATGTATTCATTTCTTCATTTTAAAAAATGTCTATCTTGTCCTCAGAGAAAGAAAACTCACCATAGAAATTTGATTGCTCTTAATGTGCTTAATTTGAGTTCTGTCGTAGTAAACTAAACGTGGACTAATACAGCCGTGAGACTTTGATCTCTGAGAAGATGGCGTTCTCACTGGTGAGCCTTGTGAATATAGTTGTATCAGCTATCTGTGCTACCCAGGGGCATCACTGGTGAGCCATGCTTCCTAGGTTTGAGGGGTGCCACGGGCGAAGAATCCACGAGAACATTGATAACAGTAGGTCCATCTCTCATCAATGCTTCTTTGAGTGCTTCTCTCAGCTCCTTCTCCCCTGTAACCGTAGATCCCTCACACCCAACTGCCCGTGCCAATAACGCAAAGTCTGCATAAGGAATGCAATATGGAGGTGGGACATCTCCCGAAGCTTGAGACGGTTGATCAAAAGTATCATATTGGCTGCCATTCATGACTAGCCAGATGGCTTTCGATCCATATAGAACGGCGGTGCTCACCTCTGACTGCTTCAACATTGCTGCGTCACTAACAATGGCCACCGCGTGATTGTCCGCAAGGCCCATGCCGACAACACCGCAGACAGCGTGACTCAAGGGAGCGGAATCTAGGTTTGATCGATAGAGCCCATGTTTGGGGAATTTCAGGTAATTGGCTGTCCAGCAGAGACTTTTTCCGGCTTCGGCGATGATCGAACATGCACCTCCATTGATCGCGACCTGAACAACATACATGATTTTTGATGGGTGGATCCGTCCTTTTGATGTAGCTGGCATTGGCGGGATCATGGCCTTTGGTATGGCCGGCTTTACAATTCTGTGCCCAGTAACCTTTATCTCCAACAAGGCTCTAAGAAAGAGACCGATCTCAGCTTCAATAGCAACCGAACCCTTGGGCATGTTTCGTTTGACCTCGGAAGTTTCCAAGCTAACACAGTAGAAAGCCGCATCGACCCATTCCCACTGGATAAACATGGAACTCAGCTCAGCTGCCTTGGATCCAAGAAGAAGGACCCCTGTGGGCGGATTAGCTCTAATGGTAGGGCTAAGCGATGCCCCTAAACCTGTGTGCCTTGATACAAGGCATGGGTCTCTGGGAAAATCCCCTTGGCGCGGGGCGTAGCAAGAACGGGGAGATCGTATCGTTCTGCAAGCTTCATGACAAGAGCCGAGGCACCACGACAGCCATAACCGATCCAAAGTACAGAGCCCTTGGTTTTAAGCATTTCAACAACCCCCTTGCAAGCATCAAGGGCCTGGTTAGATAAAGAGGGAAATGGGATAAGTTCGAATTTCGGATGTTGTTGCGGTATGAGTGATTTGCTTCTGGCGTCAGTCAAGAAAACACCCAAGACGCCCCCAAGTGGATCACGTCTAATCCGCATCAAGGTTTGTCGTAGTCGCCATACATCCAATTCGTCCCTGACGATCACACAGCAGCTGAGTGCACTATCGACAGTTGGTCCAGTCAGCCCCTCCACATCCATTGGAAAGGTCTCCTGAACAAGTCGACGACCTGTTCGATCAGCCTCCTCGCTCGTCAAGCCAGCAATGAAGACGATACGTGCTCCGTCTGCACGAGCACAACGTAATCCAGTGATAGCATTCGTGATTCCTGGCCCGCTCGTTGCGAAAACAACAGCGAATTTGCCAGTCTGTATAGAATACTCTGCCGCGGCAAATGCAGCCCCTGATTCATGGTGAAAGTGGTAAACTTTGATCTCTGGGCGATGTAGGGCTTTCCAGATGTGATGGATGTTGGTTCCAGAGACGCCGAAGGCTTTATCACAACCAAAGGCGGGCAGGCACTCAACTATTGCATTCGCGTAGGTCTGCATGGTGGAATGTCTGAGTTGGTGAGGTGAAAAGAACGAAGAGTCAAGACTCGGGGTTATACACCTGCCAGCCGTTCCTCCGTCAGCTGGTGATAATTGAGATACACAGAAGGTAATATGGGGGACATATGGGCAACACTTGCTGCACTAGTGTCATACACAAGGATAATTAGGTAGGTAGTCAACCGGGGATCACACTTTCTCATCCTGAACCAAGATCAACATGAGTTTTCTAAATTTACAGAGTGTTTTTGTGTTTCAAAAACGCATAGGTACCATAGGAAAGCAAAGACGTCCTGGAATTGGAAGGCAGCATTATCACCAAGATCTCCCGCGTTGGAAGGAGTTTGACGGTCTGGCACCACGATACGCAGTATCTCTGATAAAGGTGACCAAGTCCTTGGTACATTTCAGTACCTGGACGCAGAGGTGGTCGTGGTAATTGTTAGGATGTTCCAGAATATCAAAGCTTGACGTTGCGCGGAGTCAGGTCAGTAATCTCACACTTCGGTGTCAGGGTAAAGTCAGCAAAATGCCCAGAGTCTTGGGTTTCTTCAGCGTCGCCAGGTAGCATATAGTATAATCTGACCACGTGATTGATCAATAAATCTGATGTTTGCTTCTGTTTGGTGATTGAATATAGAAGAAATGAGGTGTCGGGAAATCAGTAAGTGGAGGAGAGGCCCAACCCAACCTGAGCCCAAGGCCTCATTGAGACAGAGGCAGAGACAGAGACAGGGGTGTCGCATCCGTGGAAGCCGCGGAAAGCGCTAAAGACTTGGAATACGAAGGCAACAAGGCATCAACCACGGATCAACCACTTTTACTGACATGACAACAACTCATCAAAATTCCGATTTACGCTGCAAGCAATGAGATTAAAAAGCATGATATTATATTCATACTCCTTAAAACCATATCAATAGCCAACAATTGCTGCCTTGTGCCAAACACCTCCATACACCCCTATCCAACTTGAGATATCTTCAACAATGGAACCTAACAAACCCGCTCTCAAAATCGTTCGAATAAGTTCTCGTGAGCAACTCGAAGAGCTCGTCGACTTTATTTGCGACGCCTTCATGGAAGACGACCTGTTCTGCGCCATGGTCCCTGGTCGCCATGAACACCCCGAAGCAGCTCGAAGCATGTGGCGCATGACCCTCGTCGAGGAGTACGGTAGGAAAGGCTCAGTGCTTCTCGCTGCTCGTCGTCAGGGAGAGAATGGGGAAGTGAGCGAGTTTGTTGCCTGTGCAGTTTGGTGTCGTTGTGGAAACAGTGATCTCGCTCGAAGCTGGCAGGGAGATAACTGGAACAAGCGTGAGTAAGCATTGAATTTCTGAGAATGGCAGTATAACTCACCATGATCAACAGGCATTGCCAGGATTGAAGCTGCGTGGACCATGTTCTATAGCTTCTCCCTTCGACAAGCAGGTCCCGGTATCGCACTAGACGCCTGCATCGCAGCAGGAGCAGCCGCAGAGCAAGCTTACAAGTTCTACCCCGATGAGCGCTGGCGTCTCGGCCTCCTAGCTACCTCGCCCAAATGCCAGAGAACCGGGATCGGAAAGCGTCTTGTCCAGTGGGGCCTTGACCGCTGCGAGGAGGAGGGAGTCCCAGCAACGCTCGAGTCCAGTGTATCAGGACGACCACTCTACGAAAAGATGGGATTCCGAGAGGTAGGCACTGTGAGCTTCTATCAAGGCAAGTGGTCCATGCCTGCCATGCTCAGACCTGTAGAGGAGGACAAGAAGACGATTTAGAAGACAGCTTTGTCAGATTCAAAGGCTGAAGGCATGGTTTGAAGCAACCGGGATCAGTGATTGCGAACAAGGGCGTATGCTTGAGATGTATGATGGATGGCATGGCGTTTCATTCTTGACTATTCTGAAGTTGACTATTCTGAAGTTCTTGTTTTATTTGCTACGCTATTAAATTCGTGATGATGAAAATCAGTGATTGGATCGACGGCTTGCAGATGACGAACATCAGGCGTTAATGCTGGTGATATTGAAGGAAGTCCTCCATAGAGAAACTTGGTTGGCCGTGAATTGGAAGGCTTCCAAGTGATGAGCTGGCTTGAAGTGCGGGGAGCTCCTTTATCTTGATGCTGTGCTAGGCCATCTTCGCAGACGCGACCCTCCACTGCAAGGTGAGGCTCGCCATCAAACTATCGACACTTTACTCGGGCAAACATGGCGATCAGAGATGTATGAGTCAAATATGTATATGATTGATTGAGTTCAGCTACTTGCGTGAGAGTAATAATGTTTCCCCTTCCCATACCACCACGAGCAAGATACTGTGATCCGGAATTCCCTGAAAGTCCATGGTGGGCATTGGTGAGAGTGTTGTTTTGAGTTGATAGACCTGACAGCTGATGCTTGCATCGCGCGCCCTCCTGGAGGTGAGGTTGACAGGATCATCCTGCTGCGAAGCTCCCCAAATATGTCCATGGTCTTGGACGTCGCCCCATCCATGATTATATGGATTGGCTCTTCCTCATAAGACAGCATGGTCTTAGCGCAACGCTTCGCATCGCCGTCAAAGGTTGGGGGCGACATTGTTATGGCGATGAATGGTAATGAAGAGTAAAAGGAGCAGATGAAGAAGATTGGGGAAAGTGTAAACAGAAAGTAGGGGTGCTGGGTCGTCGACCTCCACGAAATTGCACGCTCCGGCGTGACAGCGTACTGGGGATGCCTGTGTTTACGCACTCCGGTCCATGGTAACAAATTCCACGAAGGCGTCCCTAGTCTTGGACGTTGCCCTGTCCATGATGATGTGGATAGGCTGCCCAACATCTGGCAACATGCGGCTGTTGCGACCAATAAAGGCCCCAGTCTCTCACCCTGAAATCGGTTTGTCCGGAGCTAGAGGAGTGTGGCTTGTAACCACTTGTCGGGAGATGGGCTGACTCCAGCTCCTCATACTTTTCCACCACTCTAAAAGACTTGGCTCGTTCCGCTGACTTGCAGTCTTCTTCGGCTCCCTCTCCGACACTCTGCTCTCCTTTGAAGAGTACAGCACTGATGTCATATTCTTGGACAAGGGTCACCAAGGTGCCTCGAAGGGAGGCCCAAGGGTATAGCACCGATGTCATCTTCTTGGACAAGGGTCACCAAGGCTGCCTTGAGGGGGCCATCAGCAGATGAGGGCAAGGCTGAGCCACAGACAAACAAGGGCGAAGTGCCACCTTCACTGTGGGCTTAGTCACGATGGAGCTTCTGCGACCACACAACCCTCCACCCCTACTCTGCGAACCAACAGGTGAGACCGAAATGGATCTCAGCCCGCAAGAACCAAGAGTAGGGGTGAAGTCTGGTGGTCGAGTCAATTATGTCCTCCTACAAGATAACAGGGTTAATAAAAGATGACGAGCTTGTCTTTGACTGGGGATAACGTACTCGGAGTTCGTCGTACCTGAGGCGGTTTAGTCGGTTCTCCTCCTTGAGTCTCACCAGGTCGTGCAGACCTGGTGAGACTCAAGGAGGATATCACCCGACGCAAGCAAAGCGCGGGGGGGGTGAGATTCACCTCCTGCGTGCATCAAATGATGGGTGCGCAAGGAGGGTACAGTCCCAGGTCCGGGTCTGAGTGTCACCCACTGTCGTATGACGTGGGGAGAGAGTGTGTGAAGGTCACCACTGTTATGTTATAAGCGGGGTGGTTCTGCGTCTAGGACAGCTAATTGTCAGCTTCTGTGTGATAGTTAAAGTACCGTGGGATGTAGTTACCTCTTGTTTCGCGTGTAAAATGACAAGTGCTGTATGATAAGTTGGGGTCCACCGAAGTTGGCCGCCAGCGTGGGGTAGGGGAGTATTATGACATGTTGCAATGTGCTTTGCTGGTCGAGAATTTACCGACTGAAGTGATGGGAGCAACTTCAGCAAAGGTAGTCTGTTTATTTGTAGAAAGGTGAGGCAGCAAGCTCAGCTCTGATAAGAATGAGGTGACTTCTGACACTCTTACGAGGATTCGTTGTTGATGGAGCCAAGTGCTCCTCATCGTGCTTAGTTTTTTGGAGAAATGGGTAATAAAAGTCGCCAAGTTGGGCAATGCGCTACCAACTTTTGAGACAAAGTATGTGGGAGGGAAGCCTGTGACGGGGGCAAGGAAGATGAAATGAAGAGAGGTTTCTTTGGTCAAAGCGAGTCTTGTGCCCGTGATGTGAGTGGAGGTATCTGTGCCTCTAGTGCAGAGGAAATTTCCTTGCAAGAACTTGTTTGCTTCTTTGATGCTTGTTAGCTCGGAAGAAAAAGACGCATAGCGATGTCGAGTTGGGCGCCAACTAGTCGCAGGCTTGAGAGTCAAAGACGGATATGAGATTTGTACTTACGTGAAGGGCTCGCTTGGCCGCCATATGTGACGTGTTGGTAGAGGTGATATGTAACGCGTCTCTGGTGGGAGAAGATGGTGTTTTGTGCATGGTAACTTTCTGCTTGGGCGCTTGATATACGTAGCAGACGAAGGGAAGAGGTAGATGTGGAAGGCAGCGTGCTTCAAGGCATGAGAATGATGAGGTCGGCTATGAAGGTAAAGAAAAGTCATGAAGACGCGTTTAGCTCTGTTACTTCATTGTGTCTAGGGAAGGGATTGCCTAACACATGAAGGGGGTGAAGCGAGAGGTGGAGGAAGAGAGGAAGGAAGAGGAGGGGAGATGAGGGGAAGGGGGAGTTTTATCCCTGTGCTCGCACTTCTCAGTTGTGTGGGAGCTGCAAATCGGAAGGAAGGTGTGGGAAGATGATAGAAGAGGGCTACGCAGTAACTTGCTCATAGGCAACGCGTTGCTAGGGGAAATCAGGAGTGTCTCATCCGGCCAGAGAGAGGGGGGAACTCGGTCTTTTCTGATGCAATTTTGAAGACATGAAGATTACGGTGCGAGGAATGAAAATCAAACAAGAAACTGCATCTATTCACGAATGTGCATGAAAAAAGAAGCCATGCTGAAAGTGACTTTCGCGGTTGGGGGTGATGTCAAAGGAGGATGACGGGACGCTACAGGGAGCTCACACAGAATTATGGGACCACGACAGGGGGAGAGGGGCCAGGCACACACTCTTGGGCCAACCAGAGCGAGCCCTAACTTGCCGAGCTCACCCCACGGATCTCACCAAGACATGGGTAGCTCGAGTTCCAAGTTTTGGGAGCTTCCCTTCCATCCATTTCACTCACTCATCATTTTTACCTCCGCCTCCTCACTTCACATCACCTTGCCTCACACATCTTCTCCAACTTCACTACATCTACAGTCATGCCTCGTATCAAAGCCCCCTCAAATCTCCCTGAGCTTGTCAAATCCACTTTCACAAGAGCTCGCTCAGAGGGTGATTTGCATTATTTCCCCACTCAAGTCGCCATCCTCAATGTTGATTCCATCCCCGTACGTATCATCCTATCTTTTCTCACTAGATGAATGAGCACCACAATCCTATAGAACCGCTACTGACAAGAAAACCAGTTCCAACTTCGCTTCTCGCCTTCCCTGGCAAACAAACCAAAACCGCCGCCCAAGGACCTCACCCAGCCTCAAAAGCCCTTTGACCCTTTTGAGAACCCACTTCCCGCTCTCAAGGTCACAGATCTTGGACCTTCCCACTATCTTGTGCTGAATAAGTTTGCTGTTGTTCCTGAGCACTTCATTCTTGCTACGACAGAGTTCAAGCCCCAAACTCATGTCCTCGAAGAGTCTGACCTTGAGGCCACACTCGCCTGCATTGAGGCATATGAAGCTGCCAGAAGAACCCAGGCAGAGCAAGGCCACCGTGATGGCACACTCGGCGGAGGTGATGGCCTCTTTGCGTTTTTCAACTGCGGTGACCACTCCGGTGCCAGCCAACCTCATCGTCACATCCAACTCCTACCCATTGCCAGAATGAAAGATGGCTTCGAGGCTGACACCCCTTGGTCTGTTCTCGCCGATGAGCTCAAAACCAAGATTGCTCCCTTTGCTACCTTTGCCGAAGACATCAAGCTTGGCATGTCTGGTGCGGAGTTGCACTCCACTTATCTCCGACTCTACCGCAAAGCCTGCCGGGCTGTTGCTGTTTACACAAAAGATCCCCTTCACACTGAAGAAGCACCAGCTGAGGGTCCCACAAGAATCAGTTACAACATGGCCATGACCAAAGGCACACTTGTTGTCTGCCCCCGCCTGGCAGAGGGCCTTAAGCTCCAAAGCCAGGACGGTGATATACTTGGTACCGTCGCTCTCAACGGCACCCTTCTTGCCGGTACAGCACTGGTCAAGAACGAGTTGGAGTGGGAAACTCTAAAGAAAGATCCCGAGATGTTACGCAATGTTCTTCGAGACATCGGTGTGCCAACCACATTTGATAATGGTGGAGAACTTCGCTTGTAGTTTTCGGCAAGCCTGCAGCCTCTAAATTCTCACGGGTTGAGGCGTGCGCTGTAAGCATCGGCTGTCAGCTATCTCAACTCAAAATGAAACTTCTCAAAAGATGCTCCGAAAAAGACGAGCCTTTCCGTTTAGGCCAGTCATCCACAGAGCCCATCTGCTGGCGGTCCAGGCAAGCCCTGACTGCATCTCCGCGTCAACGTGACAGTGGCCGATACGGCGGAGAACGTGAGAACCGACGCACCGGAAGTAACATGGACCGTGGGGACCGACGCACTGGAAGCAACATGGAACCCATCGGAGGCCCCACGAGCTCCGGTAGTGCTTCGAGCGCCGTAGAAGAATCGCCTGCTAAGAAGAAGATCTAAGACTGGCGGGGTCTGGAGCCTGCAAAGCTGTACAGAAGGGCACACGGTGGAAGGCTGCCGAGGAGCTTGGTATTCGCCTTGCGGAACTGCATGACTTCCTTGCCAACCCCGAGGGCAACGCTTTCATGGCCCAGCTTTCTGGGATGTCTGCTCCCCAGCAAATCTGGGTTGTGAGCTAGATGTGTTATTTGCAGTTGAGACCTGTGCTGAGAGCTTATAATCACCACACAGATCTTGGTGCACGGGAGCCGACATCGAATTCGACCAAGACAAACCAGCCTACCCTACCAGCTCCCCAGCAAATCTCTTCTAGGGACGACCAATCCCAGGAGCTGCCTCCTTGGGGAGCTGGTGAAAACAGCACGCGGTGGAAGTGTGCAAGACCAGGTATTGGTCAATGATGGAGGTGATTATGAAGAGTAGGAGGGGGGGGCCACACAGGAAAACGATAGTGATACTATGGAAGGGTCTCCGTCCACCACCACAAACAACCATGGCTCTACCAACTATGAACGGGTCCTGGACGGAACCCTTCCATCTCAGTGGCTCCCCGATATCTCTTGCAAAAGTGTGGGGGGTTGATGAGTTTGGTGGAAATGGAGGTGATTACGGAGAGCAAGGAGGGGAAGCCGCCCAAACGAAAACACCGGCCTTATCGAAGGGGCTCTGTCAACCCAATCAAAAAAGAAAAAATTCCAAGGACAGAGCCCTTTCATGGCGGCGACCCCTCGAGCTCCTGTCATAAAGTTGGTTTTGGGGGGGATGTCAAGGACGGGGAGGGAGGACAAAGTGTGGAGGACTGGTCAACATGAGAACAGCGATACTTTGGAGGGGACTCCGTCAACATCGTTCAACAAGGCAAAGGCGGAGCCCCTCCGACCTCTAGTCCCCGCAACCCTCCCCGTCCGAGGAACTCACCAGTTCCGTTTCCAACACTATTGCATATGTCCCCCCTAAGCATCTCTCTGATGCCTGGAACGTGCAGCCCTTCAACCTATTCACCCATTCGTCGAACTTTGCCTACGGTGCACCTATCCCCCGACGTGCGGTTACCAGCCGCAGCACGCCGCTTCTACCATTCCGGTGTCCGCGGCGAGAGGTTACCTCCCGTTGCTCAGGTTTCAGGCCTAGCCAGCCGCCTTCGCGTCAAGAAGCAGCGGGAGTAGGCTGCGATCAAGGATGCTGGCATGTCCAAGCCCTTCAAGCATGCTGCAATCGCGCTCAAGTACAGCTTGGACCTCCAAGAGGACCTATTTGGTGCCTCCTGAACTGGCAGTGATGTAAGTATTTTATGTTCCTCATTGAATCAATTGACTAACACCTGAACGCAGGGGGATGATGAGGCTTCGTCTGGAGTCTCATTTGGTCCTGAGATTCAGATGAATCCAGCATCGTTGAGGGCGCGATCCTGGGTATCATCGAAACAACTAGGCTCTGTGTGGTGATCATAGGCTACATGCTGAGATCACCTCACCGAGCATGGGAGTCTGAATGGTGCTCAGGACGGCGCCGTCAACTATGATGGATTCATCTGAATCTCAGGACCAAATGGCTTCCTTTGCAGAAGTGAGCCTGAGGTTTGAAGAGCAAGACTACCTGATCAAGTCCAAGCTTGCCAGTTGGGACTTGTGGCTGAGAGCTTGAATCAGCAGAGAGAACTTGTTTGGAGAAGGTCGAGGTGTTGACAGGTTGTCGGGATGAGGACGATTACGAAGAACAAGAGGACGAGGCTGAGCAGAGCGGGGATGGTGAAGATATTATTTGGACTTTATGGACAAAGAGTAACAAACACAAAGTATCGAAACACTTCACTTGGATTTTCAACCCCATCTTCACTCGCAATCTAGAACAATCAAGTTCAAATCATTTCACTCTCGCGATAGCTTCCAACACCCATACATGCCTTTATATACATGTCGATCGCTCTCTCCGTATATCCTGCCTCTACCCAAGCAATGAGCGGCACAAATTCATCCGCAGTATTCAACACTCCAACGGTGTTTGACTCACCACCCGCTTTTTGTTATCCCGTGTTTCTCGTGACCACCATACTTCTATGCAGGCTTCATCCGGGTCAGGCTTGCACCTAATATCGTTCTACTTATCATCTGACTACAGTTTGGGTAAGATTTGTAAACAAAACTCATCAATGGTATGCAGTTCAGCCCTCCAGGATGTTGAATTACAGTCCAAGGCATTGTGTACTAATAAGTCGCATCGAGACATCAGATAAGGCATTGCAAATCACTAAAGACATTTGTTGTCGGTAACTGGTCTTACATCCTTGTAGGACCATTATTCTTCATTAAACCGCCGCCAGGAAACTAAAAAACTATTTACTGGGCCATGGTGTTGGCCTTCTGGCGAGCGATGTCGCCCCGACTTCTGTTGTCGTACTTGGCCGCGATGGCCTGGGCAGAGAAGCGATGGGAGGCCCCGGTCCTGGCCATCACCTCCTCGACACAACGCCAGAAGCCGGGGGACCCCAATTCCATCGTCCCGACCACCGCGTCCACGGCCCGTTTCATAACCTTGACCTGTTTAGCCGTGTTAGTTCAAAGTGTTGGCAAGAGAGAGAGGTAGGCAACTTACGTCATTAACGTTCCAGCGCGGGATGCGAGGGCGATCGGAGGGGGGCTTCTTCATGCGGTCCCAGCCGCGGAGGGTGCTGAGGGAGGTGCTGAGCTCCCCGAGGTTCTTGATATCGGCGTACGAGACGCCATGGAGGCGGAGGAGCCGCACGAAGCTTCGCTTCTCCTCTCGGCCGACAGGCAGCGGTATGAGTCTCTGGATGAGGGCGGGGGAGGTGATCTCGTACTCATCGAGCACCGCGCGGATCTTCTGGGCCCGGGTCTGAGCCGGCAAGACTCTGCTGGGGCCGCCCACCGAGCCTCCCAATACGGCAGCAGGAGACTCTCGGGCCACACCCACTACAGCAGGAGACTTTCTGCTGGCACCCACCCAGACTCCCACTCCTGCAGCAGGAGACTTTCCGTGGGCGGAGACGGGAGAGCAAGACATTGCCTCTTGGTGGTGGTCGGAGGCGGAGGAGAGGGGAGGAGATGGCAACTGTGTGCTGATGGAAGAGTCTGTACAGAGTCAGTCTTGAGCACGTTAAAGTAGAAGATAATAAAACATACCGGAGGCGCAGCAGGCGCAGCAGTTGTTTGAAGGGAGGCTTGGAGGTGGGAGACGCGAGAGGTAGTTGTGTGTAAAAAAGGGTAAAGGCTCCGTCTTGATGGGAGCGAGCTGGTCTTTGGCAAGTCAGCAAAGGGCTAAGCTGGAGTGATTTGGCATGAGAGACCAAACATACCTTGGTAAAGACTGCGGTAGATATTGTGGGAGGGGAGGATGGGCGGAGGCAGATTCGGGTGTGGATGGTGTAAAAAGCAGTCTTGTTTAAGTTAGATCAGGACTGTAAAGACCTGTAGCATGGAAAAGAGAAATCATACCTGGGCAGCTATAATCGCTTGAGAGACTTGATGGCGGTGGACTCGGGAGGAAGTTGTGTGTGAAGTTATCTTGTCCAAGTCAGCACATGCGAAGCCAAGGCCAGATGGTGTGAGAGGAGGAAGCATACCTGAGTAGCCTAGGCTACTGGTTTGACTCGAGTTGAAGCTCGGGGCGCAGAGACAGGGCTCGGAAGATAAGAAGGGCTGTTGGCACAGAGGCAGAGACTGAGATGTGAAGTGATGAGGAGGAAAGAAAGAAGAGTAGAAGCCAGGCCAAGATTCGGCGTTATATAGACGAGCCAGAGGGCCCTCGTCCTCGAATTTGACCATTTCCATTGTTCCTATTGCTCTGGAAGTGCTCAATAGGAATTCAGACGCAATGTATTGTTGCTACTCGTCACAAGCAATAGCTCTCAGTGGGGTCACGAGCCACTCTGCGTTGTTAGTGGCCCCAGACAGGTGCGAATTATGACGAAAGGGCCAACGAGGAACTGAGAAGATGGGCGACAATGGAGGGACAATAGCAGAAGAGGCAGATGCAGCAGTGCACGAGGTCAAGGGACAATAGTAGAAGTGAGAAGGAGCAGTGGACAATGAGCTATCGTTGTAGGAACAGACTTGATGGATATTCAAAGGTCAAAGGAGGGATATGAGCTTCTGATATAGGCAGTCAGAGTAGTGCACAAGCTCAACAGCCTCAAGGGAAGAACAGTATCACAAATTCGCCCCTGACCTAATGACACTGAGGATGTAGAAGACCCAAAAGGGAAGAGTACGTGCACCTAAACCTGCGAACTTGCGTCCACACGGGGAGCTTCACTGTCCCCTCCGACCTGGATACCTTGTAGGCCCAGCGGTCCTGTGCATACCTACATACATACATACATCGCTGGTAGGGGTGGGTTGAGCTGCAGCTGAGATCTGGGCCCTAGTGGGATCTTGGAGCTAGTGACGTCTGCAGGCGGGGACAGGGGTAGGTAGCCCGGGTATGTCGACCCGCATGTGGGAGCGGGACTTTGCAGTGTTTGTAGTTGTCGTGATGTCAAGGGGAGGGGAGATGGGGAGTGGGGAGAGAGGAGATGTGGCAGTTCAAGCGTATTGGATGTGATGTGAGATGTGATCTGTTGCGTGACATGCTGCATGGAGATCGTGTAAATCTTGATAAAGGCTATGCATCTCGGAGATCTCGAATGGCCGTAGCCTAGGTGGAGATGGTGGGATATTCGTTCAAGGTACAACTGCCAGGCTGTGAGCAGAGCCAGATCACAGTATGGTACGGCGAGATGCCTCTTGACACCATGGATGTAATCTAGCACTGCATAAATCGACTTGTCACCAGCACAAAGGATGAATTACAAGTACTGCAGAAGACGGATGTAGTGACACTTGCCAGCTCTCCGGAATGACGGTGATTATGTGCAAGACGTTGTGGGAGAAAGCTCTGTGTAGGTCAAGATGTCAGGATACCACCAGCTCAACTCCGTGGTAGTAATACAGAGCCAAAAACACCAAAGGCAATCATCACCAAGACAAAGAAACCTCCGTACCTAGATCTGTAGTGACATTGCTCGATGTAACGCTTTTGGCGGTTTATGGAATAGGTTAGTGCTCACGCCGCAATCCAGGAACCAGAAAACACCAAACTTCTCCACCCAAACCGAATTTGGATGGCTCTCAAAGCAGACGCAGTAGCTACATCGTTCTATGGGAACACCAATGCAGACACTTCGCAAGAGAAGCATCATTCCACCATCCACGGCCTTATTAGCTCTTTATCCTGCTTTGTACTATCCGCACGCGTACCTGCAGGCATCCTGTCCGGTCGATTTCGCCAGAGAAAATCAAACAAGTCAGTCACTCTGCGACTTTCGGTACCCAGCATAACACTTGAGCATCCAGACCACCGGGAATCATATTACGCTTTGCAAGCACTCACATATTGACGCCTTCACCAGAATCTACTCACAGCATAGTATGCATCTACTAACTTCTTTGTTGAGGACACCCCCTGTTTTCCCGTCAGTTTTTGCTCAAGCAAACGAACGAACGAACCGCCCACTTCGAAACCCGTTTTCCGCTCCCGTCAGCCGTCTTCTCCTCCTCCTCCTCCCTCTCATTTCTTCTTCTTCGCCTCAAAAATCTCGTCGTTTGAGATAGAAGAGGAAAAAACGTTTCTTCTTTCGAAACTACAAAGGCCGCTTTTCCTCGTCAGGACGTAACTGCATACCAGCTATCCAGACTTATGTGGTTTCACGGCATTTGTCATGTAGCCGCGTGGAAACCCGCGTGGGAGGCGTCAAGGATGGGCGGTGTAGTAGAGGGTGTCAAAAGCGAAGTGAGACAGAAAACGGTTGTGGGGGGGAGGAGGGAGGGTGTGTTGGTAGTCATTGGTATGCGTGTGTGTGTGTGTGGCTCAAGCCATGTGATGAGATGCAACTTCATACTTGCTTCAGTTTGATCTTCGGGAACTACAGCGATCAGACCAGATGCAGATATCGATTTTTGGAAATGCGACAATCAGACCAGAGATGATCATCAAACTGGTAATGTCGGCTTCGGGAAGACTCGACTGAGACGAGATTGGAGGAGCTCACGGGCTGACGGGTTAGAGATTCTTGTTTGCAGAAGATCGAGTTCCCTTTTCAGGAGATAAACACCACGGCAATGACGAACTCTCTCGCCATAACAATACAATATACTCCCGACCGAAGCCCATTCGTATCCCAAGACCGAGTTCGAAGATCCGCTAAGTTTGCCTCATCGGCTATCTCGAGGCCGCCAGGCTGCACGAACCAGCTACATACACACATACATATATACATACATACCTTACATGACGCACTCGAGGGCCTCTACGTCTCCACACACGGCACGATAGACATGCATTGGTGAGAACGTCACGGGAAGGCTATCGCACATTGACGCCGGTTTGGCTGAAAGGAGTAAAGCTGGGTTTTTCTTGCAACTTCTGGCTTCTGGCGTCTTCTTCTCTTGTTCTTCTTCTCTCGGGGAAACAATGCGAAGGAGGGCCTTATGCAAGGAGTGTTCTCGGCAAATGCTGTCACTCACGTTTCTTTTTGCGGAGGTGGTATCCTCTCCGCAGGCAGACAATTCGTCAATTACATGATCCCTGTATCTCAGACTTTAGCTGGGAGGTACTGCTCATTTAATCACTTGATCAAGAACGTGTGTATTATTCCGCGATGCATCGCATGTAATGCCTGTTGTGCATCCCATCAAAACAGATTTGTACGCATTTTACCCCCCAGGCATTCGGTTCCAGGGGCCGAGACAACGACCGTTGTGAGAAAAGTGCCAGAGCCGTTGGGAGGAAACAAGGCTCGCAGGGGGTAATCTTCTCTCGGAGTGTGGCTCTTGTCTCTCTAGCTGGACTTGGATTGTCTTGCATTCTCAGCCCGGTTTTATCTTGCGTGCATATGAGGATCGAACCGACACCCGGGGGCCGGGTAGATGGACAATATGAGATTTGAGATTTTACTTTTTTATCTCCGAGAACAGGTCATATTCGATATGTATTATGCATGAAGCGAGCGAGCGTCATGCCATGCCATGTCGTGGCCATTGAAACGAACGGCGCTTCCGGTTCGTTTCCCCGTTTGGGGGCTTTTGAAGATCTCCTCGTGTTGATCTGAGATCCGATCAATGTTTCATTGCATTAGCCAGCCTCGTTTTCAGCGGGGACCATTTGTTGCTGTTGCTGTTGCTGCCGTAGGTGGGTAGGTAGGTATCTTGCTCATTCGAACCACGTCGTAGTGGTGTTGATGAACCGCGAATTGGCGATGGCGATGGCTTCATTCTGTCTCTCCTCTGCAGTCACTACAAACGTCCTCTCAGCACGTGGGCCCCTGGACTAGCCAACCCACGAACCATCTTGTTCCCCCCTCAAATCTCTTTTATGTAGTTATCTCGTCAACGACAATTGGGCGACTGCATGCTTGTCCAAACCCACGCGTTGCCCGAAAATGGCATCAGCTACATGAATGTGGCTTTGATCTGCCCCCCTGTTTCCTGCGTGGCGTTTTCTCGTAACTTTGGCTCCAAAAACGTCAAGAGAATAGAGTGTCCTTGGTTAGGAACGTCTAGGCATGGGCCGTACCGCTCACACCGTCTCTGAAGAAAAGTCTTTAGCTTAAGCCTGGGTCCTAAGTTTAAGCTGAGCTGAGTTGCTTTGGTGGGATATGATAGGTGCTTTACAGCGTGTGGCTGCTTAGTTTTAGTTCGCAGCTCCAGAAGCAAACGTGCGAACACCATTAGCCTACTGCAAGATCTCGCATTGACAGTCCATACTTTGAAGAAGCACGGAGTACATGCTCCCAATTGGGAACCTGTCTTTTCCAAGGTACCCAACACCGTGGATGGCTTGAGGCACTGATAAGACTCAGCCGCGAGTTTTGTGTACAGGGTAGCTCAACAGCCATGACAAGATACTTGCGCAATGAAGACTGATAGCACTCATCAAGCCACATCACATTCATACATACCTACATCACATAAGAGAGACGCAGACCTGGAAGAGGAATTTGATCAACTTTGACATGTTTTTGAAGTACCGAACAATTTCAAGCCCAGTACAACCCGTGACTATTATCGTGCCCCTAAAACTCCGAAGATGTCCGTTCTAAATATGCAAGCCCAATCCAGGCCCCAAGACAACAACACCCAGTGACAAAGAAACACCACGCATCTATGATCCTCCTACTCTACACTCAATCTTCCCACTCCTCATCTAGTTGGTCAATCAGCCGATTCTCGGCATCTCTATCCTGCTCTCTCCGACTCGGACTCGAGTGTACTTGTTGGTAGCCACGTCGAACGGTAAGTCGTCTCAGACAAGCCGTGAAGCAGCAAAAACAAAGTTCCTATAAAACCAAAAGAGAAAACCTCACCTGTCAGCCCCCAATTTCTTTTATATATAAAGCCAAATGACAAAATGGGAGCGAAAAGCGAAAACAAAAGAGAGAAACAAGGAATGAACTCAGGGAGAGTATCGCTCGGGCTTGGAGCCGGGGAGGGGACGACGCACGCAGATGAAGCTCCAGATTCCCGCCCATAAGCTGTAGTTGGGGAGTTGTCGCCAGCCGCGCGCATGGGTCACCGTTCGGTTGTAGAAGATGCCGCCGAGGAAGTACACAAGCACCGCGATCACGACGATGAGTCCGAAGATGCTGCCGGGACCGACGCTACCGGGCTTGTGCGGCTCTGCGTGGGCGCATGCGTGCGAGGAGCGGACCTCAAAGAAATAGGCGCATTCGTCTGGGTCTGTGCCAACAAAGGAGACGCTGGCAGAGGTTGTAGTAGGGTCTCTGTCGCAGTGGAACGAAATGGTCGTTGACTTGCGTCTTCGCTTGTCTTTTGGCTTGGGTTCCTCCTCAGCGGGCTCCTCGGGTTCGGGAACGGGTGTGTAAGCCGTCGAGTCGTTCTCATCCTCGAGGTACGAATCGCGCTGGGCAGATCGTTCGTAGATAGGCTCCGTCTTGTTGACGTCGGCGCCGCAGGGAGAACCCCCCGTGTATTGAAGTACTAACTTGCGACCACGGCTCTGTAAGTCCATTGACTCGAAACTGCCTCTGTGTTAGCTGGCGCATTCCTTCTGGCGCAATGCACCAAGTTGTGCATGTTCAAACCAACCCTATCGAGAAGACCTCGCCTCCCACCATGTAATAAGCGCTCACGTTCTGCCACAAAGGCGGCTCGACACCAACGACGTTTGTGACTGACTCCACGACAGGACCGCATATGTTTAATGTGAAGTTCTTGCCGTAATCGTAGCCCTTCGAGAAGTAGTCTTTCGTCACGGCGTACTTCTTTGTGTTCTCATCGGGCACGACAGCCATATCTGGCCGAAGATCGAAGAAGCCTCCCATGCCGGTATGTGAAGTCGCTGTACATTGTGGGACTTGGATCGTGGTTGTTGGTTGCTCTGCGACTTGAGCGCTCGCGGAACCGAGTAACGATAAAGCGAGGGGTAATGCTTGGAAGCGCATGACGACAGACTCGATAGATATCGATTCGAAACCGTATGAGGATATTGGATCGATGGAGTATTGAAGCCGAGACGACTTGGTTAGAATGGAGTGGACGTCGGGACAGATCTACTGTCTGGTCGATCGGAGCTATATGATTGCGATAGAGCCTAGCATCAAAAACAATGGTCACCAAAAAAGGGGCAGATAATGAAGGGACAGTGGAGGTGAGTAAGCGGAACGATCAACTTCACAGAGAAGACACAAACAATATAGTTTCAGGCCGAGTTGCGAGGGGTTTTTGGCGATATGGCGATGGAGATGGAGATGATGTAGTGATTATCCCTGATTACGCGTTGTGGTCCCTGGGGCCTGGCTCCTGTTGCAATCCCCAAAACCTCAAACTGTCTTTTCCACAAATAGTAAAACCGGCCATTACCTTCCATGCCTTGCTCTACACCCCTTGGCCGGAGAATTAAGACACTTGGGGCTTGAGATCTGTGGCGGTAGATGTGGCTAGTGATTGGCCCCTTTGTGAGAGGACATTCTCCAATATCAGGACAAATATTTGTCCGGCAGCATCTTGGACTTTTCTGCCTTGGAGCTTGAAAATGTGCCGGCTCCTTTGGACTCAATAAGACAGTCTGGACTCTGGACAAATCGAAGAGATGACGAGTTACGTATACCAGTAAGAGATATAAGAACTTTATTTCATTACTACAGTCAGATATTTATGGCCGAACAAATCTATTGCCGACTTCCGTTGTGTTAGTGAAACTACCTACAGAGTATCCCAGCTCTAATTCGTCAATTGACCTGAGACAAGTGCCCATTCCCGAATACGCGAATACGACAGGGGGGGGGGGGGGCAGCGGGGCCCGAAAAAGAATACCTGCACTAACTACAGAGTACGCGTTGATTAGATTAAGCTAATTCTGTGTAATTTCGTCACGACTCCCAGAGACTCGCCTTGACTTTTGCAAAGAGTTGATCTTGTTCCATGAGATCAAGAGGCCTCGTTATTTGAGTAGATCTTCTCAGGTTTCCGTGCTTTAAAAAGACTTAAGCCCCTGATCTGAGTTCGTCAAAACCTCAAACATGGCTGTCAAAGATAAACAGCCGGCTTCAGAGGAGCAACACGGCTACGAGTTCTTCGGCCCGTAAGTTTCAAGTCATCTCCTTACCCTCACCTCAATCTTCAGATCATAGCTCTAACAAATTCTCAGTCCCGGCGCCTTTGTCATCTCGTTCTTCCTCCCCATCCTCGTATACGTCTTCAACTTCGTCTGCAACGACATCTCAGGATGCCCCGCGCCGTCTCTGCTTCACCCCAAGACCCTATCGCTCGATGCCTTGAAACACGAAGCCGGATGGCCCAGCAATGGCGTCGCTGGTCTGGTCAGCTGGAAGGGAACCGCCGCTGTGATCGGATACAACGTCCTCTCCCTGATCCTCTACCGTGTCCTTCCCGCGGTTGAAGTTGAGGGCACCGAGTTGCGCTCTGGAGGAAAACTCAAGTATCGATTTAACAGTTCGTGAAACTTGAAATGATGAGAGGAAGACGTTTCTAACATGTTTCGCAGCTCTGTACTCTAGCACCTTCACCCTGGCCGTCCTTGCCGCTGGAACCGCTGCTCAGGGTGCCGAGTTTCCGGTCTGGACCTTCATGTCGGAGAACTTCATTCAGATTCTTTCCGCCAACATCATCTACTCCTACCTCGTGTCCACCTTTGTCTACGTTCGAAGCTTTAGCGTCAAGCCCGGAAATAAGGAGAACCGTGAGCTTGCTGCTGGAGGCCACTCAGGAAACATGTTGTACGATTGGTTCATCGGTCGTGAGCTCAACCCCCGTATTTCGATCCCTCTCATCGGTGAGGTTGACATCAAGGAGTTCCTTGAGCTTCGACCTGGAATGATGGGCTGGATCATCATGAACTGCTCTTGGTGCGCCCAGCAGTATCGCAACTATGGCTTTGTGACCGATAGCTCTATCCTCATCACCGCGGTTCAGGCCCTGTATGTCTTCGACTCTTGGTGGAATGAGCCCGCGATTTTGACCACCATGGACATCACCACCGACGGCTTCGGTATGATGCTGGCCTTTGGCGATATTGTTTGGGTGCCATATGTCTACTCGCTGCAGACTCGATATCTCTCCGTTCACCCTGTCTCCCTCGGTCCTCTCGGACTAGCCGGTATGCTGGGTCTCATCGGCCTTGGCTTCTACATCTTCCGCTCAGCCAACAACGAGAAGAACCGCTTCCGAACCAACCCCGACGACCCTAGAATCTCTCACCTTAAGTACATCCAGACCCAGAAGGGCAGCAAGCTTCTCACGACAGGCTGGTGGGGAATCGCCCGTCACATCAACTACCTGGGCGATTGGATCCAGTCGTGGCCCTATTGTCTCCCTACCGGTCTTGCCGGGTATCAGATTCTCAGCGCCGGAACTCATGCCGAGGGCGCGTGGGTTATGCGAGACGGTCGAGAGGTTATCCAGGGTGAAGCTAAGGGATGGGGCATGCTCATCACTTACTTCTACATCCTGTACTTTGCTATCCTCCTCGTTCACCGCGAGAGACGTGACGACGACAAGTGCCACCGCAAGTACGGCAAGGACTGGGAGGAGTACCGCAAGATTGTTCGATATCGAATCATCCCTGGTCTCTACTGATTTATGAATGGGGTCTTTTAGCTTAAGTTCAGATAATTAGACCGAGTACCACGACGCTTAGAGACGTTGGCGGTATGGCGGCCCGGAGAGGGAAAAAGTGTATTCTATGGAGTCGATGATGGCATTGATTCATGTAATGGGCTAGGGGGTATCATGATGATCCTTGAAAGGATGAATTCGCATAGAGGGAGCTGACAGACTTGCCTAGAAAGGCAGTAAGCTGCCACAGAAAGCTACTTAATAATGATTTGACCGTTTAAACAACGTGCATCTGCATACCACCCCAGCTTGTGCTGCTGTGCCTTTGACTTACAACGTAGCATATCACATCTTCCTGATCCCCGACATCCAAGGAACAGCGCCAATTCACGAGTCCAGCCGGGCCACCCATTTCCTCCGGAACAGCTACAGAATAATAAGACTCTTGCTATTTCGCCAAGAATACAGAGATGATCACGACTTGGAATCATAATGGAGACGGGCTCTAGGCCCGACACTCCGCGGTGGTTCTTCGGACGCAGACGATCGCTGGGGTCGGGGTTAGTTTTTTCTGGGATGCGGGGAAGAATGCAAAAAGGTTCCAAGGGGGGGCGGGGGAGCAAGGGCATCGTGGGGAATTTAGTGATGATGACGGGGAAACATGTAGAAAAATCTGGTGTTGTTTCGGCAATTGACCAAGGGAAGAAGGATTTCACCGAGAAAAAAGAAACTCTGTAATTTCGTGCAAGGACTCATGCGTTGGGCGAGGGTAATTGGGGCGGCTTAGACTTTTTGTTATTTTGGGTTTTACTGAATTATATTAAATTGCAGGATCCGGCAGCGAGCGTGACCTTGGTAAATTTAGCTATGTTGATCACGGTTCTGAGCTGACGAGGTGTATTGTGTAGTGCAACGTTAGGTCCAGTTGGTGTTGGGAATTTATCAGATGAGATCAACACTCTCATGATCCAAGCGGCCACAAACTTACAGCACCATCTGCCCAGTTCCCTTGTCTATGGGTAAACAAAGGAACAATACAACAATGCAATGCAATTCGGGTCTGGTCCGAGGCAGTAGAGACGATGTGACGTCAAGAGACTCCAGTCCAAATACTACATGCCCTCTCTCTCCCCTTCACACAACACGCATCTAAGTCCATCCGTGGTCAGACGAGTTCTTGAACTGCTTCCTTTGGGTCTAAAGCTGCCTCCAACATCGGCCCTTTTTACCCCACGACCCAAGAACAAGGCAATTGTCCAATACCAGCCGTGATCGACCCTCCCCAGCTGCAGTCCCAAGGTCGACGCATTACGCTGTGGGGTACATTGACACAGCGTTTGATGACGATGAACCTCGTTCTTCGTAGTGCATTTTTAATCTCTGCTAAGCTTCGGGAGAGGCGGCCCCCGTCCGAGAGGGAAGGGAAGGGATGTGCAGTGGGTGAGTGCTTGTTAGTTAGTTAGTGGAGTAGCATTTAGGACAGGACAGGGTTTAGATGTGCCCATGTATGTAGTGAACTTAGACTACCCTTACCTCAAGTTACCTACAAGCACTGCAGCTGTCGTGCGTGTTCTTCGCTGTAGCTGCACGTGGTGACAATGTTTAATCTTGTGAATATATAAATCTTAAATACCACCTCTTTTCTGAGGCTTCTCTCCCCCCCTCACACTCGTCGATAAAGTTCTTCGTTGTGGCTTGCTCCCTTCAACTTTGGTCCCCTTCATTCCAATATATTGGACTAGCCTGTTGGTCTACCCTCTCCCTCAATGTTAAATCGACGACATTGATCCCTCTCCCAAGTAACCAAGGCTCACCAAATTTATAGATAATATAATATATTATAGGAAGACTCGATCAATATGAAGCTGAATTGGGTTGCCGCAGCCCTATCTATAGGTGCTGCTGGCACTGACAGCGCAGTTGCTCTTGCTTCTGCGGTTCCAGACACTTTGGCTGGTGTAAAGGTCAGTCTTTTACCATTTCCTCACCTAATCTCAGCCTTGTCACCATATCGCCCTTGTTCGCTCGGACGCCACGCACCAAATCGCGATCATTGCCTCCCTTGCAGCATTGTTTCCTTTTTAACGATCTTCACTCCGCAATTGTCAGCGCCCTTAGCCTACACAAAAACCCGGAGACAGTCTCTCATTGAGTTTCTCGACATAAAGTTGCTTCTCAAGTGTGCATTTGCGTGGGCTGTCTTCTTCTGCCTCTAGACCACCAAATCTGGGCGCAATTGACCGCTCAAACCTTGTTCGAATAAACTTTTCTATTCGAGACGCGAAATTATAGAAAATGCGCCTTTCAATATTAACGACGTTATGCGTGACGGCTGCTGCTGTGGCGGTTGTTGAACAGAAAACTGACGCTCAAAAGGTTGTCACGAGAGATACACTCGCATACTCGCCTCCTCACTATCCTTCACCATGGATGGATCCTAATGCCATTGGCTGGGAGGAAGCTTACGCCAAAGCAAAGAACTTTGTGTCCCAGCTCACTCTCCTCGAAAAGGTCAACTTGACCACTGGCGTTGGGTAAGTAGCTCCTTGCGAACAGTGCATCTTGGTCCCCTCAGCTGACGACTTCTCAGATGGCAAGGCGAACGCTGTGTAGGAAACGTGGGATCAATTCCTCGTCTTGGTATGCGAGGTCTATGTCTTCAGGATGGTCCTCTTGGAATTCGTCTGTCCGACTACAACAGCGCTTTTCCCGCTGGCACCACAGCTGGCGCTTCTTGGAGCAAGTCTCTCTGGTATGAGAGAGGTCTTTTGATGGGCACTGAGTTCAAGGAGAAGGGCATCGATATTGCTCTTGGTCCTGCTACCGGACCCCTTGGTCGCACTGCTGCTGGTGGACGAAACTGGGAGGGCTTTACTGTTGACCCTTATATGGCTGGCCATGCCATGGCCGAGGCAGTTAAGGGTATCCAAGACGCAGGTGTCATTGCTTGTGCTAAGCATTACATCGCAAACGAGCAAGGTAAGCCAGTTGGACAGTTTGGGAAACTTACAGAGGACTGACCCCCTTGTAGAGCACTTCCGACAGAGTGGCGAGGTCCAGTCCCGCAAGTACAACATCTCCGAGTCTCTCTCCTCCAACCTGGACGACAAGACTATGCACGAGCTCTACGCCTGGCCCTTTGCTGATGCCGTCCGCGCTGGCGTCGGTTCCGTCATGTGCTCTTACAATCAGATCAACAACTCGTACGGTTGCCAGAACTCCAAGCTCCTCAACGGTATCCTCAAGGACGAGATGGGCTTCCAGGGCTTCGTCATGAGCGATTGGGCGGCCCAGCACACCGGTGCCGCTTCTGCCGTCGCTGGTCTCGATATGAGTATGCCTGGTGACACGGCGTTCGACAGCGGATACAGCTTCTGGGGTGGAAACCTGACTCTCGCTGTCATCAATGGAACTGTTCCCGCTTGGCGAGTTGATGACATGGCTCTGCGAATCATGTCGGCCTTCTTCAAGGTTGGAAGGACGGTAGAGGACCTCCCCGACATCAACTTCTCCTCCTGGACCCGCGACACCTTCGGCTTCGTCCATACATTTGCACAAGAGAACCGCGAACAAGTCAACTTCGGAGTCAACGTCCAGCACGACCACAAGAGCCACATCCGCGAGGCTGCTGCCAAGGGAAGCGTCGTCCTCAAGAACACTGGCTCCCTTCCCCTTAACAACCCCAAATTCCTCGCTGTCATTGGTGAGGACGCTGGTCCCAACCCTGCTGGACCCAATGGTTGCGGCGACCGTGGTTGCGATAATGGTACCCTGGCTATGGCTTGGGGCTCGGGAACTTCTCAATTCCCTTACTTGATCACCCCCGACCAAGGTCTCCAGAACCGAGCTGCCCAAGACGGAACTCGATACGAGAGCATCTTGACCAACAACGAATGGGCCTCAGTACAAGCTCTTGTCAGCCAACCCAACGTGACCGCCATCGTTTTCGCCAACGCCGACTCCGGTGAGGGCTACATTGAAGTCGACGGAAACTTTGGTGATCGCAAGAACCTCACCCTCTGGCAACAGGGAGATGAGCTCATCAAGAACGTCTCGTCCATCTGCCCCAACACCATTGTAGTTCTGCACACCGTCGGCCCCGTCCTGCTCGCCGACTACGAGAAGAACCCCAACATCACCGCCATCGTCTGGGCTGGTCTTCCCGGCCAAGAGTCTGGCAATGCCATCGCTGATCTCCTCTACGGCAAGGTAAGCCCTGGCCGATCTCCCTTCACTTGGGGCCGCACCCGTGAGAGCTACGGTACCGAGGTTCTTTATGAGGCGAACAACGGCCGTGGCGCTCCTCAAGATGACTTCTCCGAGGGTGTCTTCATTGACTACCGTCACTTCGACCGACGATCTCCCAGCACTGATGGAAAGAGCTCTCCCAACAACACCGCTGCGCCTCTCTACGAGTTCGGTCACGGTCTGTCTTGGACCACTTTTGAGTACTCTGACCTCAACATCCAGAAGAATGTCGAAAACGCCTACTCTCCTGCTGCTGGCCAGACCATCCCTGCCCCAACCTTTGGCAACTTCAGCAAGAACCTCAACGACTACGTGTTCCCCAAGGGTGTCCGATACATCTACAAGTTCATCTACCCCTTCCTGAACACTTCCTCATCAGCTAGCGAGGCATCCAACGACGGCGGCCAGTTTGGTAAGACAGCCGAAGAATTCCTCCCTCCCAACGCCCTCAACGGCTCAGCTCAACCTCGTCTTCCCTCTTCTGGTGCCCCAGGTGGTAACCCTCAGTTGTGGGACATCCTGTACACCGTCACAGCCACAATCACCAACACAGGCAACGCCACCTCCGACGAGATTCCTCAGCTGTACGTCAGCCTCGGTGGCGAGAACGAGCCCGTCCGTGTCCTCCGCGGTTTCGACCGTATCGAGAACATTGCCCCCGGTCAAAGCGCCATCTTCAACGCTCAATTGACCCGTCGCGATCTAAGCAACTGGGACGTGAATTCCCAGAACTGGGTCATCACTGACCACCCCAAGACAGTCTGGGTTGGAAGCAGCTCTCGCAAGCTGCCTCTCAGCGCCAAGTTGGAGTAAGAAAGTCAAACAGGGGTATTTTTTGGACTGCAATTTTTTGGGAGGACATAGTAGCCGCGCGCCAGTTACGTCAATGGCCGGTGAAGTTATTTTCGCTTAGCTTGATGAATAGAATCACGCACTTTTTGAACTGACTCTGCTTTTCGTGATGTCTGGGTTCGCCGGGCTACCTACAGCCTCAGCCATAGCACTTAATTGACCTCACAAACACTCTGCGTCAAACGTACATATTCAATTCCTAATCGAAAGCCAATTGAATTTCACAGCGAGCGATAATTTTATGCGTATTGAACATAGATAAGCCTTTGCGAACCCCATTTGACTGAGATACAACGATACACCTAGCTCTGCGACGTGTTACTCTCCCTCGCGATGACTTCCATACTTTTCTAGTGGCATAATATGCCCACCATTATGATCGTTTCAGAGACGTCTTTCTTATTCATAAAATTATCCGCTTTTTTTGAACCTTTAGCACTTCCGAGCCTATTGTCTCGCTACTACGAAAAGGGCATTCTTGTTGGGAAACACAGAGGACACATGTCAGTCACTCATGGGCTTAACTCTGGAAATGGACTCTCCCCACATAGCAGTGATCAGGATGAATGGTTGTTTCTTCATAATTGCCAGATGTGATTATGAACATCAAGAGTCGCCAGCATGGGATGATATGGGGGATCTTGAGAGTCTCGGATTATGGATGTGCAGCTTACTCCGGAGTCCGGGCGTTCTCTCTTCGGGGATCAAGAACCAACACGTCGATCTGATTAAGAATTAAGGACTTCTTCAGCATATCTAATCGAACCTTGTTTTCATTATACTTGACCGGGTCTTCGGTGCGGAACTGGGGTGTCGAAAGAATATACCGTGATTGCTTCGTAATCTGGAGTCAGAAACGCCTATCCGAGAGCTTAACTTTAGCTTGGACTCGAAAATAATGGTTAAGAGTGACTTGGGGTAGCAGAATGGAAGCAGGTGGCTTTATAAGAGGAGATGGGAAGAATATGGCAGATCCGAAGATGCGTATGAGACTGGAAGATGCAATTGGGACTCGACATTGCGAAAGTGATACCAAAAGTCTACCAAGCGTCAGCTCAGCCATTTCAGCTCTTCTGGTCATGTAAGCTAGCAATGTATGCGTGGGACAGCTTGGACCAAAATCATAGGAGCAGCGATGTGTTGTGTAAGGCAAGTGGAGTATCAGATCGAGGAGCCTGTATAGATTGTAGACACTGAAAACTGACCCAGATTCGGACTGCGGCATCGGGCCAACTGTAGATATCACAAGGGCAAGGGTAGATCACAGATGAATAGCGAGTCGAAAGCTAGACTTGGTCATTGGGAACTGAAATGAGCGTCATTCCTCCGACCCGGCAGTTTGCTTCAGAGGTTCAGAACGTCACACAAGCGGCTAGGCATGCACCGATCAACTTTGAAAGTTCAAATACGTTAACTACGCATTTGTCTTCACGTATGTGAATTGGATTTGAGCGAGACCTTCTGTAGTTCTTTTCGGCAATTCTCCTGAATACCACAAGGCCCGCATGATCCACCCAGCACATGCCCAAGAGATAGCTTGATGACAAGCAAGTGTAGCGTCGGCAGAGACCATAGATGCCTTAAATAATACCCTAAGCCAACGTCACTAGAGATCATGCGTCAGAAGATGACTCGCAACTTTAACCGAAAAGGGACAGGGGAACAAACCTTGCACTTTGACTTGGGAGGCACAGGCCTGACAGTCATGAAAAGAACATTGTTCCGAAGTTGATAGCTAACCGATATCTGGCCTGGGCTATCCACCTTTCTGTTGCATTCCTTGCATCTCGACTGAGTGTCCTTGAACTGAGGTAGCCCCATGAACATCATCTTTTCAGCAACTCGCATCTGAGTTGAATACTTCTCCTGTGGTATATGGAATGAAGCGTACATCGGGGGCGATTGTATTGTGCTTTACAGTTAATCAGTCTTGAAATTGACCTGTGTTTCATGCCCTGAGACATATCTAGAGATGCAAGCCCAGACAAGGGTGGTAACGAACCTGGAGTGTTTCGATGTATGGCGTATGCAATGATTGCGGAAACGGTTTTGGAAGTATATGCCTCGATCAGGGGCTCGTATGAGTTCTTTTGGGAGACGTCAGAGTTCTAGAAAGAGGACGTGCGATGTGTCCGGGAGTTGAGGGGGGTTGAGTTCATATCGGGCGAGCCATAGGGAACCTCTTGATGAAAAGGTTCGATGAGAAACCTGTACGCATACACAAGTAACCATTGTTATTCAGATCTAAAAGCATGGTTCCATTTCCAGTGCTTGTGAACTTGCAGTCTTCTTGTTGTCGGAAGACAGTACCCTTAGGTCTCGGAGGTGGTTCGCCCTGGCAGCATTTTGATTTTTCATCACCGGACATGATACTACACTCTCTTCCTGCCTCCCGATGCTTGGGCTTGGCCACTTTTCAAAACTTCGAACCGCTCCAAAGAAGCCATAGTCAATTCCCCGTGGCAAAAAGTGTCTTTGTGCAACACAGGAGACACAGAAGGGAAGAGAAACAGGCCGACCGTTGGTCTTAGAGTTTCTCATAAGGAAGAAGTTCCTACCGAAGAAAGCACCTCAACGGCTTTGTGACACGTTACTGCTTCACTCCATCTATTTCGTCCGATCTAACCAGCAATCAAACCAACTGCCGATGATTTGAGAAAGAAACTTTTCATAGATTCGGTCCGATGAAGACACCCTGAGATGGTACCAGCGTATCTGGCCTGATTTGCACATTGCCAAGGCGATATGGTCACACAATCGGCTATGCAGAAGATTGCTTGGCTGGCAGTTCCTGGGATTTGATGAATATGCTTAGGTGAGCATTCCATAACCCCTGGCAGCTCAAAGTGGGATCTCAAACTGGCAGATCTTGCGAAGATGTGGAGGAAGGACAATGTGCAAGGGTCAAGGTCATATTTAAATGCTTCGACACCCGCTCTCAAGATATGTCGCTGAGATGGACGCAGCTTAGAGACAGATGACGGCGGACCCGATGTTGTCAATCACCAATGAGTCAATGTCGGGATGGTGTCGGTTCAGGTAAGAAGCCTCGTTATGATGTCCTATGCTGCGTTTGCGTATGACTGACGGATTGAAAGCAGTGCTTGCGAGTGAGGGCATCGATGATCGTTGGGTGGCTCAAGAAATCGGAATGCCTGCGATTGATGAGTACCTGTCCTTTCATAGACGGTTAGGCGTCAAGCTTGTACCTCAATTGGGTCTGGGCGAACCATGGCTACCCATTTGGTCTGATGTCCTTGGTTCAACTCAAGCCACTTCTCATGTTGAAGTGTCGTCTTACTCTCGTTATGATCATACCATGATCGCTACCTTGGTCGTGCCCCAAGAGTCGACGCTGTCATTGCGTTTTGTCACCAGACTTATCTCGAAGGATGGCCGATAGCTAGCGCGAGCCTGTTGTATTCAGACTGAAGCTGCTGTGGCTCCCGCCGAGTCCGTCAGCACAGGTAGGTATCTATGTTGGTCTACCCTCAGGTGAGTTCGTATTATCAGTCGGGATGGGTGTCAGCTAATCAAATGTAGGAGTAAACGAGACAGCACAAGACTGACATGACAAAGTATAGAAAGTTCGTCATTTGATGATCTAGGCGAAATCGTTATCTGGGTTGGTGTTTGTCTACAAAGTGCAAGCATCTCCCAAATGCGGTGGTACTGAGTAGCGCAAGTTCATGGACGGTAGTGCAACGGCTCTTTGCAGCTCTTGAGACGATCATATGATATCGGCAGTTGTTTCGCTGGAGCCAACGGGTGTTGTTAGTTGCGAGAGCAAGAATCACAAAAAGACGTTGCGTTGTAGGGGGAAGGCGGAAAGATGCATGCTGGAGCAACGAAGTGGGACTGAAGTTCAGCAGGAGCCAAGCAACAAGACGAGAGCTTTTTGGGGGAAGCGGATAGTGCATTATTACTGCCTGGGAAGCCCCTGAAAACGGTTGGTTCCTCATGCCTTAGCAAATATCAAAAACATCCAACGTCATTCTTCATCTTCTCTCCCAACGACTGCCCGTGACCACTTTCACTGCCTAAACTCGCACAACAACAATAACATCATGTTTCAGGTAAGGCTGTCTCTAGATTGCTAAGCGTGCGTGGCAAGCAATGGATGTCGAGGGCTGCATTAACAAACATTACAGCATCGACCGATTTTCCTTCTGCGATGTCTACAGGTGCGTTTTGTCATCGGTCAATCATCGAGCTTAACTTTCGATCATTCTGCCTCTCATCATCCGTCAAGGCTCTATGTCACGAGGACAAGGTGAGTCCCTGAGAGCCTGAAGCAACCGGCACAAGTATCAGTTACTTCACGAATTCTCCGATATTGTGGCATGTTTGTCAAATGAGGCACAGGAGCAACTGGCCCATAGTTACTGTGACATACCATAGATGCTGACAGAAATAGATCTCCATGGGAGGAAATCAATATGACACCTTGTGTCTAGCACCTAGGACGCCTTATGACAAATACTGCATTTCTCCTGTGTCCCAAGGGCGCCTTGGCCAGTTACATGGCTGCCTTGCCGGCATGGAATTTGCGTAGCGCAAACAACCTTCAGCTTTGTCACGAACGCCCGGTCATGTCTCTTCAAGATCAAACAAATACTCTTACGAACTATCTCTCAGCGGGTACAGAACTTGAGATAACAAAGTTATGCAACTCAAGTGATCAAGCCACGGCATTATTCGCTACACGAGCACAATCACTGTCACAGCATGTACAACTATGAGGCTCAAGACATGAAATTCGAACCCCCATCCTTTCTGTTTGGTAGTTGCCTCGTATTCTCCAGTGTTGTTGGGAATGTAGAAAGGGCTGACTGCCAAGAAGGAGGGTAGTGCCGACATCAGTACTTGCGTACACCCAGACAAGTAGCGAAATATGGGAAGGTCGATGATGTGAGTTGACTCCGAAGCCCCCCAAGTTTGCGATTGCCAAGAACCTTACTGGCGATGATTGCTGAGCGAGCTTCCATCAACTTACCTAGGGAGCTTGGTTGACGAATCTCAACTAGCATCCTCCATGATTTCGCTCGTGGCTGATTTCGTTTAACGAAGTTAAGGTGCCGTCAAGCCTTTTACTGCGCCTCATCATCTATCACAGTGGGCAGAGGGAGCCAAGGTGTACAGGCAGGCAACAATTGTATCCTTGGCTCCCGGGGTATTACAATATCAAGCATACTATGGAAGCCCAGCCTGTGTGTAACTCCTTTCAACATAGCTACACGAAAGGAGCTGGATTAAGCCTCTAGCGAATATGCCTGATCTCGGCTAATTCGTAACTTGACCTCAGTCGGTGTCGAGGATTTGGGAGGGCGCTGAGCCCAGAGCTATATAGGATGGATAATGTCCCCCGAAATACAGCTGTCAAACGCAATTTGACGAGCTCGACTGAGTAAGTTCCCATATTGGTCGACCTGAACCTCTTTTGGATCATCGGCATACCTCGGCATACTTTTACTTTAGCAAGTATATAACGCGTCTAGTCCACTTCTGTCGGGGACTGCCACTTCTACACAAGTCTGTACCAGATCCTTCACCATGGGCAGCGGCAAAGGCGGGAGCTCTTGGATCAGTAGGAGCAGTAGCAGCAAATCTCTACGAGAATGCCTTGAGCACAAGTGTCATAAGCCGGTAGGGAAGTTTGGTAGAAATAAGGAGTATTCGGTCCACTGCGAGAAGCGTGAGTACAACCCCAAAGTCCCTACGGAATCAGAGACTCATTTGACCAGATGCTTGTAATTTCGGAGCTAGGTGCAAGTTGAGCAAACATTCAAGAGATAAGTTCTGCGCCTACCGTGAGTAGCCGGCCAATTCTTCTTTCCAATGTGGCTGACTCCTCTCAGACTCTGTGTGTGCTTGGCCTACATGCGATACAAAGGTCTTAGATGTCGAAGGAGGCAATTTTCTTTACTCTAATATTGGTCACCAGAAATGGTATTGCCGCGATCGTAAGTCATTTACCCCAGGTCGAATTCCAAGCCTGTATGTTAATACCCCCAGACTCCTGCAAGGCAAAGGTCAAAGACAAGCAGTGCTACGAGCTACCCCATAAGAACTCCCAATACTGTGAAGAGCACTCCAAAGAGTTCAAGTGCAAGAACCCGAAATGCGATTCGGACCGAGATGGTTCCGAACGGTACTGCAAGAAACACCACTGTGAAGTGGACGACTGCCACCGTAAAACACTCAGATTAGAGGATCATGAAATGGCGGGTCGAGATAAGAAAAAGTGCTATCGGCATCAACACTGTGAAGCCTCGAGAGACTGCAAGAACTACTCTCTTTGGGATCCTGACAAAACTCCAACGAGGCTCTGTGCGAACCACTACAAATGCCAGTTCTTACACGACTGCAACGGCTTTGCCCAAGGGGATTCAAGATTCTGTACTGAGCATGAGTGCGATCAACAGGGCTGCCTGCAGCCTCGGGATGCTCATAACGGCCTGATTATGAGATGGTGCCATATGCGTAGGTGTTTGCTTCTCAGGTCTTTACAAAGCTAACAAACCAATGTAGACTTATGCTCCGCGCCTGGATGCCCCGACTTTGCGAACGGACATGGTCACGCCCACCCCCAGAAATGCTTCCGACATACTTGTCAAAGAGCAGACTGTTCAGAAATCGTCCAGGACAGCAATCCCAACTCTCATTTTTGCCAAACTCATGCCTGCGCGGACCCTTCATGCTCTTATGAGTCAACAATCCCTAGTGGCTATTGCTACGGCCATGGATGCAACACACCTGGCTGCCGTGCGCCCCGAGACCGCGGCTCTCCATTCTTCCCCTCTCTTTGCAGACTCCATGGGGAAGAGAGACAGGAAGATGAGTACTACTATCATACCGCTGCTCCTTCTCGAGCAACATCTCGCTCGGGTAGCAGGACTAGTAGCCATGACTCCCGACGCATTCCGAGGACATTTCGCCACCAGCAATACCATTGCCCAGCATATCAGGATCCGTTTCAGGCCTCAGAAGCTGATCGTCGATATGAAGCGTATGATAACGCAGATGATTATTACCGGAGGATCCCGAGATCACGGTATTACGATTGATCGATTTAGAGTCTTAGACACGATGTAATGGGAGCAAAAGAGTTTGCGTATACGTCACAGGTCATCAACAGCACATGGCATTGCGATTACATGGCGTTATATTTCTTGAGGGAGGGTTATAATTTGCACACGCCTAGATAGATGGATAGATACAGCTGGACCTATTGGGTTCGAGACCTAACCATCTGGTTCACAAGGCTCGATGTGGGGAGGCATCGGGGAAGCCGTGTGGTACAGCATATACTCGAGAAGACCCCAGTAGATGCCATTTATCCTTGGATTTAAGCTTATTTATTTATGTCGTTCTAAGATATTGATCCCTGCTGAAATGTGATGAAGCTTGCCGAGTGTAACGCGGGACGGTCTGGGTAGAGTCCAGAATAGGTAGGAGAAGGAACGGCGAGAAGAGAAGAAGGGAGAGGCATTCCTTGAGTCTTGCCCATGATCTCCTTTCAATTCAGGTGTTCCTAGATTATCTCTTTTGGAGATAACTGCCTTTTCTTCATAGGTGCTCTTCCCCATGTTGCGTCGTTCGAGCGTGACGTTCTTGTGTTCGGTGCAATGAGCTGAGTCAGCTGTCTTTCATCGCTGACGTTTGGGTATCATATCGACCATCCAGTCACTCGACCCGAGCTTCAATTCTATCCGCTGACATGGTAGCATCTCAAGAATGGCTTTTATTGCGACTCTCCCTAGTACGCCAGATGACATCCGTTTCCCCTGTATTCTCCTCCGACATCTTCTTGGAGGGCTTGGCTTGCTTGTAGAAAACCGTATCGGGCTTCTTGAACACACGCGGCTGGATTTTGGGCCCGCAGATACAGTTGATTATCTTCCCGTTGCTATCGTAGATCAGTTTGGAGTAGCTGGGGTATTTAGTCTGAATGTTCAAGAGACGGGATATATGGGTCTGGAGTCCGCGGTAGATGATCATTTTGTCTGTCGTGTTAAGGGATCGATATGACTGATTTAGTAGTATTTTATGAAGATATGATGATCAAGATACAAGACCTGTGACTTATGAGCGCGGGAGATGGAGGTATTTATAGCTGTTTGTGAGTTTACAAGTCCTCTGTTGAAAGTTTAGTGATTTGACTTTATCGTGATGATAGAAATAATGTATAGTAGGAGAATCCCCGCGAAACCTTACAGCAGAAGGTGAAGCCACTACACCAGTAACAGTTTTTAGATGAGTAGAGAAAGTTTGGTCTTAATATAATATGCAAGCTGTAATTGGATAGTAGCAGGAAATGGTTTTGTTTCCATGGCATTTACTTGGCCACCTAGACTTCACAAAGAAACTTCAAGTTTGACATAAAACACCCAATACCAATAAGACAAGTTTCAACAGATCTTGCTTTTTAGGTTGCCCTTCGGGTTCTCACTTACGTCAAGTTGCCCTTTATATACGCGGCAAAAGAAACGATGAAGGGGCAAACACCCAAAGCTTAGCTACTGCTTGGTAAACCACCTCCTATGCTACTGCTGGATGGTCGACTTTTGGGACAACTCCAAAGTACTTGACAGCAGTACCTTCATTTTGTACTTAAAGGTGACCCAAAGAAACCAACTGTTGCAGAGTAGCAAAGCAGTCAAAGGAATCGAGGTGCGGATTCGGGTTTATTAAATTATCATAGCTGCTTTTAGGACTAATCTTGCTATATGTCGGCAGAAGCTTCACTTGGTTCATTCCTAGCCAGAAGGTTCTATGCGAAGTGGCGAGGCATACGTAGCCAGAGTCTTGTTGGATCATGCCGCGGTTGCGGTACCTCCCCCTGACAGGGTGAGATTAAGTTAGGTGACGGCTATGTTTTGAGATATACTTGGCTGATGGACAGTGCTGAGATGATTAACTTCCTCGGACAAAAGGCGCTGTGAGCTTCTGAGCTACTTATACGTTCTGATGTAATTCAATACCTGGGATGGAGTTTTAATGATCTTCGTTTCCTAACTCTTGGTTTTATGTCTTGGTCTCCAAAGGCTCCCATAGGCATCTCGTCAATGTCTTTGGCCAAGATCACAAGAGATCGATAGCAATTAAACAGCTCGAAATACGAGTAAAACACAAGTTTATCTCTCAATAAAGCGTTCGTGTCCCCGTGCAAGAGCCGTCGAAGGCGAGGAGATGTCAACTGCATTGCTACATACCCTAGACTCTAGACACTGAAAACAGTAGCGGGGACATCGGTTTCAGGGCATTTTCCTCCTTCGACCGCCACCACCGTCAGGTATGAACAACTTCAGACGAACATCTGACTATGCCAACGCAGAATAGAGTTCAATCAATCTTCGATCGAACCATCCCCTCAAAAGCACGATCCATCCAAGACCGATAAATTCACATGCATCTCCCGAATGCCCGGGACTCTACCTAGAGTGGAGCAGCCCGGCTCCCCCCCGATCCGAGAAGTTGGACGAACAAGCCCGTTTCAGCTCCGCCAAGAACGATCAAGCCAAGCAATATTAATCAATGCTATACATATAAAATAGCGATAAGTCGTCTAAATACGGGGTATTATCGAACTCTTTCACAAGGCTAGTGGAGCGGTATGGCTGTTTTGCTTGCAGGTTTTACCAACGTCACATCCCAGTATCGTCCCAGATCTGAGACAGATCTGGAAACAGGCTGGATGGAGTTGACCGACCAAACATTTGATCAATACGGGCCAGAGAAATGGTCTCGAAGAGTAGAGAATGATCAAGTGAGAGGAGGGAAATAGTTAGAGTTTATAAATGTCTGTGACAATGTGAATGGCCTCATCATCATCAGCTCACAACTAGACTAAAGCTGATCACACTGTCCGCGCGCTTAAGGAATATCCTCAATTGGTCCCCGAGTTGCAGAGTCGCAGATGTTTCAACCAACGAGACGCATCCGCGACCGGGTCGTCTTGGCCCCGGCCTCAGTGAATCGCAGCCCTGAGACTCCCATTGGCTGCAGCTGTGATGGGTGGTATACCCCCTGTAGGGTCTCATGCGACATGTTCCTCTCTTTTGTCAGAGCCATTCGCTCTTCTTCAAAGAACGAGCGGCTCGTCTTTGCTGAAAAATCTCTCTTCATTCTTTTCTCTTCCTCGCTGGCGAGTGACTTAATAATCCCTACCAAATATTTTTAATTCCAAGGATTTTTGCTGCAACCCTCCTTTGCGACTCAACCTCCACCACTCATACCTCAACACCACACATCGCATACTTGCATACACCACTTACATCCCCCACAATGGGCAACAATCTCTCCTCAACCTTTGTCCCCGACACTTCGAAAGTCGTCCTCAGTCCTGAAGACCGACACTCGGACATGTTCCTCGGTATTTTCTGGGCATCGTCACTCTACGCCTGCGCCATGATCTTCAGCACCTGCGCTCTGATCGACCGATGGAAGGGTCCCTACGATCGCGTTAGAATGTCTCTTGGTTCAGTCATGGGTGCCTTACTATTATCGACGGCCTGGCCTGTTGTCATGGCATACTTGATCTTTTCGCCGGCTGAGGTCTAATGAGCGGAGGAACTATTGGGTCACGGCCTTGGAAATGAGTACTTGGAAAGGATTTGGTTGGGTTGGGTTGGATTGGGCGATTGGCGTCTTGAGAATTGTGGTGGAAATGGCATTATGGTCAGACCTGGAGTTTGAATGCATACCACGGCGATATACCATCTAATACAATTTTTTTTCTATGTTTATCATATTTGACCGACTCATCTTTCTTTAAGGCCGATGACCCCGTCCATGTGAACCGAGTCCCTCATGACCCTATTCAAGTCTCATTAAAGCACCCTCAGCTGGCCATTAACATTAACCCACCAGTGTATTTCGTCGACTTCTATCAGACCGCGTATCCTTTCTTCCAATGATAGTCTCAAGCGCTTGAGTCAAAGCCTTGGCATCATATCGTCCACCTCTGCCCTTCTCATCCTTGGGCCCATACAGCCTCGTCGCATCTATACCCAATTGTGTGAACACTGGTTTGTCCACCTTTGGCGACATCGGTCCTTCGATGTAAATGACATGCGACACATACTGATTGTATTCCTCTTCGGTAGGTTTAGGTAGACCTCTTGAGTCAGCAAGTGCATTTGCGATAGCTCCAACAAAGTCCAATCCTGTGAAAGGCGCTGTCGAAGGACCAGTCTCGCGATCGGTTGTACCGTTAAGAATGAGGATTTTGTTGCGCACTTGCGGGCTAACTATAGCATCGCCGACACCACGAAGGACAAGACTTGGGATTAATGATGTGAACAGGGAGCCAATGCTGTACACTACGCTGTGCACAGATCGGAGGGCGTCTAGAACTCTTGGATTGGCGGGCATCTTGATCTCCTCGCCATATGGGTTGATGTACCACACTCGCGCAATCCTTGCGGGTAGATCTTCTTCTTGCTCTTTGGAGAACGCAATGGCGGGTCGGCGCAATGCAGGTAACGTCCCTGGTAGATTCGCGTCTTCTACATGGTGGTGGTCTTGATCCCATGTTTGCTCTTGTCGCGATACTGTTGGGCTGTGCACACCGGCTGATGCTCCAGGCACAGCGGCGGTTGGAGCGCTGGGATGCGAGATGTCGTTCTGACCTGTGATTATCGTGCCATCTTCAAGACCAGCAGCGATATGGCTAGCAAAGTTGGTGTTGAGCGCAGGAAGGACTGCTATTCTATCCGGCACTGAACATATTGAGCTCAACAGGTAGATGGCGGCCTCGAAACTACCGGTGAAGAGACGAGCGCCTGTGAGGAAGAGGTTTCCAATGCTGGCTCCAGAGTAGTCAAAGCGACTGCTAGGTTTCATGCGCTTCACAACCTCAAGATTGAAGCTATTCAGATAAGATCTGATGAGTTCTCTCTTGGGCGATGAGATGTCATTCCAGAGAGGATGCGTCGCTTCCAGAATCTCAAACCATTCTGATCTGGCCTCGGTGTATACTTTAGGCAAGCGATGATTGAAGAAGTGCTTGATAGCTCTCGTCTCAGAACTTCCATCGTTCGGAATAAGACGAACAAGTCGGGACCTCACATCTCCGATACCTATAGAACCCTGCCAGTCAATACTAGGCGTTGCATATAGAAGAGCCACGTGGAGATGGGAACATACCAGGTCCACCAAAGACACGAATGATCTCACTACTGCTACCGCCATTATCAGAAATGGGTATCACGTAGCTCAGCGTGCACTGATTCGCTTCTCGAACGCTCTCGAAGACATCGACGAGGTTGTTAGCGGCGCTACCACCCGAGAAGACGACTATGCCCGTCGGAGGTGCCGCTGGTGTGAGGGGCCGGCGAGGGGTCGGTGGTGCTGAGGATCCACTGGAGCTTGGGAGCTGTAGCCCGAGGCCATTAAGGTTGATCTGTGCTTGTGCCTGTGCCATTGATTGGTGGTCGGGAGAATTATGTGATTTCTTTCTGGCGCAGAATGGGGACGCATTCAGAATCTGGAGATGGTGTTGATGATGACAGATGACGGCGGTTAGCGGGGCATTCTTGATTGTATACAGTAAAGCCCCGGTAACGTTATTGCTTCATGACCCAATTATTTCCAATTGCGACGGGTTAACAGCTGATGATGCGTTTCAATCGATGAAGTTCTTACTTCAATCTTACAGCGAGTGACTGCAGTGTTGTTGTTTTTTTGATCTGATGCGAGGCTGTTATTACCATGTTCGAAACTCACTCGTATGCTCAATTGCTGCATGAACCACTCACGAGTCATGGACCAACTCGCTACACCCTCCAATGACTTTTCCCAACATCAACACCATCTCACCCTCCGAAAGAGGTAACGCCCCGAGCAACCGGCGGCTCTCGACTCTCGAACCGGCAACGAAAGGCTTTGACACTTCGGATCCGTGTGGGTACCATAACTTACAGCGGACGGACAGTGGACCGCAGGGGAAAAAAAAACATGATGGCTTCATTATCTACAGAAACAAGTGGAACTCGGAACTCTTAGTCCCAAGCCCGTCATTGGTTCCCATGGCCCGGCAGTTGAAGCTTTGCCACAACTGGAGAAGAGCTATCACGGCAAAACGACAAGAGTTACGTCAGTGATGGATGGATGATGGATCTCAAGAGCTGGAGGTTGCGTTACAAATCCCATGCACAGACGTTGGTTCCTTACAAATCTGCATGTTTCGAGAATTACCTTGACGGTTTCTTTATAAAGATTTTTCTTATTATCTGATCGATTAGCAAGTATATATAGACTGGATCAAGCGTCGTTGATAATCGGTATCATCATCAATCACACAATTCGAACCTTACACAGCATATCAACAGCCTCAACTCCATACTTCACAATGGCTCAATCTATTCCCAAGACTGTCAAGCAATGGACCATCCCCTCCCGTGATGGAAAGGACTTCAGCGGTCTGAAGTTCAGCGAGGAGTCTGTTCCCGAGCTCGGCGACGGCCAAGTCCTCGTCAAGAGTAAGTTCCAACTTCACTTCACACCCACAACAATCTTTTAACACTTCACAGTCCAGGGTGCTTCCCTCAACTACCGCGATCTTATCCTCCCTCTTGGAAAGTACCCCTTCCCCGCCAAGGACGGCGTCGTCCCCGGCTCCGATGGCGCCGGTACTGTCCTGGCCGTCGGCAAGAACGTCACCCGCTTCCGTCCCGGCGATAAGGTCGTCACTCTCTTCAACCAGGGCCACATCGGCGGATCTCTCGACCAGCTCAGCATCCAGACCGGTCTCGGTGGTGTAACAGACGGAACTTTCCGCACCATCGGTGCCTTCGATGAGCACGGCCTTGTCCCCATGCCCTCTAACCTCGACTTCCACGAGGCTGCTACCCTCACCTGCGCTGGTCTCACTGCCTGGAACGGTCTTTACGGCCTTGAGGGCAAGAAGCTCCTTCCCGGCCAGTGGGTTCTCACCCAGGGTACCGGTGGTGTCAGCATCTTTGCTGTTCAGTTCGCCAAGGCTGCTGGAGCCAAGGTCATCGCTACTACCAGCTCTGCTGAGAAGGCCAAGCTTCTTGAGAAGCTTGGTGCCGACCACATCATCAACTACCGCGAGACTCCTGAGTGGGGAGCCAAGGCCAAGGAGCTCACCGGCGGTGCTGGTGTCGACCACATCATCGAGGTTGCAGGCCCTACATCCATGAAGCAGTCCCTCAACGCCATCAAGATCGACGGTGTCATCTCTATTATCGGCTTCGTTGGCGGCACCGACAAGAGCGACCCTGGTTTCCTCGACTGTCTTTCCAACCTCTGCACTACCCGAGGTCTCCTTGTTGGAAGCCGTGCCCAGATGGAGGATATGTGCCGTGCTGTTGAGGCCAACCCTGATAAGCTTCGACCTGTCGTTGACCCCAAGATCTTCTCTCTGGAGCAGCTCCGTGAGGCCTATGAGTACCAGTGGTCTGGCAAGCACCAGGGCAAGGTCTGCGTCAAGATTGAGTAAATGATGATTTATGAGAATATATAGCTGGACGGCATGTGCCTTTGGCTTTAACGTATAGTACGTAGCATTAATAGATACCACACTTTTCACATGACCAAGTTTCGTACATCTCGGCAAGATCTTTTGACTGCACTTACAGGCTATTGCTCCTGTTACTTGAACAGTGAAGTTCAGCGTCTCCATCAATACCTCTCAATTGATTGCAAGTAATTACATTCCATCAGATACGAGCGTGTCACAGCCCATTTACTAAAATTGTGTGCCCAATCCTTCAGGCATCCCTTCATCCTAGGCCATCGTTCTAATCAAGCAAGCAGCCTATTCCATTCTGCGACAAAGAATACTTCACTGGATCAAAAGATGAGCGCAGCGATACCAGCCAAAACTGCAGCCAAACTGAACTTCTTCGACGATCCTTCATTAACGATAACCGTGCTGGGCGTGGGGTAGGGTGTTCCGGGCACAGGAACCGGCGCAACAGGGCTCGGGACAACAGGGGGAACAGAGGCAGTATCAACAGGAGGAGGAACAATAACAGCAGTCGAAGATCCCTCCAAGATAGGAGACTGGGTCTCCGCGCCTCCTCCACCCTGAACAATAGTAGTCGTATCAGCACGAGTAGTACCACCGCCCTCGCCATTGCAGATACTGCCGTTAGGACAGCATCCGTACTGCTGGTTCGTTCCGACTTCGCAATAAGCTGTAGGAGGACATCCACCTGCGCGGCTGGGACAGCATGTCCAGTCGGTTTGAATACAGCCGGTGCCGCAGTCCTTGAGGTTCTGGTCGGCGCAGGGAACCTCTACGACTTGACGGACTGCGAGGAGGGGAAAGCTTGGAGAGTATTGGACGGCGAGAACGCCGGTGGCTGAGAGGGCGACGAGCAAGAACTTCTTCATTTTGAAGTTGAGCTTGGAGTTGTGTGTGTCGGAGCGAGTGGTTGGTGGTTGTTGCAACGAGTGACGATGTTGGTGAAACTGTATCTGTTTGAGAGTGTGATGAGAGGTGAAGAGAAATGCGAGACATACCAAGCCCTCGGGGGTTTATATGCATAGCATTCTCAAGCTCCCAACGGAAAACTTTGCCATCCGATCTTCTCTCTTCATTGTAGTTCCTCTCTCATGCCGCGTGCGGCGGCTTCGCTCAAAAACGCCAAAGACATTCCAGCCACGATGCATCTACTCCACCACCCGCAACCATCTACTCCCCCAACATCATTTCCAATTCCGACAAAGCGTCAAGCCTCTTTTTCTCTCAGTGTCGGCTATTTTTGAACATCCAGATCTGATGTTGCTGTAGCGATGAAGTGCCTCTGCTCGATGCGCCCGGCGTTTTGCAACTCTGAAGAGAGCCGCCTCCGGTTTTTGCGGCGCATGGCTTGATATTCAGGGCATATTACCAGAATCTGTTATCTTGTGACGGTCGGCGTTTGGGTGGCTGCTTGCGACGTAACGGATCTTGGTTCCTGGTGTTTGAGCTTGGCGCTTAGAGCATTTGAGTTGAGTCAATACGAGATTTGAAGATGAGATTATTGTGCCAGGTCTAGTGAGGGGAAGTAGTTGCTGTCATTGGAGATCGGCCAGGAACAAACGCGTGTTGAATCTAGTCTCGGCAAGGGACGAAACAAGGTATCTAGATCTAAGACAAAATATTGGCCCGGCGATCCAGAGGCACGGGCCTGAAAGGAAGTTCCCTCCGCTAGTGGTTCACACTATCTCATCTTGCAGGTGATTACCACATGTTTTATGATTCACAAGAGCTTCTGGTGTAAACACTTTGGGCATATAGTTAAAAGTTTTTGCCGTTTTATCGAAATGATACTACGAAGAAGACTGTATCAAATCTATGTTTGAAGTGAACAGAACATCAACAAACGAGAAGCTAAGCGTTATCAACCCTATTTCTTCTCGTTACCCCAAGCATCTTCCAGAAATTCCCGAACAGTAATGGTCTTGATGTCAGGGAAGACCTTGTTCAGAGCCTTGCTCTCATCCAAGTTGAAGCCACCAGTCTCTGCCCACAAACCATAGGCAGACATCACCTTTTTCATGACCGCCTTGGGGGCAGGAATATTGGCAAACATCGCCTCATGGCCTGGCAGCTCACTCAACTCTCCCTTCTCCAGCGTCTTAACACTATCATAAACAACGCTGAACTTGTCACCTATTGAAAATTAGCATTCCTAGCTTTACCCACAAAGCTCGTCGCGTACCTGTAGCTTCTTCTGCAATCTTCACCAATTCATTGAATGTGACTTTGTCACCAATGATATACGTTGCTTCGTCCCACTTCTCAAGGTTGAGAAGTGCAGCAACAAAATTGGCTACATCTCGACTATACGTGAACGTAACGGGAACGTCTCCAGATCCTGGGATGGCAGCAGCTCGATGTTTGATATCGACAAAGGTTGAAGGAGTGTGCAAGTTTGATTTCGCAGCTGATTTAGGGGAGCCCCAGAAATCAAGAAAGAAGCCGATATGGATGGAGGTCCATTCGAGGTTTGTCTTGCGTAGCTCATCTTGAGCACGGAGTTTGTTGTTTGCTGAATTGGCTTGAGCTGCATGCCTATAACTCTTTGTTAGTGCTTCTTTTTTCAATGCGGACAATGAGGCATTTGTCAAGCGTTTGCTTACTCTTCTGTATGGGGAAGACCCCAATCACTTGAGATGAATCGTTTTGTTGCCTGGGATGCTTCTGACGCACGGATAATATCAATTTCGATAGGCTCAGGTCCGTTCATGCCAAGTGTCGAAATGACTGTGTGTATATTGTGCTTTTCAAAGAGCTGAGTCAGGGCATCGATGTTGTGGATATCCACGGCCAAGACAGGAGCTCCAATCTCTTCTTCTAGTATCTTGTTTTCCTTCGGTTTCTGTTAGTTACGTTCATAAAACTTTCTTGTGAAAAGCTTACCTCTCGACTGAGGATAACAACTTTATGTTCTCCTGCAGCAACAATAGCCTCCACGAGAGTTCGGCCGACTTTGCCTGTGCCGCCTGCAACTGCAACAGTAACCATTATGTCTGATAATATCTTTGAAGAGGATAGTGTGTGATGTTTGATGAATGATGCGTTCGAAGCTTCCTCCATCATAGCTCAACTCGTGTCTTTATATACCGCAACTCCATCTTCATCTCCAACTCATTTCTAATCACCGCACTTAATCGGACATCTGATACTGCGAATTTTCCGTCAATTGTCAGCAATCGCTTGTTTTTCGTATTACCCATTGGTCGCCCGGTCTCTAATAAGTCTGACATGCATATCATCTGCATGTCAAGACGGGGCGCGTTCGACTGGTGTCAGCATAGTGATTGGACCACTGCCAATTTAAGCACAGCACGCACCTAAGACCCTCTAAAGCCGAGCTACTCCGTCCTAAGTCCTTGCTTAAACGCATTGGGTAATTGTGTTGGCCGCCAATGCTTGGTCAAATTCCAGTGGATGTCTGAGATCGAGACTTGTGCTCGGATAGAGTTTCAGGGCCGGGAAGCCCAGATCTGGTCGATCTGCACGCTAAGAAAGTTATTTTTGATGAGGGCCAGGAACGAGATATGCCGTTGTTGCTCAACCCCTGGGCACTTTCCGCCACTTGAAGCTGAGCCTGGAGTATGATGACTGGGAATACTTTGCGGTTTGACATCTTACATCCCTGAATCTCAAGGACGGTTGACACAGGCTTCTTTTCGTTAATCTATGTATAAGAATCAGCGCAATCTGTTGTTATAGGGTAAAGTTTCTGACTGGAATGTCTCGTTTCGGGGACATTTACTGACCACCACCAGATCGCAGTAGCTACTTTCGTCATCAAGTAAGCGAAGTTGTCTCGGGACATCGAGTAGTGTGACATCTGTCAAGGGCTCAAAGGCCTACTGAGAGAGGAAAGAAAACTCAAGACCTTTACCCTGAACGATAAAAATACTTAGGTAAATATAGCCTAAACTTAGGGGACTCTTTGCTAGGTTTATTTTGACACCCTATAATAAGGTGCCGTCTAAGTGCCTCGGCCTCTATTCTCTCTCATCAATTGCTTTTTGACGTAGAAATGGGAGTCTCGGGGCGCCGGATTTTCTCGGAGCCATGGTCGTCCAAAGTCAGAAAACACTCAAGGCTGAGCGTCCTTTTAATCGGCCTTGCTTTTTGTCAAACCCCCTTATAGACCTTTCCCTTGGGAAGATATAGAACTCATCTGACAGGCAAAATGGTAGACCAATCAGTTGCCCCGGAGGCCGATGACATCGGAGTCAACTAAAGCGTTCACTCAAGACCGAAGACGATCAACTGCCCGATAATAGCGAAACTTAACCGACATTCTTAAATTACTTCACAAATATATTAACACGCCTCAGCTCAGAGAGCTATCGATATCTGCCAGTGCAGTTTGTCGGGCGGAGTGTTTGGTCTGTTACCATCCCATGACCACAATATGCTAGCATATCTGTGTTCACAATGTCAGCTTCAACAGCTCTTACTAATGAATGGCGTCTAGTTAGAACAAAAACTCCGAAAAATCTCTAAGTACTCAGATTGATCCACTAATTACACTGTCATCATGTCGCACAAATATGCACGTTTCTTTGTATTGGGTTTGACGATGTGTCAATGATCCGTAGATACCTCCGGTCTTGGAGTGCAGACTCTCAGAGACTCAGAGGCTTTCAATTGAGTGCTATTTCTATAAGATAGAAGTCGTGCTACCTTTTCCACCAAGTTATGCATTCTTCTGGTCTTATCCACAAGCTTTAATATGAATGTAGCAAAATACTTCAGTATCTACAATGTCTCTCAACTCCAACCAACTCGACCCTCGCCAGCATCCTCCCCGGGCCCTTGGCAATGCTATGGCGCTGATACTCACATCCCCGAAGCTAATCACGCAGGCCTCATGTTCTTCAAAGATCACGGAACTCCCCAAGGATGGCGCTTCAACCACGGCTACGGATGCCAAACCAATTGGGTAAACTCCAACGAAGAGCTTGTCCAAGCACGATCAGAAGCAGTTTACTGGCTGTGACTCCATATAAATGTGCCGCGAGGCTCCTGATTACTCGAACAGAGATCTTTGGGGGGCCGTTGAGAAGGGTGAGGAGATTGAGAGGACAGCGCATGTACTGGTCATGGATCCTAAACAGGCGGATCCCGACAAGCTTGGGTTTGATCCTTTTGATGTCACAAAGGTTTGGCCGCAATCGCAGTTCCGATGAAGGATTTTGGAAGATTGGTTCTTAACAAGAACCCGGGAACTACCATCACAATATGGAACAGGTTGCGTTTTCGCCTAGCAGTATGGTTCCTGGTATTGAGGACTCTCCTGACCCTCTTCTTCAGTTCCACGTGTTCTTCTACCGCGACGCTCAGTACCGTCGCATCGGTGTCAATCTGCTCCCAACAGCTTCGCTTACAAGTTCAGAGCTCGTGTCGCTGAGGCGCCGTATCAGGTCAGCGACAACATCGAAAGCAGGGTTAGTCACTGTTGACTTGAGGGTAAGAAGAATTGCTACGATCAAGCGAAGGATCTGTGGACGAGGATTATGAGTGAGCAGGAGAAGAAAAATACTCGCTACAATACAGCCAAGGGTCTTCGCCGCATCAAGCTCCCGAGATCAAGGTAAGCAATCAAGCTATTTTGAATAAGACTTCAGCTGACAGAAGTATAGAGCAAGTGTTTGGCGCAGGTGTAAAACATCTCGGAGGATTATGCGCAAGGCATTTATGATCTTCTGGGTCAACATCAGGTTGAGTTCCCCAAAGTCAAGGGACTGAGACACAATACTGTACTCATCTGCCGGTTTCCGTCCGTGACTTTCTAGCCTGAATCCTTTATGTAATCCTGGAGAATTTTAAGTTTGCAATTCCGATTTATCCGCTCCGAATATCGTGAGATGATCGTGGGATTGAGTCGTGAGGGGAGTCTATGATGCTGACAATATGCAGAATCCTGGACCAAAGATGGAGATAAGCGGTGATAAAGAAGCTGGCTGAGTGCCACGACCTGTGATAAACCCGACTCAAAAGCGAAAACGCGCGAAGGATTCAAGTACATCAGCATTTAAGACAAAATTGACCACCTCACTCAATCATGTCCATGTATATGTTGATACACAGCCCCGATTCACCGTCGTCAATTTACAAACATTCACAACCATGGCCCGAACAGACGCAGAGATCAAGGCCACTATCAAGGCCGTGGTCAACGACTTCAGAGGATGGGACCTTGCGCCGATAATGCACTATCCAAATGAAGAAGGCCTCGAATTCGAAGACATCTACTTCCCATCCGATGACGGTGTCCCTCTGGAAGGCTGGTTCATCCCCTGCAAGGGCTCCAACAAGATCATCATCGCCAACCATCCTCACTGGTTCAACCGCGCTGGTATCCCTTCGCATCTCGAACCTTGGAATCAACTCATGCCCGGGAATGACTTTGAAGTAAATTTCATACCTGATTACAAGATTCTTCATGATGCGGGGTATAATGTTCTTGCATATGATTTGAGGAACCATGGACTTAGTGGAAGTGGAAACCAAGGTCTCTTTGGCTTCTTCGAGTGGCGCGATGTTCTTGGATCGTTGAAATATGTTCGTGGGCAGGATGACACAAAGGACATGACGATTGGACTGTTTAGTCGCTGTGCTGGTGCAAACGCAACACTCTCAGCAATGAGACATCGCCCTGAAGCCTTCAAAGGCGTAAGATGCATGATTGCGCCCCAGCCTATATCAGCAGGGTCCTCCATTGCTGTGATGCTTGACAAAATGGGCGCTCCGGCATCGTACATGGAAGAAGCTGATCGACAATTCTTCATGAAGACGAGTTTTCATATAAGTCAATTGTCGCCGCCGACTGATGCGAAGCACGCCAACGTGCCGACGTTTCTGTATCAGGTTCGCGATGATCCTTGCACGACGCCGAAGGATGTTCAGTCTGTTTATGATAATATCCCTATCCAGGATAAGAAGTTGAAGTGGATTGAGGGGACGGATAAGAGGTGGGATGGATATACGTACTTTCAGAGGGAGCCTGATCAGTTCTTGGAGTGGTTTGCAAAATATATGAACTAGGCATAGCATTGGACAATTCTAGCTTTCTATCGTGCTTATATTATATTGTTGTAATGGCTCTATCAAACGAAAGAAAGGGGTATCGTATATAGTTATCCTGGTCCACTGATATGGTAGCAGTCGTCTGTTAGCATTGAAACTTTACCATCTCATGGCATCTAGGTTCGAAAAGCCAATTCAATTACTGTATATATTACCCAAACACACCTCATACTGTGAAGTGCTCCCTCTGTAGTTGCCGCGTTGACCCCGTATCGCTAGCCACATCATCGTACTCAGACCTCCTCGCCTGCTTAACAACAACTTCCGTTCGTGTAGTCTTCTGGATACCTCCCTCCAATCGATCTACCAGCTCTATATCGTCTGTATTCGCTTCGATAAACGTGGTGTTGCCACCAACAAACATTGCTGAAGGTATTTTGCTTTTTCCGGTCTGTTTTGAGCTCTTCTTTTGAGTGCTATGGGATCTGGAACCGGAGTAGTCGGGATAGTCGCTGTTGTTGCTGGCCTTGACGACCTTGATGATGAGGTCTGCCATGTTCATTTCGATGTGGAGTTTGACGAGATAGGCGAGAGGGTGGAACTGGACGTAGCTGTGATAATGGGTCAGTAATGGTGAGGGGTTGAGCTAGCATGACTTACACAATGTCGTTCGGTAGGGACATCATTGCGATGAGAAGGATCTGAGCATAGTCAGTATCTAAAGCAGCAGATCAGGGGGTGGTAATAAAACATACGTCCATAGTCATCGACACAGCAATCATGCCCAAGTTGAACCGAAACAGCCGGGTGTACTTGGTCAGGCCGTTCGCAATCAGCCTTGATCGCACGAGGTGTATAAAGTACAGGTTGAGACCTGCATCAACCACTAAAAAGATAACCTTCTCAATTCTATCCCAGACTTTGTTGATGTCGATCCAGGTCTTGTTAACCTGCAGCCGAGCCGGGATCCAGATTGTGAAAACACTGATGTTGATGCATAATATGATGATGAAGGAGTATATCTTGAGTCGCTTGGCATTTTGTCGGTTTACCATGAGAATCGCGATCCGGTTGATGATGATTTGAATGAGTGCTTGAAGTTGGATACACCAAAGGAAAACTGCACTGTTAGCCTCTTCTTCGAGAACACAAGGGACGCCAGCATGATAGCAGCGGTGACTCACTTAGAGTAAAGAAAACTGGAAACCCGCCGGGGATGTAATTTCGTAGATAACACCAAGTGACAGCGCTCATGATACAGCTGCTCGTCCACTCCAGCCATAGCAGTATGATATAGTGGTTCATCCTGCGTCCTCTCCTCCATGACTTGATGGTTTGTTGTATCCCTTTGGTGAACGTGAATAGTCCGACTCCAAGCGATATTCCCCAAGCGATACTCGCAATATTCATGTCATTCTCACCAGCATCGACTTCGATAAAGTTTGGCCCTTTCCATAAGTCCCCCATGGCGATAACTCTGTGACTAAACTCGTTCAATTAGAAGCGTTCAGCAAAGAAACCCTAAGGAGAAAGGGGACAGGAAGTATAAAAACAAGGAAACGAACGAGATAGTAAGCAAACGATGGGAAGCTCACATACATATCCAACACAGCATCGCCGCTAAGCCTTCAGATCTTGCGGATCCTGATGTCTGCGCCCAACTAATAACGTTGATCCTATCGAAGGATAAGAAGCACGGATGAAGCATCCATTCTCGGGATCCGCAGCGATCGATCTTCGGCGGGGGATCCCAGAGCATGAGGCGAGACTCGATCTCTGGTTGGACCGGGGGTGTTAGGGCTTCATCCAGAGATCCTCAGGGCTGCATATCTGCTGGTACGTTATATGGGGCTCGTGCATGGTTGGTAGGAGATAGACGAGTATGCTTTGGGGTGTTTTGCGAGTCGTCTCCCTGAAGAATGATGCCAACATTGCTCAAGATATTGATGCTACTACGAAGTTAGCTAGAATTGAGAACAAGTCGCTTGACAGCCCTACACGTGAAACAAGTAGATGTTCCAGAAAACGTCTTGAGAAATGCTTCAATGGTAGTACACATCACGGATCGTGAAGCGACACTCTTCTTCGAGTCAGGTGGGCCCATGTCACCGGCCGCATATTACCGCCAGGCCCTTGCTTTCTGTAACAAAAGAAATATGCCGACGAGACGAACTTGACACTATCGAACTTTGATTGGGAAAAAACGTGGTGAGTAGCAGGGAAGAGGAGAGCTGAATTTGATGCTTTTGCGAAAATTCTCTGAGGGTTGCTCGGTGAAGATCCGGGACTGGTATTAGGAGCGAGCGAACCTAACCACGACACTCAACTCATACGATGCGTAATAAAATCTTTTCGGCTTTTGATGTTGGCCAAACAAGGCGGTTCCTTGATGCATAGATACTTCTTCAACAAAGACCAACAGACCACATCTATAGCGGGTCTCTCCCACTGAAGAAACTTCTACAAAAGCAAAACAGCAGATGCAATCTCGCACAAACGAGCTCTCACAACTGACCAGATCTCGTCTCATCTCTGTTCCCAGCTCCAAATTGCGGCTCAACATCCTCGTCACCTCAATAGCGGACGATCAGGGTCTAACACTACCTATAATTATGCACCGGTGGAACGGATGTTTTCTAGCTTCGAGCCTAGAACCAATGGTCTAGGACTCCAGTCCACTGTGAAACATGCCACGTGCATGGTCGGCGTGTTTCGCACGCTATTGATAGCGGCCGCTGTAGGGCTTTGTGAGGCTGTAGTGGATGTCTTCAGAGGAATAGCAGAGCAGCTTTATTATGTTGAGGTTACCACCCGTATTTTGAAGCGTGGAGATAGGAAAAAAGAAAGTTTGCATATAATAGTACCCTAGCAAAAGAAAGCAGATCATCCGATTGCTACCTAACATTCTTGGTGACACTGGACGGATCTCATAGGCAAGCCCTGTAAGCCTGGACCCTGTCTTCGGCTCCGCTACGGCTCCCAGATGGAAGTTGTTACAGATATGGGCCTAGAGAATTGATGGGCGGTCAATGCAGCGAAGAGTCGTGCTTGTATATAATTGGAGGGTCATGTCAGCCACTGAGATTACCAACACTTCACTGCGGAGATGATAGATGATGCTGGTGGTAAGCTCGACTGAGTATGATGTCATTGACTCTCTCAGGTCAAATCTCACTGCCTCCTACAACTGCACTCTCGCAGCCGTTCAATAAAGGGCAGTTCAACTACCTCAGATAACAACCCACTTCTGTTCTTGGCCAATTTAGAGCCCCATTAATTGAAAACGTATATGGAAACACTCAAGTTTGTCGTCGTGCGTCTGCTCAATGGGCATTGACTCACCCGTGCATGGTCAACACGAGCAATGCCTTTATTGAGCATTTTTGTAGAGTTACTTTACGGGGCTGTGCAAAACAATAGAAGAGATTTCTGGTCTTTATGCGATTGGCTGGTAGTTGGGTTGACCATGTTTTGTTCATTTGTGACCTTCCCTTGACACTCAAGCTTATAAGTGATGGCTTGTTGTAGATTCATTCTCTTGCACTAGACAAACACCACCAGTCTATCTTGAGTGTATTGAATAGCTACATGGATAAACAAGCACTGCTACTTCTGTTAGAGTTTCTACATAGATCACTTGAAGCTAATACTTAACAGAAGCGCTGTGCAAAGCGCCATAACAGAGGATAGAGAATGGGCATTGCAGGGTATAGGGTGAATGTTCGGAAAGCATTCACACGCAACCAAAAGAAAAAAAAGTCGCCTACTAAGTGTCACCACAGCACGAGCTACACCAGAACAATAATTTCGAGAAGTTTACTCATGGCCTCTGTTGAATAGCTCTAGCGCTCTGATCACTTATGACGATCCAGTAGTGGCAACCACCCCGCAATCCTCAGCAATCAACCATCTACAATACAACCTACCAAGTGCTAAGCCACCATGACTCCCTCATAAACCCCCCCCCCCCCCCCCCCCCCCAAGTCCTCACTTACACGACTCCAGAAATGCTCGAATTCATACCGCCATGAAGAAGAGATCTCGTGCCTGCGAAGCCTGTCAGGCCCTCAAAGTCAAATGCGAGCCATCGCCGGAAGAGTCATCCATCTGTGAACGATGCTCTCGTTACAACCTCACTTGTGTTCCTGCTGCGAGAAAGTGGCAGAGAGATAGGATTGCTGAGCTGGAGGATCAGGTTAGGAATCTGCAGGATAAACTTGATGGTGCTACCATTTCGACCTTGAGGTTGTCGACTTATGCTGCTTCGACGAGGGCTACTTCGGTGTTCTCTGATGGAGCTTGGCCACAGACAAATGCTGGGCCATCAGAGCTGGGCTTTCTGGATTCTCGTCTAGACTACGATACTCAGCTTCGATGTCTGGAGGTCTGCTCAACAACCGCTGGACAGTTCTGGTACCTTATACCTTCAGTCGACACCACCTCAGCACGCTCATGGCTAGACTCCCTCAGGACAGGAGCACCCGTCAAGCTCATATCCATGCTCGCCTTCACCATGGCCCCCTCCTCCGCCCAGATCGATCCCCAAACACAAGAAGACCTACGGATCAAGACTTTCGAAATCCTCGGCCAAGCAGCCGTCGGTCTCAAACGGCCCTCCCTAGATCTCGTCCAGGCCGCGCTAATAATCGGTCTCTGGATCCGGCCCTCCCTCGACTGCAACCACGGGAACCCGAATCAGCTTGTGTCGCTGGCACACGATCTCAGCGTGGAGCTTGGTCTTGGAGGTGCGGAAATGCAGACTTCTGCACCGGCGTGGTTCTTCCGGATCCAGGGGCCGCTGACGCTGGAGATGCAGAAGATTTGGTTGGCGGGCTGGATGACTTCTACGATGAAGGCTGTTGGGCTGAGACGAGCGCATGATTTTGATTGGGGAACGGTGCATTATGAGGCTCTGGGGGCGTTGGAGGCTGATGGGTCGGATCAGTTGTTCTTGGAGATGCTTTATACGATTCGACTTCACGCGAAGGTTGCTAGTGCTCTTGAGCTTTGCAATACTCGCACGTTTCTCGACGTCAACTCTGATGTTGTGGCAGCTACGAGGAACCAGGTCTACAATGATTTGAACGAACTGAGCAACAGACCTCTTGCGGGCGATGTTCAACTTCGTTTCTGGAGAATGCTCGTCGCGATACATGTCAACGAACCAGTTCTACATACAATCACCAACAAAACCCTCTTCACATCCCCCTACATCTCCGAAAGAATCGGCGTCCACGACTTTGCCCGCGGTCCCATAACCCAAGCAACAGCAACTGCTCTCCACTCCATAGTAGAAGCCTGCCACCTCGCCATCTCAATAGTCCTCGAAATGGACGCCTCCACCATCCTATCCCTTCCCTCCCTCTGCTTCGGTCCAGCGGTGAGCTACACACTCTCCATCCTCATCAAAGTCTTCGTGGCAGTGTCTGCACCGGGAAACACATACAGTCAAATCCTGACCCGCGAAACCCTGCACGTGCGAGAAGCCATGCAGAAACTCATTTCCGTCAAGGAAGCGCTGCTAAAGCTCGATCCGCACATGGGCAACTGGAACACGAGGATCATAGGATCTGTGGAATGGCTGGGCGTTTGGTTGGATGATTACGAGAGTATTATCGAGCGCTATGAGGAGAATCTGCAGAGGGAGGTTGCAGAACAGGAAATCGAAGGACTCAGCCCCAATGGACATTTCTAATCCATTCCTACCGACTCTGTACTTTACACCAATCTAGTAATTAATCTTTAGTCTATGGAGTAACATGCACCTTATTCCCTGTAGCTTGAATTTTTCTCCTGCAGAAAGGGTCTAGAAGCCGTTAAATCCTACAGGGATGTTTTTGGCGCGGGAATCCGTGTCCTGTCACTTACACGGGTAGACTCACAAATGACGTACACGACTCTCGGGAGGCTTTAAGGCTGTGCAATAAGCAATCAGGGCTGTGCTGGCAATTAAGCTTGTCTTTCCCCAGGGTCTTTTATGGAGACGGTGAATTTTGGCCGTGGATTTTATATGTGTTAGATGTGAGACCCTGGTAGTTGGGGATCAACATCATGATCACAGAGCGTTATGCATGGGATGAGCGAGAGTCGATGATGCTTTGACTCTGAGGGAGATGCTTGGTATGGAAGTGAGGAGGAATTGAGGAAGGAGTTTGTTTGAGGTTTGAGGTTGGCTTCATGGGGAGATGTTGTGTATAAAGTGAAGAGAGAAGCGCGGGGAGAAGAGAAGTCTCATCACTCACAGCTTCACACTCCAAGCATCACAACATCACAATCGCTCTCAGCTCAACAGCTATCACCAACCTCATTATCTTCTTCAGTATCAAAAGCCTCCAAGATGAGACTCCTCAATCTCGCAGCCCTCGCATCCGCCGTGGTCGCTCAATCCGACCTCGCCAGCATTCTCTCCTCCCAATCCGACCTCTCCACTCTCGCCGAGCTCCTCGCTCTCGTGCCCGACATCGCAGAGACTCTGGCATCCGCCAGCAACATCACCATCTTTGCTCCCACCAACGAGGCTTTTGCCTCGGTCCCCCGAGACATTCCTGAGGGTGAAGCTATTTCTCAGCGCAACGACACCATCGCCATTGGTGCTCTGTTGTCAAACCATGTCTTCAAGGGCTATTATCCTGCCAAGGTTGCTACCGACATTCCTGTGTTTGTGCAGTCGCTTCTAGACTCGAGCTTTGTCAATTATCGTCAGCCGTTTGGCAACTTTACGGGTGGTCAGTATAATGGTATTGTGAAGGATGGCGATGATGTTGTTGTCATCTCTGGAGAAGAGACTCTATCCTATGTGACTGAAGCCGTAAGCAATGCTCCATCTCAGGCATTGAATCGGTACTAATGATTTGCAGGATATCAGGGTCGGTGACTCGGTCATCATCCACAAAGTCGACAAGCCTCTCAGCTTCGGTGCTCCTCTCCAACTTTTCACCCGCCGCGACAACCTCCTCAACTTCAACGCCGCTCTCAACGCAGCTGACCTCCCCTACAACTTTGGCAACTTGGACCGCGACTCCTCTACTCTTGTCAACATCTCTGACTTCACCGTCTTCATCCCCAACGACCCTGCCTTTGAGGCTATTGGTTCAGTCCTCGAGAGCGCTGATCTCAAGACTCTGCAGGAGGTGTTGAAGTACCACATTGTCGACGATGTTCTCTTCTCTACGGATCTGGCCAACGTCAGCGTTCCTAGTCTGCAAGGTGCTGATTTGACGTTTACTGTTGCTGAGGATGGAAGTGCTTGGGTGAATGGTGCTAAGATTCTCTTCACCAATGTTCTTCTCTTCAACGGTGTCGCTCACGTTATCGATGGGTAAGTCATGCTTCTATTTGACCACCAACAATACTGACAGCAACAGTGTCCTCAACCCTGCCGACGACCCCTTTGACCGCGCTGATCTCAAGCCCGCCGCTGAAGCTGATGACCGCCTTGCTTTCCCGGGCGCAACCCCCGTCTCCAAGCTCCCTTTCTCAGTCATCAGCTACGCCGACGACAGCCAGCCTACTTACACCACCCCCGAACTTCTCAAGACACTCAAGGCCATTGATGTCTCTGCTCTTGCTACTGTCACCGCTACCGCTGATGCTACTACTGGTGCTGGAGAGACTACTCCCACTCCTACCGGAGTCACCCCTGTTGTCAACTCCGCAAGCTCCAAGTTCGTCGCTGGAGGAGCTAGTGCTTTCGCCGTTCTCATTGCTCTCCTGATGGTTTAAGCTGTTGGTAGCTTGAGGTCGTGCTTGTAAAGCTCCTGTTTACACGATTGTGTTGTTCACCTTAATGCTCCATATACAGATCTTTCAAGATCCAGAAGTCCCCCGGTCAGAGTAGACTAGTACTTAATATCCTGAATTTGCAATTTTTTTTCTTCTTCTAAAGTGTCATAAGAAAATGTGAACAAGCGTATACTGAATCGGGGAGAGCAAGCGCCGAAGATTGGTCATAGACTCCATCTCGGAAAACCGAGGTCTAGCGAGGGTCCGAGAGTGGGGATTCCGCGCGAGGATCGCCAGAGTTGGCTTCCGATCGCGATACCAATTCCAATTTCGTGCTACAACTTCACTGATTGATTTGTCAGGTTAATTCTTGCTATAACACTTACACCAGACGTCAATCTCCCTAGCGCAGACTCCATCCCTCGCTTTGCAGTTCCTATATCATTTCTCAAACCCTCAAGTAAGTCTCATCATGAGGGCGCCCGTGAAAGCACCTTCTACTTGGGGTAGTACAGCTCGTCGGCTCGCATGTTGGTCGTTCTTCATCTTTATTTGTTACTGGAGTGCTGAATGGATCTCAGATCATAGGGGCGCAATCTCTCAAATTCCCCTGGCGAGCACGTTAGTCGCAGCACCAACAAGGCTCTACCAGCAATATTTCTCTGGAGGAAAGCCATTTAGTTCGTCTACGTTCAGGCTACAGGAGCAGTCTCAGCCTATCAATATGGGCTCTCAGATCAAGAATCTAGACGACCTCAAAGAGCATCTCACTCATGATAAACTTGACGAGCTACGGAGTTTCTGGTTTGAGCATATCCCCGAGGAGGCCAACCGTATCATCGCTCCTGGAGAACTGCAAAAGAGATGGTTCTTCTCAGACAAAGAGTTTGACAATGTCTGCGTGTAAGTCGCACCCTTGCTCTCAATCGACCATGCCCTCTAACGCATCCTAGCACTCGATTCAGCCCTGTACTAGAAGCCATCCGTAACGCAGGAGTTACATCCGCGCAAGAGCTTCTGTCCGTTGCCAAGCCTCGGAACTCGCTAGACTGGTTGAGTCTCATCATTCTGCTCGACCAAATCCCACGCAACTCATATCGTGGGGACAAGTCATCAATCTGCTTCACTTACTTCGACCCTATCGCGCAGCAAGTATCCCTCGAAGCCATCAAGCAGGACATCCCAGATAAGGCACCCGAGATCCGCTGGGTCTTCTCCCACCGCAACTGGTTCTACATGCCCTTGATGCACTCAGAAGATATATCTGCGCACGAAAAGGCTGTCGCTGCTTTTGAGCAGATGAACCAGGATATACTGAGCTTGATGGAGGGAACAGGCGGTGCAGATGAGTACGAGAGGAAAGCAAGAGAAGTAGTGCAGGCGGATCCTGAAGCAGCAAAGGCAGTTGGTAAGACGAATAAAGTATTCGAGGAGAAGCATATAGTGATTATCAAGAGGTTTGGGAGATATCCACATAGAAACAAGGCGCTTGGGAGGGAGGCGACGCCAGCCGAGGTGGAGTTTCTTGAGAGTGGAGGTGATACATTTGGTAGCTGAGATGCCTGATGCATGCATTGCACAGCGGATCATTATGATCTGCATTAGTTATAGACAATGACCTCATTGAGCTAAGATGCCTGCCATGTTGGTCCAGGTACGCTATCAAAACAGTTGATGATCATATTCGCGTATCAACGCGAGAGCGGCCAGACATGTACATGTTGTGGGCGTAGACAAGCCATTGATGACAGGTAGTAGGTACCAGGCACTAAGCTGAGAGTAAGTTCAGAATAGACGCTCGGCGTTTTGAAGAATTGAGTATCCCAAAGTCAATCAATCCATGCGGACAATTTACTGCAACGCGTCGTCTCATGACAGCGTATGCGAATCCTATTCAGAGCCACCTCATACAATACGCCCAAAGCGAATACGTCTGGGCAATTTAAACGGCAGCCGAAAACGCCCCTTTGCGCCAATAGGAATCTACGGGTACGCTAGTGTGACAGTCCCAACTACCGACAGTCCACTAACGACCAGCGCCCGCCCACCAATTCCCCAGGGGCTTTTTTTACGGTTCTGACACTCAATTACCCAAACAGGCACCTCGGATGTCGAGTGATCCGACTTTCAGCATCGGGAGTTGACCTGATGTCACAGTGCTATTGTCCGTCAAATAACACCACTTTTCTTCTTCCAACTATTATATATTATAAACAAAGTTGTCTTTGATTCGAAATGGTTACTACAAGAACAAGTTCTCGAGGCGAGACTGTTGGCACTGAAACTTTTACTACAATCGATATCCTCCTACACCAACTACACCAAAACGAACGATGAAGAACACGGACTCGAACCCCTCATTTTCAAATGGATCGTCCAAGAAACACGCTGCCCATACGTGGCATCATACAGCCTCATCAACAACAATTCTCTGGCTTGCTGTATCATTGCCCCTCGTCATATGGGATATAGGCTACGTCTTTGGCAGACCTCACACCATGCCTGAGGGTTTCCTCCACTGGCCATTATACGTCCCGTATGCGCTGTACGGCGAGGTCGATCACGTATACGGATGGAAGGCGTTCAATGCCAAGAACGGCTTCACGGCTGCCCAGACGGCATTGAATGTTGTTGAGACGGTCATGTACTTGGTGTATTTGTACATGCTGTGGACACGCACGGACAAGACGCTTGATGGTGCGAAGAGGACTTTGAGTGGGCGTGATGGTGCGCTGGCTGTTTTGATTGGCTTTAGTGCTGCTGTTATGACGCTGAGCAAGACGATCCTATACTGTAAGTGAGTCTGTCCTATGCATGGGATCAGATCTAACGGACTCAGGGGCCAATGAGTATTATAGTGGCTTTGACAATATTGCTCACAACACACCGATGGACCTACTTACTCTTTGGATAATTCCCAAGTAAGTGCCGATACGATGTGCTAGAATTAATACTAATTCCCTATTAGTGGTGCCTGGATTGTCCTTCCGACCTACATGATCTCCAAGTTTGGAGGAGATATTCTCGATGGCTTGACACTCGCTTCAAGCCAAACAGTAAAGACGGCATAGAATAAGCACAAGGGGTCTAGTTGAACGTCTTTTTTAGTACTTTACGGACATGTATGAGCAATGGCAATGAGGGATGATTTGTGAATGACGAGCTGGGTAAGAGTGCTTTGAGGCTTAATGAATATTGGAAGAACCACTTTGAACTTACCACGGTCGAATAATGGCATTCATTCCCATCAGCAGATCGCAGTAAGAGCAACTGACATCAGTATTTGATGATTAACTACTAACCTTCCAACCTCACCCGTACCTCCCACAGCAAACATAATAAAGCTAGCTATAACTATCGTCTAGACATGTCATTTCATAAAGAAATAGGGGTATTCGCTTATAACGACCAAAAAAACAAACATAGAAAAACGCGTCAAGCGTAATAGCGGCCACACATCTCCTCCTCGGCAAATCTCATTCTCATCTCATATCAGTCAACCCTCCCAGATCAGCATACTGCTCCCAAGCAGGCATCATATCATCATCCTCCTCCGTCATCTCCCCCGGACTCTCCATAAACGTCTGCATCGCCGCCCAATCCGCATCCTCATTCACGATATACGGCTCCTCCACCTGTGTCTTTATCCGCAGCGGCTGCGGAAACATGCTGTGTCGTCGGCTCTCAACCTCGTCTGCGTAGCGCGAGTCGGAGAATATCGCGCTGATGGGTCGGCTGCGCTTGGAGACGCGGCCGGACATTGAGCGTGCGACCATGGACATTACGTCGCGGCGGCGTTCGCGGCGTGCTTTTACATCTTTAGGGATCGCGGGCTCGACGTAGTACTCTGTTAGGGGAGGGGTGTCGAGGGGTGACTCGGTGTCGTTGGTTTCGATGCTCTCGGGGGTTGTGTTGTATGTGTCGTCTGTTTTTGTGTCGCTTCCGTCTGTGTCGATGCTTACATCGTTTGTACCGTTGCCGTAGCCGTGGACAACGATTTCGTGGTATGTTGGTCGTGAAGGTGGTGTGATTGATTGAGGTGGTGTGGTAGAGGGTGATTTAAACATGCGCATGGATCGTCGAATTGTTGAAGAGCGGCTAAGTGCCTGTGTGAATGAGTTTGAGCGCGATGGACGTGAAGGCATTGATGCTCGACGCTCCATCTTGCGGTTGTCGTGTTGTGTCTGGGGACGATCTCGGTGAGTGAGAGCGAAGTAGTCGATGTCCGGCTTGATCTCGATCTTCCCAAAGGAATCTTCTCCTGCGTCTGCAGCACCATCCTGTTGCAAACTCCAGGTCGGTCCGCTAGTAACGTACTGGGTCTGGCGTCTCAGGATACGGTCCAGATCGCGAGGAGTATCCCAGGGTGGAAGCTTGTCAGTCAACGCCGATAGACTGTAGTGAGCCTCGTTGATCTCATCCTCTTGCAAATCTGTTGCCGTGTCCGTTGCGTAGCGAAGGACTTGGTATGTTGCGTAGATGAGAATCCATCGGACCTTGCGAGCATCCACCAGCGACACCTTCTCCTGCTTGTCTGCCTTGTTTGGCGACATGATAGAATCTTCTTCGAAGCGTCGATATGCTCTCACGAGGTCATTCTGTGCGACTCCTGGCTTCATCAAATTAGATGCGTTGATCAGCGCTGTGTGAGCTGTTACTCTGCGATCCGATCTGAGAGTCACACGCCCAGGAAACCAAGACATGCGCCGTGAGTTATTGCCATTCGTGTCTGGGAGAAGCGGCAGTGGATGATCAAGAATATCGTATCCATGTTCAAAGTCGAAAGATTGAACCAGTTGAATAGTACAGATCCCTCCGTGCGCTGTAGGCGGCATGGTATGTGATGAGGTATACTGATCATCAACGAGTAGATCATACAAAGCCTCAAAGTCCTCACGCATGATCCGTAAAATAGCGGGATCAAACAAGTCGTTGCCAGAGTCCGCAGTCGGCGGGTAGTATCCCAGCTTCGTCGTATAAAACGATAACAAAAAACTTCGGAAGCGCTCAAGATGTGCCCGGGCGCCTGCTGAGACGCTCAAATGAGCCTCTGACAACTCATCGTCCAGAAAGGTCTTCAGCATAGACGATGACCGCGTCATGCGATAATCAAGTTCGAGGTGTCCCTTACGTATGAGCTTGCGTGTTGAAGGGCTGAGCTCCTATTCTCTTCGTCAGCGGCTGGCCTTAGCATTCTTGCTCAGAAAGAGATAAACAACAAACCTGAAACCCAGCATTTTCGAACAAGTATTCGCTCATGCCGACGCAATGTGCAAAAGCTCGGATGTACAGATCCTTCATTTGAAAACACTCTGCGAGCTGCAATATCGCCAGTGCGTGGTTTGGCTGGTTGGCCATGTCGAGATAGCCCTCCTCGTCGAAATACTCCATCATATCTGAGACATTGTCGTCCACGCCGGACCGAAACTCATGCATACTGTGGAGAAGACCAATAAGAGCATTGCCGAGACTGTATCCGACCATGGATCTTCGAAACACCCAGGCGAAGAAATTGCGTGTTGCGAGGTGGTAGTTGAAAGCTTGTGTTTTATCTGTCGTCGGAGGTGGCGGGATGTATAGTTCGATTTTGCGTGTTGTGTTTTTCTTACTCCATCTCATGAGCTCGCGAAGATTGGGTGCTTGAACGCCCTCCCACACGAGAAATCTTTGGATGAGGGGGTAGCATTGGGCTTCGAGGAGTGCTGAGAAGGGGACCTTGAAGGAGGGACCTCGTTGAGAATGACCTTTTGCGTGGAGATGCACCATGCAGTTTCCATTTCGAAACCACAGTTCAGGGTCCTGTTTCTGTAATTAGATATTCAGTTTCACGAGTGATTCTCGACCGACTCACTCGTCGAATGTTGTCCCATTCTGTGCACGTTCTCGCAGCTCCATCCCACCGCTTCACAGTCGGATGATGATCCATTCTCCCATTCACAAAAGCGCTGAACCGCAGGGAACTCTGTCTAGAGTTCACCTGTATAGACGGCATAGTGAGAGTCGTATATATATGTGCTTTTGGCCAGAATGCCAAAAATATCCACGATCAAAAGCAGCTGGACAAATCTGCAGCAAGCCGCGTCGTCGGGATGTTGCAGGTGAACGAGTCTTTGTTCGTTAAATCCCCTGCTCTGTTTAGAAAAAAGGCCCTGTCGTTTCTTTTACGAGCGCGTAAAATAAAATAAAAACCCCATCACAACTCAAGTGATACGGCCATATCGAAGGGGAAGAGACGTCAGGCGCAGGGTTCCATGACGGGTCCTACGTAAGAGATCTCCAGAAGATTCAAGACAAGACGAAAGATCTCAGACCTCGCCCAGGGGGGGCATATGGCCATGTTAATATTGGATCTCTCTCTAAGCTGCTCTGAACTGTCACAACGCACCAAGCCTAGCCTTGCCCAACAGGGCGAACCCTTGAACCCGGCAAGACAGGGCCCCGACGGTCGAATTTGAATTCAAGCCAAGACCAAACCCAAGAGGTAAGACACTATCAAGCCACCGCATTAGCGTCCTTTTTCTCATTGACTTGTCTAGCTTGTTCAGCGTCTTGTCGTTTTTGAGCTGGTCGTAGATCCCTGCAGGTAGCTCGCCTATTAACTAGAGTCTAGAAGCTATGAGCTGGCTCTTGACGTGGTTTGTCTTGTTTGTTGTAGAGCACTGCATACTACTCCATACAAAGCATTGAACCCATAGATGATCAGTGCTCATTGACGAAAAAGCAAAAACTGTCGATTTAGTCCCGAACCCAAGAACCTGGCATTGAGACAGAAAAGGATGTAGTATCGTATCGTACACCGTTTGTTAGCCCATTGGACTCTCCGATCCGATCTATCGGAGCATCTCGAACACCACCCACCGAAGCTAGCAGCATTACCTTAGGCTTTGGTCACAGCTTGCGCAATACAAGTCAACAAGTTACAGCAGAGAGAAGTTGGTGTGTATCTCTGCATGATGCATCGACAGTCACACAACACCACGAACAGAATCAATGATGATGAATGATCATCGTTCTTTTAACCGGTCGTCCCGGGCAAACTTGAGAGCCTAACTAACTCTAAGCAAGCAAGCAATCTTGAAGAGAAAGTGGCGCAATCTCTTTCAAGGTCAACGAAATTGTGTTAATCTGTGACGTCCCGAAATTTCGGGAATTAAAACAGGGCCTCTATTACTCCACGGGTCTTGTCTTTGTTAGGCAGATTTCTTCAGCTCCACTGGGATATGCCAGATTATCTCCAACAGCAAGGATCATCTCCAGCTACAATCCCTGAAACTTGATACATTTTTACGGCAATTCTTTCTGCGACCGCCATTTATTATCACTCTCTCTCAGTTCCAGTCTGACAACGAATTGTCCGTCAACTTGTGGATGGCAACCCAAACTCCTCAGCCGCACCGACTGGGGGACTCGAAGGCGTCGGGAGACTTTCAATACTCGAACCATTTTGGGGAATTCAGCCAAGCCTAGTTTTCTGCTTAGACCAAGGGGCAGGTCCAGAGACTCCAGACAGGTCAGAGCTAGAGTCAGCCCAGACCAGGGGCGGGACCTGACCATCACTTGTTCTGGCTCTAGCTCGGCATGCAGAGTAAGCCCAGCATGAGGTCTTCTTCTGTCATCATGAATCAATAGCCTTTGACCATCGTGAACTAAACACCTCTCTACCCGTAACTCAAAGAACCCCGCAATTGCAATGTCGTGCAGGCGTCATATCATACCTGGAGCCAACAAGGCAATATTGACTTGACTGGATACCGAATCATGGAGACCGGAGTCCGAGTCCTCGGGTTCGGAACTGAACTGAACTCATAAAAGTCCAGAAGGGATTATCGTTGAGCAAAGCCTTCACAAGACAAGACAAGGCGAGACGAGAAAAGCTCGTTAACAAGGTTGAGCTTGTCTGTTGCATGTCAGACTTTTACGGTCTAGACGCATCTGGTTCCAGATCCCGTCTCTCGCTTCCCGCCTTATAGCTGAACTCGCCACTAGCAAATCGTCTCAAACGAGGTGGAAAACTTTCTTTACTGCGTTGTGGGCGGGATGAGATGGCATTCAGGGTTCAAGCTTGGAGCATTAGCCGCCCTCAGTTGTGTGTTTCACCAAGCGAAGCTTCGACCACTACCAAAGGTCTTTTTTCCTGACAACGCCACAGTCTCGGAATGCATGAAATGTACTGAGAGGGCTTATTCATGCTTCTGGGTACGAGAGTCAGGGCATTAGAGGACTACTAATTAAAGACTTTTGGAAACCGTTCTGCGTTGTGGTTTAAAGGTTACCAACCAAGAATCAGATAAATAGACTTCAGAATGAAACAAGACCATAGCAATATCCTTAGATGGAGCAGGAAAATACAATAATCCAGGTCGGTCAGTGCAAGTTTAGGGGTATGATACCGAGTTGAAACAATTGGTATTCATGAGCGTTGAGAGAGGAATGTTGAACCGACTCAGCTCTCTAATATTCACGGTGAGGCTGTAAGCTGAGACTGAGTGTGAGAGTGTTGACGACGAACAACCAACGTGTTTCACCTTTTCTTTTTGTAGTTTTAGCAAATCATACAGTTCGCTAAGTTCAAACCGAAAGACACGATCAGTTTATTCTTACTGCAAGCTCACTGATATTAGTGCTATTCGGGAGATGCATTTAGTTGAATGAATCTATGTAGACCCCTGATTGGCCCCTCACCGAAGTGACCATAGCTCTACTCACCTCACACCGAGAACAAAGACCCTGGGCAGTTCAAGACAGCTCCCTTCCCAACTTCAACCCGAGTCTGCCAACCTCCACGACCTTCCACTGCCATGGCGCTCGTGATACCTTACACGTACATCCAATGTCCGTGTTCCGACGACTCTCCCCCCGATCTCCCCCAAGCGCGTCAGTCACAATCCTCCGACGAACGAACCTTTGACCCCCGCGATCCTCGCTCGAACTACAGCCTCTACCCTCTCGAGTACCTTCTCTACTGCGAAGACTGCCAGCAAATACGATGTCCAAGATGTGTGAACGAGGAAGTTGTTACATATTATTGCCCAAATTGTCTGTTTGAGGTTCCCAGTAGTAACTTGCGCAGCGACGGGAATAGGTAAATAACACAAAGACATGGTCCAGACCAAGCCTGACATGCGCCTCCTAGATGTACCCGAAGCTGTTACCAGTGTCCCGTGTGTATTGGTCCTGTCCAGGTTATGGAAACACCTGTGGAGAAAGACCAGTCACACCCTGGCGCCGACATCCCAGGGCCTCAGTATGCCCTTTATTGCCAGTACTGCAACTGGACCTCCACCGAGATAGGCATCAAGTTTGACAAGCCTAACGGCATTCACTCGCAGCTCTCCAAGATCAATAACGGAGGAGATCTCAAGCTCACAGCGAAAGAACTCAAAGAGCGTCGCAAGGAGAATCCAGATGAGCCACCTCTTGCTGACAGTGATGTCGATACAGACCTTCAGTATGCCAATTTGAAGTCATTCTACCAGTCGCAGCTCGCAGACACAAATGCTGCCTCAAGCGGTATATCTCCACTGAATGACACTACTGGTTATGGATCGCCTGCAGCGTCGTTGTCTCGTATCATGGCTATGTACACCGGTCACGGCCATGCCCGCAAGCGTAATGGTCCTTCAGATGTGATGCGTGAAGCTCTCTCGGCAGAGGAGGGTCTCAAGTTGGCTGATCTGGATGAATCTGCTCAGATTAAGAAATTGCACCAAGAAGGGTGGGATGCAACGGCTACTATACAGCAGAACCTTGAACAAGCAGAGGCTCAGAGATTCCAGGATGGTCTACGACCTATACCACATCTCCTCAGAACAAAGCGCTCTAAGCGTTGCTCTGTGTGTCGGCATATTATCTCCAAGCCAGAAAATAAGGTCACGTCGACACGTTTCAAAATCAGACTTGTCGCAAAGGCGTATATTCCTACGATCACCATCAAGCCTCTCAACCCCACAGTCGGAACAGTCCCTACCACGCAGCGTCCTCAAATTCTAGAAGAGCGACCACTCAAGCCCCTCACCCCGCATCACTACATCATAACCTTCAAGAACCCTTTGTTCGATGGAATCAAGGTCACACTTGCTACGCCGAACAGTACGCCTGGCAGATTCTCCAGCAAAGTGACTATTCTTTGTCCTCAATTCGATATTGATGCCAACACGGACATGTGGGATGATGCTCTGAAGGACGACGACAGAGACAAAAAGCGAAAAGGTGAAGAGAGCAGTGGTCAGCCTGAAGCCGGTAAGATTTGGGAGCGAGGGCGCAACTGGGTCAGTATCATCTTGGAAGTGGTTCCCGCTTCACTACGACTTGATGGTCAAAAGGACAAGAGCCCGTTGAAGGAGGATGAGGACATTCTTGAGATACCCATGTTTGTGAGAATGGAGTGGGAGCCTGACTCTCAGCAAGATGTCGGTGCAGCATCTGCAAAGGAAAAGGATGCTCAGGAGAGGAGGGAGCTGGCTTATTGGTGTGTGCTTGGAGTTGGCCGCATCAGTCACGATTGAACATAAAAAAAGGCATGCACATGAGACATAGATCTAGATACCCAGTAATTGGACCAAGTCATGGACGGGAAGAAGTGTTTGAGTTGTCTTGTCAAATCATACGCAGCTTGCTTGTACCATTTATCAAGCTACTTTCTTTAAGACGCCAAGCCCCTTTTTTGACCAACCATTTGTGAAAAAACACTCCCAGCCCGAATCAGGTAAAAATAGTCATTTCTTCTATTTCATCTCGAAAGGCAACGCAGACTTAGTAGTCGGCGGGACCGCTCTGAGGGAACTCGAAGTTGACGTTGCGGCCTGTCAAACGGCGGTAGACCTCAGAGTAGGTGTCGAGGCGGTAGTCAACACCACCACGCTCCTTCTCGTCAAGGATGACCTTGAGGGTCTTGGAGCCGTCCTCCTTGGTGCGGACGCGCTTGCCGACAATCTCAACGGGGTAGGTGAGATCCTCGAGGATGGCGTCGTGGACAGCAGTGAGAGTTCGCGAACGGGGGCGCTTCTGCTTCTGGGTGTTGCGGGAGCGGGCGGATCGCTTGGGGCGGGGCAAGATGCGGCGAGAAGCGAGGATCAGAACATGGCGGTCAGAGAACTTCTTCTCAAGCTCACGGGTGAGACTGAGGAGCATTAGAACTGAGACTTGAGGTGAGAAGAATGGGGATATCTTACCGCTGCTGGACGCGGTGGAAGCCCTGCAGGGAAGGGACGGGGACAAAGATGACAATAGCCTTCTTGCCGTGGCCAACCTCGATCTAGTCAAGATCCCAAGTCAGCATGCGAGCTCCAGGACGAAACCTTGGACCGCTTCCCGTCCTGTTCCACAAAAGTCAATGATACTCCGGCTGGCACTCCTCCGCCCCGACGACATGTGTAAGCGCATCAAGTCAATTATCTCTCGAATATCGACGGGAAAAGTGCGCGGTCGGGAGGCGGAGAGGCCATTGCGAGAACAGTGCAGTTTTCTTATGTGGGAACAGGATTTCTCGAAACGAGACACAAGTTCGGAATTCTAATGTTTCATGGTATTCTCACCTCACGGGCAGAGACGATCTGCAGAGGTCGCAGGGCAACCTTGAGGTCGGAGGTGTTGGACTCGAGGTCGAAGAGAGCCTGAGCGATGCTGGTCTCAAGCTCGGAGGGGTTTTGCCTCGAGGGGCTGTTGGGAGCGATCTTGTTAAGGGCCTGGGCGCTCATTTTGACGGCTGGTTCGACTACGTGGGATTGACGACGACGAAGTTGATGGTGTTGCGCGGGCCGCTGGGAATTTTTGATAGTAGCCAATTTCGAAAAAGTCGCTAAATTGGGGTTTTCAACCCTCGCTCAGTTGTGGGCGGTCCGTGCGTCGGTGAGAAGTTGATGCCTGAGGCTGGAGTTAACTCCACCGAGACTCACCTTGGGGCCAGTGGGTCTGGTCACCAATGGCCCAGAAGGGAAATCGACTTCACTTACACAGCGTCCCGTGTTTCGTGGCTTGATGCAATGAAAAGAAAGTAATCAAGTCCAAGGTTGCACAGCACTTCAGAAGCATTCACTTATGAATACGCATGATTTCAAATCAACTCTGCTTGAATCTAAGACACGAAACCGTGTAACTCCTGCAGCTCAACCACACTCACAACCACTTCAATGGTGGAAAACAGCCCCGAGACGTCCGATGATGAAACAATGCATCGTTTGCAACATTCGTATCAAAAAACCTGATCCTCTATCCACTGACTACTGTTACACAATCTAACCCTCACCGCCCTCGGGGTCCTCCTCATCCTCATCACCGAGCTGCTTATCAACATCCTGCTGCACCTTTTCACCCTGTCGTGTCCCTTGCGATCTCGGCAGCATTCATACCGCCAGCTGTGAGCCACAGGAAGTGATTTGTCTTGAACTGGTCAATCTGGTTGAAGAACATGTGAAACCTGCCGTGTCTTGTTAGCCTTGTCCGACTTGTGCATACGTCAGTACTTACGAGTTATCCTTCTCCTCCACAGTGAAAATACGAGTGTAGATCTGCTTGTCCTTGAAGGCTTGGATCTTCTCTTCGTACTTGTCAAAGTCGATCGCTTCCTTTCCGAGTGACTCCGTGGCCTTTCGGTTGTAGTTGTGGAAGACGGGTCGCTCAAGTAAAAGTCCGAGACCGGGGGCTTTGGGGATGGCCATCTTTTGGTTCTGGTAGCTCTCGTTGATACGTTCCATGGGAGTGCCACAGCGGACGATCAAACTGGCTAGACCAACCATCTTTCGGATCTGGTGCATCATGAAGCTCTGTCCGTGGACCTTGAGAGACAGCCATTCTGTGTCGTTGATGATGATGGGCTTAGGGTTGACAACGAAGGACTTGATGTGTCGCTTCGCGGAGGGATCAAAAAATGACTTTTGAACAGTGTAGTTGTGGAAGTTCTTTGTGCCGTTGTACTTGTTAAGGGCCTCCTGAAGACGGTTCAGGCGCTCGGTGCTGACACGGTATCGTCGCTTAGCGGCAACATAAGCTGCCTTGATGTCTCGAAGAGCGAAATCAACAGGGCCGAGCTCACGGTTCTTGGGCTTGTGGCTCTCCAGAACAAGGCCAGACTGTTGAGTCTCAGGCTCTGTAGCTTTTTCAGCAGCCTCACCAGCGGGTGTCTCAGTAGCGGGCTTCTCCTCTGCTGGTGCGCTCTCTTCGGTCTCTTTCGCAGCCTCCTTGCGTGCAGCGACCTCTTCATCATCCATAACGTGGACTCGCTCCAACACGGCGGCCTTGGTCTCGGGATCTAACCGGGCCAAGATGGGCTTAATCTCCTTCTCTTCCACATCGGACCAGAAATCCTTGACGTCCTCCATCCGAGCAGCCAGCTCATCCTCGACACCGTGCTCCTTGGCCAACTCAACGAGTTTTTGGCCCAAGAAAGACTCGGGGTGGGGAGGTAGAAGACAGTAGCTGGGCATCAGATACTCGTACCATCTTGAGTCGCAGGTCTGGTAACAGCTGAAGGCGTTGTTCGTTCGCTGGATACCCCAAATTCGAATCTGCTCTGGTAGCTCGGCGTTGATCTTGTCCACAATATCCTCATCCTCAATGATAAGCTTCAAACTGATGACGTTGCCAGCCGCATGCACACCCTTATCGGTTCGAGCGCATCGAACAAGACTCGACTTCTTGGGGTCATCGGCATTGGCCTTGGAAATAGCGCTTGCGGCGACAAAAGCCTTGAATAGATCAGCCTCAATGGTCTTCTCGTTGCCATTGACCTGCATTCCCTTGTAGCCAGTGCCCGCATATCCGATCATGACAGCAACCTTTCGCTTGGGTCGTCGCTCCTCGGCAGCAATCTCATCCTTGGAGAAGGGGTTGTTGCTTGACTCGCCATCAGCCGAATCGCCCTTCTTGTTCAGTTTGCGACGTTTGAACTCCTTGAATTCATCATTCTTCTTGCGCTTGTCGCCCTTCTCACGACTAGTATCTGGTTAGCGCCGTTGGCAACTGTACTCATTTCATCAATTGAGGTCAGGACTTACCCCCATTCTCCGCGTCCCTTCTCCGATCGTCCTTTGCCTGGCTTTCTGTGGTCATGGCGCGGGTTGCGACGATTCTCAGAGCCATTGTTGTTGTCGCCCGAGGGGAGAGACTGATTGGCGCTGCTCGCGGCAGGAGCTTCGTTATCTGCCGCCATGTTTGCATCGGTTGCGACAAATACGAAAGGTCGAGCTGACAGGAGAGAAAAGTTGTAGCTATCGCGCAGACACTTTTTTTGGTTTGGTTGACGACGAGATTTTCGATGCGGGCGAGTGGGGCTTCCCGTTGCGGTCCCGGCGGGGGGAGCTTCATGTGTGGGGGCTACCCTGAATCTCGACATTGTCGTGTAAGTGCTGTCGAAGTATCAATGTTTCCATCTTTGCTTTCAAGTTTCTTTTGTTGCTCATAGCTTGCTTTGATGATAGTACTTTTAATTTTTACTCAGTATTTTGCTTCTTTTTGTGAAATTAGACACTCGTACTATGCTTATAGACAAAAAATCTTTTTACAGACTAATGTTTCTCCTATGGCAATACTAATCAGTAATAAGTTTATCCCGACCTAGCCACTATCTCAAGATCAGTAAATTTGTATGGTCAAAATTTTTATTAACCGTCCTTTAGAGGAGGCCAGGTCATGTTTACCTAAGTTAAGGCGAAGCACAGGATCGTGGTGTGCATATAGAATCAATATGATAGATTTAGCGTACATAGCAGCCTGATATTTAGCCCTGCAGACACATAAGTCTAGTCAACAATGATATTTACACACAGAAAATTGATACTCTTTATTGGGGCTATTTTACTATTTCTACCATGTTATCATTACTAGGTTGCTGCGCAGAAGTCTTCACTGCGATACACCCTGGCTATCATAACTGATCATTACTTGGAAACGGGAGAAAGAACAGGCGAACGAAGTGGTTGGCGATCTATGTATGTAGATTCAACACTATTCACCTGTGTAGATGGCTTACCGGTTCTAGAGGTGTTAAGGAGTTAAGTACGTTCACTGATTTGACCATCGCAGCTGGTCAAAGTTCATTTCATTCCAAAGCTTCTATTGTACAGAACGATTCGCCATCAAAATTAACGCTTTCACGCTTTCATAACCCGTTTAATAGTTGGAGCTTCGACCAGTGTCAGAAGGGAGGCCCTCCTCATCACCAGGCTCCTGATAGGTGCCACTGGGCTGGGCAGCACCTCGGGTACGCTCCTCGAGAATGTTGCTTTCGTCGATAGCATCTTTGTCATCACGCTCTTATGATTGTGTTAGGGAGGGTTTTTTAATAGAGCAAAAGAATTAGACATACCAAGCTGAGCATCAGTGTCGGCCTGCTCTCCGTCGATGGGATCCTCAACTCGATCGGAGTCGGACTGAACTGGGATGGGCTGTTCCTTCTCACCAGGGCGAGAAACGTAAGAGTCGTCCTGGAACTCAGCGGAGGGAGCGTCTTGAAGACCGTCGGAAGACATGATGGAAGTTGTTGGTAGAGTGTGAAAAGTGGTTGTGGTGTAAGTGGTGAGTTGCAGATGAGAGTGAATACTGTGATGCTAAGGATACTCTTTTCTTCTCACTCGAGAAGACTACTCTTCTTATACCTTTCGTTTCTGCTCTTCAACTGAAACATCCATTCTCATCAAAAACGACTATTCCGTCATGGCCCGCAAACAACAGCACCTATCCATGACGACATTGACGGATAACCACTTCAATGAATCATCTCCTCAGGACCAACAGCACGGCTCGCTACTAGCCTTGCTGCAAGCACTTCCGAGGCCGATCTTAGTGCCCCTGATCTCTTAATTAAAACCTCGATCTGAGAGGTTAATCTCTAAATCAGTTGTCGCGTGGCTGGGCGATTGTGATGCAAGTGGCAAGCAACTAACCGCGACCGATTCGCGATTTACATGATCTTGACGCGTTAAGTGGTTTATCTGAACGGCAGTGGAGTTCGATCTTGGATGTCGTTAATGAGACAACGGGAGAGTTGCATCAACGATCGATGATGCTGAGGTATTGCTAGCCTTTGAATCGAGGTCAGTACTTCAAGGGATAGATGATCCTTAGTGGAGTTTGAGAGGGAGATTGGCGAAAGAAGCAAATTAAAGACGGAATCTGATGTTGCTATCCGTGAATTTGGGATGTGATTAGATCATAGATGAAGTCATTTTGGTTGTGACGATGTCAGGGAAGGTCTACAGTACCTTAAGCTTGAGATTCAGGAACAGTGAGCTAAGGCTGAACTAACGTCTAAGCTTCAGGGAGAAGTCAAGAGCGTCATAAACACTCTCCAAAAATTATAGATCACAATGAATGGTAACCAATTGATAGAAAATGCAAAAAGAAACTCTTTGATGAGACTGGGACTCGAACCCAGGAGGATTGCTCCACCAGGAAATTGGTGTTAAGGTTAACCTTAACCTGGCGCCATAACCAACTCGGCCATCTCACCGAGGTTATTGATATGATTTCGAGGACAAATAACAAATTATTCACTCTAACACTTAATTGTGCATGCATATCTGAGCTTCACTGAGCTAGATATCTTAAAGGACGTGATCGCGTCAAAATGCATGTCATATCGGTCATCGTCGATACTTGATGAAAGGCTGCAGTAGGACATGGATTGTCTGGCTGTGTCATATTCCAATCTGAAGCTCCTATGCCGGGTCCTCCGCTAATGGTGGTGATGCGCATCATCACCATCAATTCATGCACAATTCACATATTCACCGCTGAAGCATCTACATTGCGCAAGAGTCGGGACAAATCCGACCTCAAGATTGCGCCCAGCTCAGTCTACTATGCAAAGGATCCTGATCTTGATTTCTCATCCATCTGCTTCTATGGCGAGAATCAGATATCATCTCCCTTGCAAAACCTTCTAGCTGCATATTTGTGCCCGTTGGGCCGAATCAGAAACACCAACGAGGCAGGATGTTTTGCTTTGTTTCCGAATTCGCCACACCGCCGTAGAATGTCGCGATGCTCTCTGAAACAAGATCGCAGCGCGCGCCTAGAAGGACAAGGCAGGTAGGTAGGGAGCCTGTGGCTGAGGGTATCTATGGAAACTGGTATGTAGGGCCTTTACTCCGTACGGCTTCTGTAGATGGCCCTGAACATGGGCACACCCTGTGATCTGTGCGAAGTACATGCATTCGAGTGGAAGAAAAAGTTCCAAGCCTGGTCAGTAGTGAGCCAGGATATGGCGATCCTCAATCATGACACGTCAATGATTGACCGTCGCAGAGTCCTGTATTGTAAGAATTAAGAAGAATGAGAGAGATGATAAACCAAGACCAAAACAGAAGCTTGGTCATGTAGAGGGGGCGACGTGAGTTCAAAAGGGTTCCCCTAGTAGCAAGAAACATGGCATCGCCAGATTCCATTTGCCAACCATCGGATTATGGTTCAGCGCCATGGTCATGCCTCTGATGATGTGCTCCGGGACCAAAGTGAGCAACAAGGTCTCGATTTGGCTATATGATCAAACATTAACTATGAGTCAGTGCCAGCAAGAAAACAAAGTTAACAAGTCGAAAGATACGGAGGTCTCGGATCAAAAGAACTCTCCTTTTTCTTGCGTGATTGTTGATTAAGTGATGGTTTATCAGGGCTGAGTGGTTGATAAGCCGCCAGGGTGAAAATGAGTCGACTCGGATCTCGGGATGCCGAAAGATTCATGATGACAAAGATACCGGCAGTGAGTGACATGGGACCGAGAAGAGGTCAATCGACATAGGAAAATCACATCATCTCAGGCGATATATTCCAGAACAATGCACAATATTGACTATGGTGGAACTCGTCGAGGCGCATAGTATCTGAATTGATGACTGAAGTTTGAGTTTATCGTATATCGTGGCTGTCTGTGGCGCATATGCAAGATGGACAACGGCCTATTAAAGAACGGAAAGTTAAAGAATGATCAGCTGCAGGCTTCAAGCCAAAGAGGGGCTGCGAAGTAAAAAGGAAGCCCAGTCTGTCAGCCCAAGAGAAAAGAAGACGTAAAAAAGAGGAGACTTGGGAAGAGAATTCTGACGATGGGGTCTTGTTATGTAACAGAGAAGAGGATACGGCGGCACTCGAGGATCCATTTTCTTTTCATCTGCCGACAACACCGAAAATACAATGTAAGTAACGTGGAGTGGATTATCGTATTCAAGCAAGAGACCACCAGTGACCAGTCGAGTCTAGCCAGTGCCATCCTTATTGCAGAAGGAGTTTTCTCTGCGCCATTAGAGGGTCTCAAAGGGTCCAAATCTAATTCAGTCATGCCCCGTCCACGCCCCGGTCTGGTGCATGACTTAGTAGAAGCCAAGTTGAGATAGCGTCAGATACCTTGATGATGCTGTGAGAGGTCGTTCCTTGTTCCTGACATGAGATTGATGCTGTAATCTTCAAATTCCATATCAATCCTCATTGCGATGCTTCAGTGGCGAATGTCATCAACTTTGTATCTCTCAGCAGAGCCGCCATCTCGACTTACACTGACCGAGTGCCGTGTCTCAGCCCCACTTTTGTTAGATCGGCCGCTGATAACGCCATTTCGGTCCCAAATTTGAAAGAGTTTCCAGTGAGATGATTGAACAGAATCAACAAGGCCAGACGCTTCCAGGGCTCAAATCAGTGCGGACAACGCTGACAGGGGGGCAGGTACATGGCAGTTATCTGGAATGGAAAGAAGGATGTGGTCGCACAAAAGGATGAGAAGAGGAAGCTGAAAGATAACAGCACGATAGAGAGTGTCGGAGTGATAGGGATAGGGAATAACACTGAAATGAATTTGTTAGTCGCTATCTAAAACTTCAATTGGTTGACGGTCAAAGTTGTGGTCGTAGTGAAAGACCCTCTTTCCCTGTCATTCCCCCGCCATTTGGCCAGACAATTGGGTTGGGTGTTGGTAAAAAACGGGAATTTCTGGCACGAGGAGGGGCCCTCCCCGACGACCCGAACCATCCTTCTCTCAAGGTAGGCCAAACGTCACACTCGATTGGGTCCCATCCAATACTTTACTCTTTGCACACCACAAGACACTCGTTGCCTTTTACAATCACAATCAGCCAACTCGAATTCTCTCGACAACCTTCGGAGACAAAAGAACAAATCACGTCCTGTCTCACCTCCTTCCACAACCCAATTAGCGTCCTTTGGAGCCAAGAACAATCGGCATAGGTAGTCTACTTAGTCTTGTCCTACCGCCTCTTGACCGGGGTGCTGTTGGTACATAGCACGCCATCCACCAGTCACTTTGCCTCAGATCCCTTCCCAGAAGCTGTCTGCCACTCTTCTTCCCCGGACCAAGACCCAGCCCAGCCCGACCCAGCGAGTTACGATATCTCACCTTCTCATCGCGCGACTCCAATTTCCCACCCCCAGGCCCTTGCTTGTGTTTTACACCTTGGTACTGTACTGTACTTACTTACATACTCCTGTGCCTCTGACTCTGCGCCTGCGCCATGGAAAGCCCCTCGCTCGTCAACGGCCATCGGCCCTCCTCCGATACCTCTGTCGCAGCCCCCGGTGCTTCAACTCTTCTTCATTCCTCTATACCTACTTCACCTTCTGCTTCGCAACCTACTTCGGCTACAATAACAAATCCTACACATCGCCATGCTTCTGCGCCGTCCACAGAACTTGACTCATCCTCACCCCTTCCTCCTACAAACGGCCACTCTTTGAAAGTATCCGACATCGACTCCGAATACCTCGACGACAACTCTTCCCAACAACCCTCTAAAAACAATTGCGATAGACACCGGTCCGATCAAGAAATCAATCCACGTCTCGTCAAGATGCCTTCCGAATTGGTCGGCAAGACCGTCAGCCCGTTCCTCAAGGAACATATTCCTGGCCTCTATGCACCCTTTGGCAAGGCAAAGACTGCCATGCCTCTATCTCCCAGTCCCAACAATACCACTGCGATTCGAAAGAAAGATCCCAACAGCAAGTTTTGCTATCGTCACCGACCCGATTCAAAATGTCGACGCGCCGCCGACGAGACAAAAATGGGGTTCATCCAAACTGTAAGTCCAGTTCCAACCTCAACCACTTCAATCACTTCTGCTTGTCGTGGCTCTTGGCCAAATACCCTGATCGGTTATGCTAACATTCATGAAGGAACTAAACAGCCTTTCATCCGCAGACCAAGAAGCCATTACCCACGTCTGGTCTCTCTTTTCTGCTGCCCCATCAAAACATCGTGAGTTGATGCTACAGGGCATCATTACACAATGCTGCTTCCCCCAACTCTCTACTGTATCACGCGAGGTACAAGAACAACTAAAGATCGACTTCCTTGCCGCTCTTCCTACCGAACTCTCTTATAAGATCCTATCCTATCTCGACACAGTCTCTCTCTGCAAGGCCGCTCAAGTCAGCCGTAGATGGAGAAACCTCGCCGACGACGACGTGGTATGGCACCGCATGTGCGAACAGCACATTGATCGCAAATGCACCAAGTGTGGTTGGGGTCTGCCTCTTCTCGAGAAGAAAAAATTGATGGCGTGGAGCCGCCATCAACAAGTTCACCGACAACCGAATGCCGCCGACGTGGTAGAGATTGACGACGAGGCTGAGAAACAATCGAGCGATTCCCGAAAACGACAAGCAGACGACGAACACCACCATGATGATCGAGTTGCTAAACGCTCTCGTGTGAGCAACGGAGAAAAGTCAAGACAGCAGCTTGAGCAAGAACGCAAGTTTCGACCATGGAAAGACGTTTATCGCGACCGTTTCAAGGTGGGGTACAACTGGAAGACTGGTCGTTGCTCCATAAAGACCTTCAAAGGCCACGAGAATGGCGTTACTTGTCTCCAGTTTGACGACAACATCCTTGCAACTGGCTCCTATGATACGACCATCAAGATTTGGAACATCGAGACTGGAGAAGTTATGCGCACGCTCCGAGGACACACTTCGGCAGTTCGCACTCTTCAGTTTGACGATTCCAAGTTGATTAGCGGCAGCTTTGACAAGACCATCAAGATTTGGAACTGGCAAACAGGAGAGTGTTTGAACACACTCCAATGTCATACCGAGGGTGTGTTGTCAGTCCACTATGACGGGTGTACTCTGGCATCTGGCTCCATCGATAAAACCGTCAAGGTGTTCAGCTTTGATACCAAGCAGACATTCTGTCTTCGAGGCCATACTGACTGGGTCAACCACGTGCGAATTGACTCGCCCTCGCGTGTCGTCTTTTCGGCATCGGATGATCTTTCGGTCAAACTTTGGGACATCGACTCAAAGCAGTGTATCAAGACATTCCTTGGCCATGTTGGTCAGGTCCAGCAAGTTCTCCTGATGCCTGCTGACTTTGAGCCTGATGAGGTGCCTCAACTGGATACCACAGATACTGCATCCGTATCCAGTGGCCGAAGTAACAGCCCCCCTGCAGCGACTGCCGAGCAGCCTGTCGATGCTCGGGCGGCTTATGGCTCGGGTTTCACATCCGACCCCGACCGTCCGCTACCCCCGCGCTACATGCTCACTGGTGGATTGGACAACACGGTCCGCTTGTGGGACACTACCACTGGCAAGTGCATCCGCAGCATGTTTGGTCATGTTGAGGGCATCTGGGGCCTTGTTGGTGACACTCTTCGTGTGGTCACAGGGGCTAATGACTCCATGACCAAGATCTGGGAACCTCGCTCTGGAAAATGTGAACGGAGCTTTACTGGCCATGCCGGCCCGGTCACCTGTGTTGGTTTGAGTGACAGCCGCATGGCAAGTGGCAGTGAAGATGGCGAGGTGCGGTTGTACAGCTTTGAAGGAGAACGTGTCGAAGAGCGCGGCACTCCTTCATAAGCACCGTCTACAACGAGACTTCGTCTGTAGATGATCTTCCTTTGTGGAACATACTTGACATTCCAAGATAACAAACAGCGTTTTACGCGAAAAGCCACATGTGGCACAACTTGTTTTCTATCTTCTTTTTCTGGCCAAGTCAGGCCTTCAACATATCAAAGGGTAGCGGGAGTATTTACAGCGCGACGGGCTGTCGCTTTTACGGGAATTCGGGTGCATTTATAGGGTTTTGGGGAATGGATAGTCCTTGGGTTATCTGTACTGAGTCAACGGTCAAAAGTCCCTGGGAGTTCTAGGTTTGGGATTGGTATAACACGGCGCTTCCATGGCGAATTCTTTCACAAGAGTATGATGATGGCATCAACAATGAGTTTGGCAGGGGATGAGTTATATAGGCTAGTGACGAGCTTAACCTCCAGACTAGAAGGAAGTGGAAAATTATTGATTAAAAGGTGTCTTCTTGTAAAGTAATTGAGTGAAATGTGTCTCTTAGCACCGAAGTAGTTTGCTAACGTCCAACGACCCATGCAGCCTCATCACCATCGCCCCCTGGTTTCTGACTCACGTACTGAGAATCTCCAATATTTGACTACATTTTCGCAATTAATATAATTGAGTGAAGTCTCAGGCAATTTCTATAATTTCACCAAACCGTAGTCTGATGTAATGAAAGATACAATATGAGGGTGTATCTACCAGATGAGCAGATTCATATAAAGATGACCCTAGGAGGCTCTATTGCCACATGGACTTACGGGTTTGTTTTATGCAATTAAAGCAATGACGTAAGAGCTGATAATACCGGGGGTTATGCTGTTGCAAGATCTATCTATGACTGATGGATATGAAGACCTCGCGAGTTAGATGCAAGCCTCTGTGAATAGAGAATGGCCTAGGATGAATTTGAACAGCACTCTTGACTGATTCACGGATCTGAATGTATCTATTTATAATGTGCCACACTTAACTGTAGATGAAAAGGAGTCGTTGCCACTGAGGAGCTCTAAGAGTATCCTTTAAGCTGTTTGATGCCCGATAGCAATGCAATGATGAGCTTAGCTTCTATTATTACGCATCATATGTCATTAAGGGAATACAGTGCCAATCTGCATGTTCGTAAAGTAGAGGTGTAGTCTATCTGGTCAGATATAGTAAAATAGGAGTGACACACAGACGACAATAGAATCATATATCACAAACCCTATTCAATGTAGAGCACTATACCATAGAAAGCATTGGCAAGATAGCTCAAGTTCATACCAAAGATGCTGTATAACTCTAGCTAATACAGATCGTTTGCATATATGCTAGTGCCCATCTCGAAGAAGAATGTTCATTCATGTGTCCACCCGTCTGCATACCCACCTCCGCTATTGTATCTCTTTGACTCTTCCCGCCGGTGTCAACAAAGTGAAGCCTTGTTGCCCTTTGCAAACGGCTTCCCTCCTTTGGATCAGCAATAGAACATCTCACAAACTGCGATGAATCTCGGAATCTGAAAGACTATAAATTTCGAATATTGGAAGTATTCTTGGACTTCCTCTTCCTTGTCGTTATTGTTACTATTTGATCGAAGTGGTAAGTCTTCTTCTTCTCCCCCATCCTCTGCTTCCTTCTCCTTCTATACCCTCCCACTGAGGCTAATGAGCTCCAAGAAACCATGTGTAGAGCAGTTCGATACGTCTACCCCGAGTGCGGTCATCCCGTTGATCCCGACCCCAAAGTCTGGGTCCTCGAGAGATGTATTCCTGCAGTGTCGTTCGGCAGAGATTGCTGGTTCCCTCGTGACCTGCCCGAGAACTTCATCGAGAAGAAGCCCTGGCCTAACGATAACCTCGCTGAGCCTTGCCGCATGCCTCATCCGCCAGCCTACTCCGACGCTACCTTTCAGGTCATGAATGCAGAGACTCAGGATAAGGAAGACACCCCTTCCTCCGTCACCCTCAGCGACCTAAGCAAAGACAACAACCTCACGATTGACGACATCGACTCCGTTGAAGGAGAGGAGTTTGACTTCTTCGCTCCTGTGGAAATCAGATTTGAATTTGACTCGCCCTTCATCCTCGCAGACAAGTCTGTCCTTCTCGACATGGAACCTCTGTATCTCGACCCAGCCGACAACTATTACCACGATGAGATCAGCCTCCTCGAGGACGACGAGGTCGAGGACCCTGAACTCACCGCCTATAATCAATCTCGTGTCTGGACCGAGGAGGAAAACGCCTACTTCACCAAGGTGATCGAAGAGACAGGCGAAGAGCTCGCCATGTATTCAGCGGAGGACAACATCGACTGGGTTAGAGTTTCTTCTGTAGACACATCTGCCCCTCTTAGCTACGAGCATTATTTTCCGGAGACCAAGCATGAAGAAGAAGACATGGATGTAGAGAACTGGCCTTGGTTTAAGCCCTGATTTGGAACTCTTCAGATTGAGGTATACAAAGATGCTTGGAATGGGCATATAGGGGTGAACTATGGGATACTAGGCTATACCACAGAGCTTGATGGATAGGGAGTCCAAAGATGTATACTTGGCATGGGATAGAATATTGCTTCTAGCTGCTACTCATTGACCGATAAAACCTCTTCGACTTTGACTAGTTGTCCCCTTTGTGATGGCTTCGCTGGTGACAAGCATAGAGGAACATACATAACATCAACTAACTCATAAAGACACCAAGATAATATTGAAAGTATCAATTAGGGCTAGCAATCATAAAAGTACATAACAATCGGTCATCGTCAATCACAAATGAGATCCAAATCCCATCAAACGCACCCGCAAATTTACTGTTCCTCGTCTTTCGTGTCCTGCACCTTTTCCACCTTCTCCTATCATTTCATTCTTGCATTTTTTTAATCACCTTCACAACCATTCATGTCATTAAACGATCGTCATATCATCTAGGGTATCGTTCCAAAAGAATGTTTCCTCCTAGTCGGGTTTTCCATTCGGCTTTACAACTCGTCTTTCGCACGCTGGAAGGTCTCCTTGACAGCCTCGGTAGCCTCGCTGGCTGCACTGCCAACCTTGCCAGCGGCAGAGGCCGCAGCTTCGTTGGCCTGGCTTCTGAGGCTTTCAGCGTTGGCAGCAGCGGTGGCGTAGGCTCTCTGGAATCGGGCCAGGACGCTCTCGGTGAAAGAGGGCTCCTTGCCGCTGATGAGCTCGGAGACAAGCTCGCTCACGGATTCGTACTGCCTAAGTGCCTCGGCTGAGGCGGTAACAGCAGATGCTGCAGCTGCTTCGGAGGCGATAGATGCCTTGTCAGCAGCAGCGTCGGTGGCCTTGGATGCATATGAGCTGGCGTCACCCCAGACATGCTCGTACCAGGCGATCTGGGTCGGTTCGCCGTAAACTTGGCCACTGATCTGCTCAACAATGTTGTTCCAAGAATCACCAATGGCAAGGCCAGCGGCTGAGATCTGCTCGTTGGCAGCATCGACAACTGAAGAGATGGAGTCGTCGACAGCCTTAGCGGCAGACTTGACGGTGTCGCCAGCAGCAGAGTAAACAGATCCTGCAGCTTCACCTGCCGCCTGGGCAGCGGAAGCAGCAGACTCCTTAGCCACAGAAGCGACAGAGGAGGCAGATCCCGTTAGGTCAGTGGGAGTAGGGGTAGCGGTGAGGGACGAGAGAGCAGAAGATGCGCCAGCCAGGAATCTAGAGTATCGGTCCTGGGCAGCACCGAGGCCAGCATAGTAGTTCATCTTGGCCTGCTCATAGTACTTTTCGGGGGCTGAAGAAGGTGTAGGTGTGGCGAGTCCAGCGGCAATGAGAGCACTCTGGTACTGGATTTCGGCCCAAAGTCGACCTTCGTTGAGTCTCTGGGAAGCAATGGATTCAATACGCTCCCAGTCGAGCCAGGTGGGGACGGTAGTGGTGGCAGGAAGTTGTTGAGCGGCGGTGGTAGCGGCCTGCTTAGCCTTGTCAAACTGATCACCAGCGGCTGAGACTGCCTTGTCATAAGATGAAGAGACAGAAGACAGCAGCTGCTCATGAACTGGCTTGGGAGTACCATAGATCTGAGCAGAGACGACTGAAAGAGCGCTTGAGTATTGCTCGGAGGCACGAGAAACGGCGTTCGAGTACACAGACTGCGCAGCATCGGTGGCGCTAGCAATCGCATCCGTATCGACATAGTCGTCAAGGACGATCTGTCGGTGGGGGACCTCTTGGGCTGCAGCACCGAGGAAAGCGGGCTTGACATGCTCATGCTGTTCAGACAGAGGGGTCTCATCGCGGTGGGTCAGGGGGTCCTCTTCAATCTCGACGAGTGGCTCCTTGTCACCAGCCTCAAGGGGCTCTTCACTACCATTGCTGACTACGGAAAAGGTGTTACCGATAAGCACTTCAGATGCTTCCGAGGCAAGGGGGGTCGACATACTGCTGTCTTCTGACTTTGCGACATTGGTGGCTGACTCGGCAACTTCCGAGAGCTCGCTGGACGCTTCTTCAATAACGGGGGCGACGGATTCGGAGGCAGTGGAGGATAGAGACTCAACAGTCTCTGAGGCTTCCTTAGTGATGCTGCTGGCACTCTCCTCACCTTCAAAAATGAGGCTAGAGGCGTCGCTGGCGATGGATTCGGCGCTGCTTGAAACGGCTGAGGTAGCCTTCTCGATTATGTTAGGCTCGTCGAAAACAGACGAAGCGCTGGAAACGCTCTCGCTGGCAGATTCGGCAACTTCGGATGCCTCCTCCTTAACAGGCTCGGCAATAGAAGCGACAAAGTCTTCCAAGTTCTGTTCGGCGTCCTGTGCTTGAGATGTAGCCTCTTCAACGACGTCTGAAAGGCTGGAGGCGGCGCTGTCGTCCTCAGCCGGGGTCTGGGCCTCAGCTTCTTTAGCTGCTGCAGCCTGCTCGGCTGCAAGCTTCATAGCATCAACGTCAAAATTGTCTGACGTATCTCCGGCAGCAACCTTGTAGCGGGCAACGTCCTTAAGGCGAGCCAGCTCCTTAGCAGCCACAGAAGCGATTTCCATTCCCTCATCCTCAACTCGTGCAGCGGCGTCCTGGGCCTCGAGCAGGGCTGGGTGGGTAACGATCAATTGCTTCAGTTGCTCAGTCCACTCATTGAGTGTACGCTTCAGCTCGTGGTACTTGGCCCAGTCCTTGTAAGTGATGCCATCTGTCCAAGCCCACCTCATTCCGATCTGTTGTAGGGCGAGATTCCTAGTCTCGTCAAGAACCTGGAAATGAACATCGGCGACAGTGATAACAGTCTCCTGGAGTTCCTGGTCATAGCCTTGGCGCCATTGTCGAATGGCTTGGGCCTTCTGCTTGATGGCCATTCCAGAAGATCGCACAGCGGTGACGATCTGTTGGTTCACATCAGCACCATCCGCGTTAGATCCAGCAAGTTCTACGATCTTGTTTCTAAGACCGGTGAGTTCTCGATCAATTGTGGTCTCAAGGTCGTCAAAGAGCTTCTGACCGTTAGTGTTGACATTCTCCTCAATCATGCGCTTGGCAATCTCGTCAACGCGCTCTTCCAAGTCAATGGCACCCTCATCGGCTTGAGTAGCAAACTTTGTCTGCCAAGTTTCGAGGTCCTGGGCCACCATTTCGCGAGCCTTTCGTCGCTTCTCGCTCTCATTTTCGGTGGGAGGAGGGGCTTGGACAGGGTTGATGTACTCAGGAGAAGCAGATTCAACTTCAGGTAGAGGGCTCTCGGTAGCAATAGGAGCCTGAGATGATGATATTTGAACAGAAGTGGTGCTCTGAGGAGCGGGCTTCTGGAAAGATGAGGCAGTTGTTGTGGTGTAGCTATGTGGTGTTAGGCAACGTGTAAATGATATGTGGCTCAGAGATCTTACCTTGAGGAGTAGCTTTCCTGAATGGGCTTGGTAGTCTTGGTCTTGTAACGTCCCAATCGCTCACCGATGCGAATAAGCTGGGGCTCAACGTTCTGGACGTAGACGGCGCGGACGTGAGGCCAAACATTGCTGTCAAGGAACGCATAAGTCTTGTTCCATGTCCAGTACGCTGTGGGGAGAGCTGTCTTTGTAGTAAAGTCGGAAGCTACATCATAACCTCGAATAGCGTATGGGTGAACAAATTCGTAGCCTGGCTGGAGGTATTCGTAGTACATCTGCAGGCCATTGGTGCGGGCAATGTCGTAGTATGGGCCTAGCTTCTCGCCAGCTTGGTTCACGTAGGGGCCAACGGATTGTTCATAGTGCGCACGCGCAAGAGCCTGGTACTTGACAAGCTGAGGCTGTCCATTCTTCTCCCACAAAGCTTGGGTGTGCGCCTGCGCCTTCTCGACCCATGGAGCTCCATATTGAACAGCGTATGCGCGAGTGGGCTGCCAGACCTTGCTATCGACAGTATCGTAGTATGGACGGGCGATCTCAACGTAGGGCGCTGCATAGTGATTGTAGTATGGTTGAACGTGAGGTTGCACGGTGTTCTTAACCTGGAAGTAGGGTTTACAAATCGATGGGGAGTTCTCGTCACACTGTTCGAGCGAGGGTGGGCATCGGAAGAGGACTGTATAGATGGCGAACCATGTCGCGAGTCTAGCAGAAGAATAGTCAGCTTATTGTGTGTGAAAACGGTGGCATCTCAATGCGATAACGATGGAAAAGATTGGTAAAAAGACATCAAGCGAGAACAAGATGCCATGACGACGCGCAGAGAAAACATACCTAGCAACGACACTAAAAGTCCATGCAAAAATACTTCTTCTCTTCTTAATTGAACCTCTGCGACCTGCGACAGGCTTTCCATTCGCCTTGCCGTTGATGTGGCCGTTGCCGTTCATGATCGAGCCGGCGGACTCGGCCATGATGACGTGCTAGACACGCGCTGCGGTCAAAGCAATCAATGATGGGAGTTGATAGACGAGAGCCAATATTGGCAAGCGAACGGTAGCAAAGACTCCAGCTTTCAGCTACGCGAGAGGAGGCACCGAGGAACAAATGTGTTCTTTGAAGCGTGTTGGTCTTGACAAGGTCAGGTCAGGTCAGGGTTGCAAAAGTTTTGGGAGCTTTAAGGTTGAGTGAATGAAGCTGGCTTACCTATAGTGCGTTACAGTTCAGGACAAACTGCAGGGGTTGCGTGCTGTAAAATACTGGTGCCGTGAAGCAAGCGAGAGGTCTAGGAGCTCTTCTGTGACACGACTCGAGACAAGAGCGAGACAGCGAAAGAAAGCAACCGAAGCTGCAAATAAAAAAGGAGTTAAGCTCTTGGCTTTTGTATGGATGTATGTATTATTTTAGGAGGAGAAGGAGGAAAATAAGATTAACGTTAGGGAATAGAAGAGGAGATAACTGAAAGTCACGGTTGACGTCGTTACAGCTGCCTTGGTCTTGGCCATGTCCATCCCATCCCATCCATGGTCTGGAATCCTATCCAACCCAGCGAATGGAAGCTAAGGTTGGTAGGTCCCTAACGTTTACTAGCACGCACATCATATCTGTACAGTGGTGTCATGCTCCCAGACGCCATTAGTTGATTATACCGTTTCTGTCACTGTCAGTACAAAGATAAGCAACCATCCAACATGGATTGCTACCTGTCCTGCAGTTTTCGAAACAGTTGCATGGTCGCGACGTCATCCAGAACCACATAAGCTTGCTTTACCCGAACGCCTTTTGATGCCACTGACAGGACCACACACAATGATTGGATGATCGGGAACTTAGATATAAACAACGAGCTGAAATGTCAAACATAATACGTCAGGGAATCTGAAATGGTGTCAAGAATGGTTTATCACATACTAGACTTTACCAAGACAAAGTAAGAGCATGCACTAAATACCACTAACTTGTGTGAGGGTTTCCTCTGAAGTTTTTGACAGCATAACATGGCAGCTAATTCATCAACTGACTGTCCCGAGCCGCGCTGTAGTAGCCGACGAACATTTCCATGTGATAGCGTCTAGTCTTGGACAGAAAAAGACAACGTTCTAAAACTTAGGGCATCTATGATAATAGGGAGACGTCTCAGTCTTGGTATATCATGATGAGTTAAAAGACTTCCAGCGCAGCTCCCCATCTCAATAGACAGGCACCGAGGCTCAGAGTCTATGACGCTTCGCCAAAATATGGACTTTCTTGTGATACACTCATCAGACAAACACATCATCTTTTTGTCGCCATGAATATCAGCATTTACTAGGTACGTAGGGGGACAGAAAACTTCAGACCCTAGATCAGGGTGTCAAAAATAGCCCGTCAGAGAGCTTCGAAAACCTGTACCAAACATTACCAGCGTATTTTAATTCATTACAATCAAGGTCTTGACTTTTCCTACATCCCGAGGTTCGTGCTGGCTGTTTTGCCATGACATCAACCAGTGATCTAGCGCTAACACGTGAGCTCCATGATCCTGTCACTGCCGGAAAATTACTACCCCGATTCCGATCCAGTGTACCTCAGCACATTGCAAGGCATCTCCGGTTGGGTTCGCAGTTCGGGCAGGTCAACTGTGGGGGGTGGCGGTTAGCGTTTCCTCCAACACGGGCGGGCAATTATTAAGAACCACGTCTCTCAACAAAGTCAACCTTAATCTTCAAGATTCAACTCTTAGTTTAACAGCAACATTACAGTTAGGTTTTGCACCGGCTGGCGCAAACACTATATACACATTCGCCTGTTGAATCTGCGGACCGTTTAATGTCTCATCGAAGCCCAAACCTTCACTGCAACGCTCATCGGTCTGCTCATCGTCTCTCCGTTTCCGACTGCGACTCCATTCAGACCCCTCGATACGATTCGACACTTCGGCGCATGCCTCTGTGAGCAACCTGATAAAATAAGCCCCTCGTGGGCGCGATCGATTTGTTTCGAATCGCCTTCGTCAAACTCAAATTGTCATCATGGAAGATCCAACCTCGATTGCCAAGGCTAAGAGCCTACACCGAACCTCGACCCGATCCGATGATCTACTACAGCCCCAAGATAACCCCAGCATCTGTCGAATATGTCGAGGCGAAGGAACTCCAGAGGAACCGCTGTTCTACCCTTGCAAGTGCAGTGGTAGTATTAAATATGTTCATCAGGATTGCTTGATGGAGTGGCTATCGCATTCTCAAAAGAAGTACTGCGAACTTTGCAAGACATCATTCCGGTTCACGAAGCTATACGCCCCGGACATGCCTCAGTCTCTTCCCGTCCATATTTTCATCGGACACATGGCCAGATACTTCTTCCAAAATGTCTTGGTATGGCTTCGTGGAGCCCTGGCCATTAGCGTTTGGCTCTGCTGGTTGCCTTACTTTATGAGAGGCATTTGGTCAGTCATGTTCTGGGTCAGTGATGAGGGTTTTGGCAGCACTTCCATGATGACTCGCTCCAATGACACAGCGTCGTCGACAGCAAGCTCATTACGGGGAATGTCTCCTTCGGCCTTGGATTTCGAGACATGCCCTGGAAGCCCCTTGTTTGTGGCCACTACTACTCCAGCTTCGGTTGCCAATACTCTGCTCGATGGTCTGTCTGAACAGAATATTTCTGACTTCTTCGCACGTATGATGTCTATTTGGGGCGTTGCAGTCAAGTCCGATCGCCTTGAATCTACTAACGCAACTTCATCCCCGTCCATGTCCATACCGCCAACCCTGCTTGGAGAGGTAGCGTTCTTAAACAACTTGACTCGAAACCCAACTCTCAACCGCGCCGTTATTTCGATCCTTGAAGGCCAAATCATCACTGTCTTGGTCATCGTTTGCTTCATTCTCGTTATTCTGGTTCGAGATTATGTTGTTCAGCAGCAGCCAGAGATGAACGTGCGCCCTGCCTTTCCAGCCCCTGAGAATCCTGTGCCGCAGCAGGAGCCCATGCTTGTCCGGCCGGAGGAAGTAGATGAACTGCAGGGCCCAGACGAATCAGACGACGAGACTTTGGATACCGGAGACCCTTTCGCCACCGCAAATGATGTCGCCTTTGCCGCTCAGGTTCAGGCTGATGGACGTTTACGCAGGCGAACGAACTCTGAGCTCGTGGTCCCTCCAGGTCTCATTGAAACCAGCCCTGCTGAGGCAGGTCCAGTTGAATCTCAAACCCCTCCAGACGCAGTTGTTGCTGAGGAGCGTGCCAGCGTCTACGAATACCTTCGTATTTACCGACAGGCAGACGGTGATGCTCGAAAGATCCTGGAGCTTATCCACCAGGAGGGGCTTGAAAACAAGCTCTCATATTGGGTTGATGTCACGCGCCGGGCTCTACATGATGAAGATGACGAGCCTCTCCTTGGTATTGTCACCGATCCTGACACTAGTCGAGAGCGAGCAGGCAGTTTCGGCTCTACTGTTGCCAGTTCATCTCGGAAGGCTTATACACCCGGTTCTGACGACTATCCAACACCAATGGATGTGCCCGGCGAATCTTCAAGCAAGGGCAAGGAAAAGGAGATCCTACCACCTCTACCTCACCAAACATCTGAGACAAGCTTTACAACAAGTCCTTCTCGGCCTCGCGCTGTTTCAGATGGGCCTCAACTTCATGACTCAGTGAACCCTCTAGCTAACAATAGTTGGTCATTTGTAAACCTGCCTGTTGATACTCAGGAGGCAGGGGCATCAAGTGGGCTATCAGATGCTTCTCAGGCAGCACTTTTTGGATCCGAAAACCATGAACAGCTGAGGCATGACGCTGCGGCTAGTGCTTTGCCTGATTTGAGAGAAAACGAGGATGAGCCAGCTCGTCAGGTTGAACGCACTGGAACATTCGGAACTCCGGAGCCACACGCATCAGAACAGCCTCCACTTGCTGCAGCTCAAGAAAATGGCCATCCCGCTGGTTTAGTCGGTAGAGTGACTGATTTCATGTGGGGTGACTTGGATGAGCAACAACGAGCTGTGCCAGATGCGAATGCCGCTGACCCCATCGCCGCTCAGCAAGACGATACCGATGGTTGGGAAACTGAGCTTGATGAAGTCCACCAAGACGTGCCTCCTCCTGATGAGGCTGCAGCGCAAGAGCCCGAGGAACCCGAGGATCTGGGCGATGGTCCAGGCGCAGGCCTTGATCAAGAAGCCATGGAAGATCTCGAAGACTTTGAGGGTGTCATGGAGCTGATCGGTATGCGTGGACCTGTTGCTGGACTCTTCCAAAACGCTATTTTCTGTGCGGTCCTCGTTTCTGTGACAATCTTTGCTTGCATCTTTGTTCCTTACAATTTCGGACGTGTCAGTCTCTGGGTGGTTGCTAACCCCATGCGTCTTGTTCGCCTGATCTTTGAATTCTCCAAACTCTTGCAAGATGCTGCCGTTATGGTTGCCGGATTTGGTTTGTGGGTTGCTATCAACATGATCGACATATTCACGGGCCTTATTGGGGGCCTGGTGGGCTCTCACGTCATCATAGCAAGAAAGGCTTCATGGTCCCTCTGGACCAATGCCGGTTCGCGAGTACTGGACTATACTTTCATGGATTTGCCCATGTCTGCAGCAGAGATGCAAAACTTCTCTGCTATCAGCCATAGTGCACTCCTCGCAGTCAAAGGCAATATCGGTGCTCTCTTCACGATCACCAGTAAGGTTGTGGGCTTTATCTTCAGTGGCAGAATCTTCACCAGCAGCGTGTCGGTGGAATCAATTACGTCGGCAGCAGCTGTAGCATGGCTTAAGATCACCGCTCTCTCCTCTGCAGTATTGAAGCCGAATTCTTGGGTGGTCAACCTTGGAGAGCCTGATGGACCTCTTAACGTCAATCCGGAGCTGGCCCACTGGTCGGGGCTGGATCGCTTCTGGGCCATCGCAGCAGGCTATTCAACACTATTCTTCTTCGGTGCACTTTACTTAAAGCGCGGAAGCCCATTTTCTCGTGGTCATATGCTTCAAGCTTGGGAGGCTGGCATCATCGATACCCTGCACCAAGCTAGTGGCATTATGAAGGTTATCATGATCATTAGCATTGAGATGCTTGTCTTCCCGCTTTATTGTGGACTCTTGCTGGACGGCGCTCTCCTTCCCCTGTTTGAGAACACGACTTTCAAGTCTCGCCTCCTCTTTACTTATCACTATCCCCTGACTTCCGTCTTCGTTCACTGGTTTGTTGGCACTGGCTATATGTTCCATTTTGCCCTCTTTGTGTCGATGTGTAGGAAGATTATGCGCCAAGGCGTTCTCTGTAAGTTTTCCTTTATTCCTTGCATTGCTGAAGCTAACAGATTTACAGACTTCATTCGCGACCCAGATGACCCCGAGTTTCACCCTGTTCGTGATGTCCTGGAAAGATCCCTGGCCACGCAGTTGAGAAAGATCCTCTTCTCAGCTTTTGTGTACGGCGCCCTGGTCATAGTCTGTCTGGGCGGCGTGGTATGGGGCCTGTCTTATACAGTCCCAGGAGTTCTTCCTGTTCACTACTCGTCCAATGAGCCAGTACTCGAGTTTCCTGTGGACCTACTCTTCTACAACTTCCTTATGCCACTTGCCGTCAGCTTCTTCAAACCCGGGGATGGGCTCCATGCTATGTATACATGGTGGTTCAGGACTTGCGCCCGAGGCTTGCGACTCACTTACTTTCTCTTCGGCGAACGAAAAATTGACGAGGAGGGGAGCTTGAGTTTGGGTAATCCCGTCAGAGGCCAACAACTTCCATGGTACAAGACTCTGTTTCTAGAGCTTGATATCCGGTATAAGGTCGTACCAAAGACCTGGACTGATTTCTTTGATGGGGGTGATGCTAAGCCAAGGGCTCCTCTTAACAACAGTGAAATTCGCTCGCTCACTCGACACAAAAATCATCTCAAGACCGCGAATCAACTTGTTGAGAGTGGACGTTTTGTTCGTGCACCTGCATCCGATCGCATCAAGATACCCAAGGGCAAGAGGGTCTTCCTTGATGTTGATGAACATGGGCGAAGAATCGATGGGCAGGAAGATACTGATCTCTACGCCAGCAACCAGTATCAGATGGTCTATATACCACCTCACTTCCGAGCGAGGGTCTTCCTGTTCATTCTATTTATCTGGATTTTTGCGGCGGTCACAGGAGTTGGTTTCACCATTATTCCACTCGTGTTTGGCCGACGCATGTTTAAAATGCTGATTCCTCAGCATATCCGAACAAACGACATCTATGCATTCAGCATAGGTGTTTATCTTCTCGGTTCCGCAGCTTACCTAGTCTTCCACGCTCGCAGTGTTTGGGCGAAGATCAAGGATAGGGTTTCCGCTGCTAGAGCATCCCTGGCTGCTGGAAATCTTGAGCAACGTGCCGCTGCAGTTTTGTTGCGGGGTGCCAAGATGCTTTATGCTTATTCTTTCTTACTTGTTGTCTTCCCGCTCCTCATCTCGGGACTCATGGAACTGTATCTCGCAATTCCCCTCCACACCTACATGTATCCTCCGACGGCGGCGTCAATTCAGGCCGCAAGAGAGGGTGGGCCAGAGGCTAGCCGGCACACGGTGCGTGTGATCCAAGCCTGGACACTGGGCCTACTATACTTGAAACTCGGAGCTCGGATGATTACATCAATGTTCCCAGATACTCGCCTTGCTGTCGCTGTCCGAACGGTATTGCGAGGCGGGTGGGCGAACCCTGATATCGGCGTTCTGACCCGAGCTTTCGTGCTTCCTGGTCTTGCGATTACTGGAGCTGCCATATTTGGGCCTCCAGCACTCACAAGCGCTTTAATCAAGTACAACATCATCCCAGGCATTGAAGCAGGAGAGAGCGAACTGGCTGAAGCTGCGCGAATTGCGATAACATATCGACACTCATACCCAGCTATTGCGCTGGCCGCCTTGCTGGTCAAGAACACGATTGGCCTGGTCAAGGTGTTTAATGGTTGGACGGCCCGCATACGGGACGAAGCCTACCTTATTGGGGAAAGGCTGCATAACTTTGGGGCTGCCGCTGCAGGAGCGGGAAGGGTCAGAGGTGCATGGAGAGCTGGAGGGGCAAGACTGTGATGTGAGGGAGGGTGAACAGCGCAGAACAGGCGGTATGACTGACTATGTGGATAGAGCCAATGTTAGACATCGGCCTTGATATTTTAGCGCTTTATTAAAGGCAATTGCCAATATGAACCAAGATTCACTAATAAGCACTTCACTTCTATTCTATTCAATGGATTTCAATTAGAGTGCATAAGCCTGCAGTGAATTATGTCATGTCTGGATTGGTTCTGTGGAATGAAGCCACGAACATGCTACCCTCCATGCAAGAGAGTGGCCCTGTGGGGCAAGTGAACTTGGAAGATATCAAAATAAACTCATCAAAGAAGTCTCTAGGTTTAGGCCAGTCTTTTTTGTCACTTGGGATAAAGATCCCCAACACACCTTGGCTCCCCCCCCCCCCCTAGAGTGGGTATTTAAAGTGTAAACACAACAACGAATAAATGCTCAGGTGACGCTTTTGTTGACAAGTCGTCTTTCAGGCTAGTTTATATCCCTAGAATTTCTAATTTTCTTTTTGTGATGCTGTATGAGTTGTCAAAGCTGCCCGTCATGCGAAAATGACGCACATGCTTGTCTGTCATGGATCGTGGGTTAATATCAGCTTCTATTCATAGATTCACGTTATGAAACTTGAGTCTAAGACAAAGTGGCGAACCCCTGTCAAAGTATCAGAGCAGTGGTGCATACGGATAACCCCTAGGTCAATGCACTGAGCTTAAGAGAAACTTGAGATGATTCAGATCAAAGTGAATCTTTCCGATCAGCTTCAAGCGATAGAGATGGGTAGAATTGACAACGCACATAACAAAGAATGGATACGACCACAATTCAGGCACAAAGAGTCATATGAGTCACGTGTGTATCTGAGACAGAGGATTGCTGTCCAATAGTGGGGTCGTTGAAGGAACGGAAACGCCCTGTTGCCCATGGCTGCCACTGACCTTTCCTATCTGAGTTTAGTGCATGATGCTGGCACAAGGAGAATGGGGGGACCATGTGTCGCATCAACAGCCCAAGGTCACAGGCCAAACATTGATTCAACACTCACATCAACTCAACAACTACGACAATCATCGCGCGACGTTTCCTACCCATGGAACTTCCGCTCTCCAGCGGCCGCGAATACTAACAACTGCAGATTTCCAGCATCTTGCAGTTCTATAGGTAAGACTTAGGTAGGTACCGTTTGCGAATAGACAGACAGGGCAGGGTCATCCTCTGTTTCCCTTCCGATCATCGTTGGGTCCTGGAATCGGTGAGCGAAATCTCCCGCCACTTCGCCCAAGAACAGGGCGACTGACTATGCCGACAGTTGCGCAGTCATAGCATCAAATCATTCGACGAATCCATCAACGATCTTCATCTTTGTTACCCACGTATTATCGCCTGCGCCACCTTTCTTCATCCCGCCTCCCGACATTTCGATATCGCGACAGCAGCCCCCCCTTTACATACATATCGATGCGAGAGAGACAATAAACAACAACAAACACCAGCAAATCAATTAAAGTACGCAATATGGCAGAGCCTCCATCCTCTCCGCCAGGTCCTGGGGCCAGCGTCGAGGATACCCTTGGCTGGTACAAGTCACAGTATGAACAATTAGAATCCGAACTGGCCGAATTCAGGGATTCAAGTAGGGAGCTTGAGCAGGAGTTGGAGAAGGATATCGAGAGAGCAGAGAAGCAGGAGCGACATCACCAAGAAAAAGCCGAAGCACTTGGTTTCGAGGTTGAGGAGTGGAAGGTATGTCTACTCATTCCCAACAGCCTCCAACTCTAATCGGGCGGGACGTTTTTGGCTGACAATGGCTTCGTTTCGTCGCACAGAGAAAATACAGAGAGTCGAAAACAGAGGCCAGCGCATCCCAGAATGCACTCGAGAAGGAAATCACCACACTTCGAGACACAAACAGGACTTTGCAAATGAAGCTGAGGGATATTGAAGTTGCCAACGATGACTTTGAGCGACAGGCGCGCAACACCACGTCATCTCTGGAAGATATGGAGTCAAAGTACAACCAGGCGATTGAGAGGGCTGTCATGATGGAAGAGGAGATCAAGATTGGCGAGCAGGAGCGTGAACAGCTACGTATCGAGTCACAGCGCTTGCGCGAGGAACTGGGCGATCTCAAGATTGAAGCAGAGCTTCTGCAGGACAAGATCAAGAAACAGGAGTCTCGTCACCTGTCCACCATTTCAACCGACCTTTCTATCCTCGAGTCGCCAACTTTCGACCACCCCGCCTCTCCTGGCTCTACAGCCAGCTCTCCTCTCATTACCACGCCTCCAGATTCCAAGTCGCCCGTACCAGACGAGGACACTCTCTCCGAACTTCCTGACCCGCCTTCGCCTCCTATGTCCGACGTCTCTGGAACTCTTCCCAAGACGGCATCGAGAACTCCCGCTACTTCCAGAGCATCCGGTCGTTCTCGTTTGCCCTCATCGGACAACAGCATCACTCCCAAACCTCGATCTAAGCCTCCTACCAAGACGACCCGTGCGCCTGGTAGCCGTATCTCGACTGGTGGCACAACGACGATGCGCACGCCAGCCAACCGTGCCGTTGGGCCTCGCTCGGCTTCTCACAAACTTCCCGCCTCTAACTCTCTCACCCATATTCGAACCCTTACCGCCCAGATGCAACGCCTCGAGGCTCGTGTGCACTCCGCGCGATCTAAGCTTCCCGGGCCGACTCGCACTCCACCTCGCGCCTCACCTCGAACGTCGGTTTATAGCTCTACCAATGTGCCTTCGTCGGTTACGATCCGTTCTCGTAAGCGCACTGGTGGCTCTACCGCATCTTCGGTTGCAGGCGACGACATGACACCAACCACCGGTATTCCAACACCAGCAACCAAGGGAAGCCACGTGCCCCGTCTTAGCACGTCTGGGGTCAGCCGCTTATCATTTGGCCCATTGCCGAACCGTGGAGGTCCGGAGGAGATCAGCAGGCCGAGCTCACGTGCTAGTGTCACTTCGTATGCCCGACCACCCTCACGAACCGCCGGAGAAATGATCCCACGACCTGTTTCAAGGGCATCACTCTCAGGAACTCGAACACCCATGGGCCGACCTCGCTCCTCCATGGGAGGGTCGATTCATGGCCACTCTGCCAGCATTAGCCACCTGGACCTAGAAGAAGAGGATGAGGGAGAGTTCCGAACGCCAAGCCGCAGGGGTACATACTCGAACGGTGAAGGCAGCGCTATCCCCATGCCAACGATTCGACGCCAGAGCGGTAGCCGAAGGATAAGCGCAAACACAATGAGGTCCAGTGTATCCGGCCCAAGGAAACTGAGCGACCTGGGAGAGACCTACTAAACAGTTGTATCCCACGAAATTCTACGATTGTCCCAGGTCGTTTATATTCTTTGACATGGTTTTACTTTGCAAGCGGTTCGAGCGGTTTACGCAAATCAAATTGGTCGCATTTCACCTTATCATTGATATCCGTTTCTACAAAGCATAAGGGGTGGCATTGACGGTTCGGCATACTTTTACGGCTGGCGCTTCAAGACGGCGAAGACGGTGTTGACGATGGTTACGGGATTCCACTTCTTGCTCTCTGGCAGACTTCGTTACTAATACTTCTGCTTCTTTGGGTACATTGGGATTTCGGTACCGGGGTTTACGGACGTTATGAAGACATGGATGGCATTGTTTATTATTGTTTTTCTTTTGTTTTTCTAGATGGGAAGGGCCTGGCTAGGTGTACATATGCCCGAGTCACATATCCGTACATGCTATACCGGCCAGGCCTGGAGGGACGGGGGTGTACCGCACCAAAAGCGAGTCATCGACCGGGCAAATCAACTTGGATGGTCCTTATTTTAAAAAACGGCTTGCGAGATGGGAGCGGGTAATACTGGGGAAGAGTTGATGCGAGGCTACGTTTACTTTTCTATGTGAAGTAAGGTTGCTCGCGGGGGAGGGCGGACATCAGTGGGGAGTCGTACGATGTCTGACAAGGCTGAGGCAACGGCCCGCGGGCTAGATTAGTCTGGGTTGCCTTACGATCTTGAATTATTTATCTATTCTTTTCCTTTGTGCAAATTGGAGTAGGGGGAGCGAGAGGGAGGTGTAGATACAGACTGTGGAGGCGTATGATGCAATATCTTAGCTTTAGCTCGAGGACTGGGGAGTTGGAGGTGAAACCTGGTCTAGATACGCCCAATACATACACATAACTTCATGGTGGTTTCAGAGTGTTAAATGTGAAGGCCAAAGCAGCGCTGTCTTTGTGGTACTGATACGAAATAATATCTGATATGAAAGAAGTTAAGCTGTTGACTTGGATGATAGTTGTGTTTACGATAACAGGTTCAATCAACTTGTCTAACCTTTAATTCATCATGGGTAGTGGTTGAGGTCAAATGAAGCTGTTGAGCCGAGATCGATTGATCGGAACAACGGATGCAACCTTGTTTTGCCTGAACTTAGCGGAGGCATTATTACTCTCAGGATATTACGCGCAACCACTCATTGTTTTAGATCAATGCCAACATATCAGACACGGTCATATCAAATGGTTCGAACTCATTCAACATTGAAAAGGATGCAGTCAGTATGCAGCTCAGATCCCACGTATCGCCGAACTTCGGCTCCGCTGGCCCCCCGGCAATACCAACACCTCCTGAAACCAAACCCGAATATCCATCAATCTAATGTGTACATACACTGTTGGGGATTCGGAAAATGACCGTGGGTAACGAGGCTGCGGTTCTGAAATTGAACGATAAAAAAACTCCGAAAAGAAGGTTGTGTTTGATTGGGTGACGTGGAGGATTGGGGAACTCAACAATTGGGGAGATCCTTTTTTTTTCTTGACCCGTCGAAAGGGGCGTGGGAGAATTAAGGTAGGGCACTAGTGGGAAGTGGGGGGAGTGCAGTTGTTGGATCTGAGATTGAGATTGAGATTCTAGGGTAGGACTCTGAGGGAGGATGACGATAGCTTGGGATTGAGATATTGAGGATGGTGAGGGAGATGTAGAGGATGCAAAGGTTCTACAAACGACTGGGGAGATAGGAGTAATTAGCTATCTAAGGGGAGGGAGATAATTGATGAGTTGAATGGTTGTTAGATTGTATGTATGTGTATATCCTAGAAGCTCAAAGGGCATCCTCAATACGTACGAATAGCCTCAACTATGTACAGAATATCGTGGGTGGTCAATAGATAAACTACTCAATAAACAAGTACGACGATAGACCAAGAGAAATGAGAAAATTGGTATACCTTAATGCAATAATACCAAAATGAGAAATTGACCACTTACATCTTTCCTGTCACAATCAAACCCCAGCTACCCAACTACCCAGCTCCCATCCCTGACCTCTATCCAAGCTTCCTTCATCGTTCGATCTCGCTCGGTAAAAGCTCAAGGCAACGGCGTTCGGATCACAGGAACTTCAGACGTCACATCAAAACGTTGGAGCCGCAACTCAACGCCTCGATTAGGATCCCTAACCCCTGACTGGTTCCCAACATGCGGCTCGTGTTTGTGGCTTTTGGATGTCTTGGAGATCTGCTAGTTTGTAAATGGAAGGGGTGTGTACGTACACGAGATAGCTATGACGGAAGATGCCAGCCTTGCGGTGCGATAAGGTAAGGTAAGGTAGGGTGTTGAAGGCTGAGGTTGGAGGCTGTCAAGACTGTGATGCTATGGGAGGACGGATCCAGGGACGCTTGTTTTATAGAAGGCGAATGCTGCTCAGCGATATAGTGATGATTAGAATGGGGTTTATGAGCACCGGAGGAGAATTCGGGAATTAGGATGACCAGAGAGCATATTGTGAGTGAGTTCGTCGATGATCGGGTTCCGAACATGTAAGCCACCTCCGATAAACAAGGACCGAAAATCTCCGAATTCATCATCGGAGCCTTATTGAGTAACCAACAAGCTTCAGTATAAATTAAAGATTCACCGATCAAGATTTTTGTTACATTTCCATGCTGTTTATAGCTGTGACTGGGGAAATAGTGTATCGGGCATTGACTTACACGGGCATTAATGAAGACCAACCATGAAGCCGCAGCTGACCATTCACAACATTCCCGTTCAGGAACCCATTTAGATAGCGGATTGAGTTTTGCATCATCATAGCTAATCTCTCTTCTCCAATTATATCATGACTTGTTGTAACACACAATGTACACCGGCTTCCGATACGGAATCCGGAGACTTTGTTCGGTCTCCGTAACATCATCATTCATTGACCTCAACCATTCATAGCTCCAAGCCAATGCGGCCCCTAGTAAATGGCATTACCCGTACTCTGTGCCCCTCCCCATCAATCGCTCCCCTAGAGACGCCTTGGCTGGGAATGAGATGGGAGCCGTAGTGTCTGAGTGTTATTGTCTGGCGTTTTACGGCCCCCCCACCTCCACTCGCAACGAAAAATACCGGCCCCTCAACCATCCATGTCAGGATCTAATCCCAGTCTGGTTATAGACTGACGGGGACCCTGAATGGCTTCCCCTCCACTGCATTCCGGGTCATTGCAAAGCCGACATGACATTGAGAAACTCCACCCTTTGGAAGATGTTTTTTTTTCCATTGGGGTACACTGTAGAATGCTGGATACCTTTTACTGTATCGTCTATAGAGTCAGTTAGTCTCTCACTGGGCACCCCGCCCCAAGCCCCCAGGGGGTCCCGTAGGTTTACTGTACGCCCAGGCGGGTTTGTCTCCCAACAGTTCTAGTTTCTAGCTTCATCTTCCCCGCCAGGTGCCGAGAGGTGCTTGCCACCAGCCAACAGCAGTCAACAGTACCAAGTCAACAACCCACAAGGGGAAGATGGAAGTGGAGAGTCTTTGCAGATCCATTGAATTTGTACATCCCAAAGCCAATCCCAAGCTTCAGGTTGTATCCGTACTTGTACTTGTGTTGATGACCTCCCACTTCTTTTTTCCCTTTTGATGAAGACTTCTCCTCCTCTGTCCTCCCTCCAACCTTTCTCGATCCTCAAAGTGGTAACCTGACTCAAAGGAAGACGAACGAGATTAATACCTTGTTCAACCCATCTACATAATTCATCTGTTCTGGTCCTCCTCAACCAAGAACGTCTTCCTTTTTACCTTATCCACCTCATCTTAATTACAGACCCGACAGTGCCTACCCTTCGACCCTTCTGTATTTTTAGCGCCTATACCACACTTGGGACACTTTTTTTTTTTTGCTTCCCCAACAGTAACAGCAGAAAAACAGGCCCAGCTCCCGTCCCGTCGGATCTTGTTTTTTCTTCGGACGGAGCTACCCCTGCCCGTAAACTGCCCTTGCGCGCCCGCCACTTTGACCGGCTCATGACGACCTGAGAGCGACACGACTCAACTCTCTCAACCTGATCAAACTCCTCCTCTCCTCCATATTTCGAATCTCCGACTTCTTTCTCTCGACTCCTCCTTCATAATCTCCTCGTCCTCTCCTCCCTTCTTTCTTCCTCTACACACATAAACGCAGTAGCCATGACTGAGATCTCAGCTGGTGCCCAGGAGGGTGCCAATGGGCGGTCGGTGCCCTATGTCAATGGCAAGGCGTCGTATGCAGAGAAGTTCCATATTGCAGACCACTTCATCGGCGGCAACCGATTGGAGAATGCTCCTCCGAGCAAGGTCAAGGACTTTGTTGGCCAGAATGATGGCCACACTGTCATCACCAACGTAAGGACATATCTTTCCCGCCAGAATTGGAGTTCTGGGGAGGTAGAATTGGATCAACTCCGTCTACCCCGCCAGTTCTGAACTTTGAAGCGATCGTAACGGGTTTGCTAACAATAACTCTGCTCTACAGGTTCTCATTGCCAACAACGGTATCGCTGCCGTTAAGGAGATTCGATCAGTCCGAAAATGGGCTTACGAGACGTTCGGCGACGAGCGAGCCATTCACTTCACTGTGATGGCTACCCCCGAAGATCTGCAGGCCAACGCAGAATACATTAGAATGGCCGACCACTACGTCGAGGTTCCCGGCGGCACAAACAACCACAACTATGCCAACGTCGAGCTGATCGTGGATATTGCTGAGCGCATGAATGTCCATGCCGTCTGGGCTGGATGGTGAGTTGTCTCACAGAGACTTTGTCTCGCTGCGATTCTATGTACATGGACTAACAAGATATTCAGGGGTCACGCCTCAGAAAACCCAAAGTTGCCAGAGTCGCTGGCCGCCTCCCCCAACAAAATTGTCTTCATCGGACCTCCCGGATCTGCCATGCGATCACTAGGTGACAAGATTTCCTCCACAATTGTAGCACAGCACGCCGAGGTGCCGTGTATTCCTTGGTCAGGAACAGGCGTCGACGAGGTCGCCGTCGATGACAAGGGCATTGTCACCGTCGCCGATGATATCTACGCCAAGGGTTGCGTAACATCATGGGAGGAGGGTCTTGAGAAGGCCAAGGAGATTGGCTTCCCTGTCATGATCAAGGCTTCCGAAGGTGGTGGTGGTAAAGGTATCCGAAAGGCCACCGAGGAAGAGGGCTTCGAGGCTCTTTACAAGGCCGCTGCCAGCGAAATTCCCGGTTCTCCCATTTTTATTATGAAGCTTGCTGGCAATGCCCGACATCTTGAGGTCCAGCTTCTTGCTGATCAGTATGGAAACAACATCTCACTCTTCGGCCGTGATTGTTCCGTTCAGCGACGTCACCAGAAGATTATTGAGGAGGCTCCCGTCACCATTGCGAAGCCCGATACGTTCAAGGCTATGGAGGATGCCGCTGTTCGTCTCGGTAAGCTCGTCGGTTACGTCTCTGCCGGTACCGTCGAGTATCTCTACTCTCACGCCGACGACAAGTTCTACTTCCTGGAGCTTAACCCCCGTCTCCAGGTCGAGCATCCCACCACTGAGATGGTCAGTGGTGTCAACCTGCCCGCTGCCCAGCTTCAGATTGCCATGGGTATCCCTCTACACAGAATCCGTGATATTCGACTCCTATACGGTGTCGACCCCAAGACCTTCAGTGAGATCGACTTCGAGTTCAAGAACGAGGGCACATCTATGAGCCAACGACGACCCCAGCCCAAGGGCCACACCACTGCTTGCCGTATCACCTCTGAGGATCCTGGTGAGGGTTTCAAGCCTTCCAACGGTGTGATGCACGAGCTCAACTTCAGGAGTAGCTCCAATGTCTGGGGTTACTTTTCCGTCGGTTCTCAGGGTGGTATTCACAGTTTCTCAGACAGTCAGTTTGGTCACATTTTCGCCTATGGTGAGAACCGTTCTGCATCAAGGAAGCACATGGTCATGGCTCTCAAGGAGCTGAGCATTCGTGGTGATTTCCGAACTACTATCGAGTATCTCATCAAGCTTCTCGAGACCGAGGCTTTCGAGGACAACACCATCTCCACTGGCTGGTTGGATGAGCTTATCTCCAAGCGTCTTACTGCTGAGCGACCTGAGACCATGCTTGCTGTTGTCTGTGGTGCCGTCACCAAGGCTCACATTGCCAGCGAGGCTTGCATGACTGAGTACCGAGCCGGACTTGAGAAGGGTCAAGTGCCCTCTAAGGACGTTCTTAAGACCGTTTTCACCATCGACTTCATCTACGAGGGTTACCGTTACAAGTTCACCGCTACACGCGCCAGCGTTGACAGCTACCATCTCTTCATCAACGGTTCCAAGTGCTCCATCGGTGTCCGTTCTCTGAGCGATGGTGGTCTCCTGGTCCTTCTTGACGGCCGCAGTCACAACGTCTACTGGAAGGAAGAGGTTGGTGCTACCCGTCTGTCCGTCGACAGCAAGACCTGCTTGCTTGAGCAGGAGAACGACCCTACCCAGCTTCGATCTCCCAGCCCTGGTAAGCTTGTCAAGTACTCCGTCGAGAACGGGGCCCATGTCCGTGCCGGTCAGGCTTTCGCCGAGGTCGAGGTCATGAAGATGTACATGCCTCTCGTTGCTCAAGAAGATGGTGTTGTCCAGCTCATCAAGCAACCCGGAGCTACTCTCGAGGCTGGCGATATCCTCGGTATCTTGGCCCTTGACGACCCCAGCCGCGTCAAGCAGGCTCAGGCTTTCGTCGACAAGCTCCCCGCCTATGGCGAGCCTGTCGTTGTCGGTGCCAAGCCCGCTCAGCGCTTCTCCCTCCTCTACAACATCCTCCACAATATTCTCCTGGGTTATGACAACTCTGTCATCATGGCCAACACCCTCAAAGAGCTCATTGAGGTTCTCCGCGATCCCGAGCTTCCCTATAGCGAGTGGAACGCCCAATTCTCTGCTCTCCACTCGCGTATGCCTCAGAAACTCGACGCTCAGTTCACTCAGATCGTTGAGCGCAGCAAGTCTCGCCACGGAGAGTTCCCCGCCAAGGCTCTCACTAAGGCTTTCAACAAGTTCCTCGAGGACAATGTTGATGCTGGTGATGCCGACCTTCTCAAGGCCACTCTCTCCCCTCTTACCGAGGTCCTCGACATGTACGCCGATGGCCAGAAAAACCGAGAGCTTAGCGTCATTAAGGGTCTTCTTGAGCAGTATTGGGAGGTTGAGAACCTCTTCATGAACCAGCCTCAGGAAGATGCTGTTATTCTTCAGCTGCGTGACCAGCACAAGGAGGACATTATGAAGGTTGTTCACACCGTTCTCTCTCACAGCCGTGTCAGCTCCAAGAGCTCTCTTATCCTGGCCATCCTTGAGGAATACCGCCCCAACAAGCCTAAGGCTGGAAGCATCGCCAAGAACCTTCGCGAGACTCTCCGCCTGCTCACTGAGCTCCAGTCGCGTCCTACCTCCAAGGTTTCCCTCAAGGCTCGTGAGATCATGATTCAGTGTGCTCTTCCCTCGCTCGAGGAGCGAACCGCCCAGATGGAGCACATCCTCCGCTCTTCCGTCATCGAGTCGCGATACGGCGAGACTGGTTGGGACCACCGAGAGCCCAGCCTTGAAATTATCAAGGAGGTTGTTGATTCCAAGTACACCGTTTTCGATGTCTTGACCATGTTCTTCGCTCACGACGATCCTTGGGTGTCCCTGGCCTCTCTTGAGGTCTACGTTCGCCGAGCTTACCGTGCGTACATCCTCAAGCAGATTGAGTATCACCAGGATGAGAACGATGCTCCTCAGTTCGTTTCTTGGGACTTCCAGCTCCGAAAGCTTGGACAGTCTGAGTTCGGTCTTCCCCTGCAGTCTGCTGCTCCTTCTACTCCTGCTACCCCTAGCGGAGGCGAGTTCAACTTTAAGCGAATCCACTCGATCAGTGATATGTCTTATCTTACTGGCAAGTGGGAGGACGAGCCTACACGAAAGGGTGTCATTGTCCCTTGCAAGTACATCGAAGATGCCGAGGACCTCATTGGCAAGGCTCTCGAGGCTCTCGCCCTTGAGCAGAAGCAGAAGAAGAAGAACACTCCCGGCACCCCCGGTCTCATCCCCGATCTCAGCGGTAAGCGCAAGCCTGCCCAGCCCAAGCAGCACGAGGAAGAACTCTCTGCTGTCATCAACGTCGCTATCCGCGATGTTGAGAGCCGCGATGACCGTGAGGCCCTCGAGGAAATTCTTCCTATCGTCGAGCAGTTCAAGGATGAGCTCCTTGCTCGTGGTGTCCGCCGCCTGACATTCATCTGCGGTCACAGCGATGGTTCTTACCCCGGCTATTACACTTTCCGTGGACCCGAGTATAAGGAAGATGACAGTATCCGTCACAGCGAGCCCGCTCTTGCTTTCCAACTTGAGCTTGCTCGTCTCAGCAAGTTCAACATCAAGCCCGTCTTCACTGAGAACAAGAGTATCCACGTTTACGAGGGTATGGGCAAGAACGTGGACACCGATAAGCGATACTTCACTCGTGCTGTCATCCGACCTGGTCGTCTCCGAGACGAGATCCCTACTGCCGAGTATCTCATCTCTGAGGCTGATCGCGTTGTCAACGATATCTTTGACGCTCTCGAAATTATCGGTAACAACAACTCTGATCTGAACCAGGTCTTTATCAACTTCTCTCCTGTATTCCAGCTTCAGCCCAAGGAGGTCGAGGAGAGTCTTCAGGGCTTCCTTGACCGATTCGGTATCCGTGCTTGGAGACTCCGTATCGCTCAGGTCGAGATCCGCATCATCTGCACTGACCCTCAGACTGGCGAGCCTTACCCTCTTCGCGTTGTCATCACCAACACTTCTGGTTACGTTGTCGATGTCGACATGTATGCCGAGCGCAAGTCGGAGAAGGGTGAGTGGGTCTTCCACAGCATTGGTGGTACCCACGAGAAGGGTCCTATGCATCTGATGCCCGTTTCTACCCCCTATGCCACCAAGAACTGGCTCCAGCCCAAGCGTTACAAGGCTCACCTTATGGGAACTCAGTACGTCTACGATTTCCCCGAGCTCTTCCGACAGGCCATCCAGAACTCCTGGGTCAAGGCCGTCAAGGCTCAGCCTAGCCTGGCTTCCCAGCAGCCCAAGACGGGTGACTGCATCAGCTTCACTGAGCTTGTTCTTGATGACAAGGACAGCCTCGATGAGGTCAACCGCGAGCCTGGCACCAACACCTGTGGTATGGTCGGTTGGATCTTCAGGGCCCGCACCCCTGAATACCCCAACGGCCGTCGCTTCATTGTCATTGCCAACGATATCACCTACAAGATTGGTTCATTCGGTCCCAAGGAAGATGACTTCTTCCACAAGTGCACTGAGCTTGCTCGCAAGCTGGGTATCCCCCGTATCTACCTCTCTGCTAACTCTGGTGCTCGTCTTGGCCTTGCTGATGAGCTCATGGGTCACTTCAAGGTCGCTTGGAACAACCCCGAGAAGCAGGATTCCGGCTTCAAGTACCTCTACCTCGATGAGGAGACCAAGACTCGCTTCGAGAAAGACGTCATCACCGAGGAGGTCTCCGAGGATGGTGAGAAGCGACACAAGATCGTCACAATCGTCGGTAAGGAGGATGGTCTCGGTGTTGAGTGTCTGCGAGGCTCTGGTCTCATTGCTGGTGCCACCAGCCGCGCCTACAATGACATCTTCACTGTCACCCTTGTCACCTGCCGATCCGTTGGTATTGGTGCCTACCTCGTCCGTCTTGGCCAGCGTGCTGTCCAGATTGAGGGTCAGCCCATCATCTTGACTGGTGCCCCTGCCCTCAACAACTTGCTTGGTCGTGAGGTCTACACCTCTAACCTTCAGCTTGGTGGCACTCAGATCATGTACCGCAACGGTGTCTCTCATATGACCGCCAACGATGACTTCGCTGGTGTCTCCAAGATCGTCGAGTGGATGTCATTTGTCCCCGAGAAGCGCAACAGCCCTGTCCCTGTCAGCCCTAGCGTTGATGACTGGAACCGTGACATTACCTACTTCCCTCCCCAGAAGCAGCCTTATGATGTCCGATGGATGATCAGCGGTCGCGAGGGCGAGAACGGTTTCGAGTCTGGTCTCTTCGATAAGGACTCTTTCGTTGAGGCTCTCGGCGGCTGGGCCAAGACTGTCGTTGTTGGTCGTGCTCGTCTTGGTGGCATCCCTATGGGTGTTATCGCTGTCGAGGTCCGATCTGTGGAGAACATCACTCCTGCTGACCCTGCCAACCCTGACTCTATCGAGCAGGTTAGCAACGAGGCCGGTGGTGTCTGGTACCCCAACTCTGCCTTCAAGACTGCCCAGGCTATCAACGACTTCAATAATGGTGAGCAGCTTCCTCTCATGATCCTTGCCAACTGGCGTGGTTTCTCTGGTGGTCAGCGCGACATGTACAACGAGGTTCTCAAGTACGGTTCTTTCATCGTCGATGCCCTTGTCAAGTACGAGCAGCCCATCTTCATCTACATTCCTCCCTTCGGCGAGCTACGTGGTGGCTCTTGGGTCGTCGTCGATCCTACCATCAACTCCACCGCCATGGAGATGTACGCCGATACCGAGGCCCGTGGTGGTGTTCTTGAGCCTGAGGGTATCATTGGTATCAAGTACCGCAAGGACAAGCAGGTCCAGACCATGGCCCGCATGGATCCTACCTACGCTGGTCTCAAGAAGCAACTTGAGGACTCCAGCCTGTCCACGGAGGAGACCGACGAGATTAAGAAGAAGATGGCCATCCGTGAGAAGCAGCTGCTGCCCGTGTACGCCCAGATTGCCGTACAGTTCGCCGATCTTCACGACCGTGCTGGCCGCATGAAGGCCAAGGGTGTCATCCGTGACATTCTTGAGTGGACCAACGCTCGACGCTTCTTCTACTGGCGTCTTCGCCGACGTCTCAACGAGGAGTACATCCTCCGCCGCATGACTTCCACCATCATCAGCACTTCGCACAGCCAGACTGCTACCAAGAACACGGAGACTCGTGACAGATACCTGCACCTTCTCCGCAGCTGGTCGGGCATTGTCGATTGGGAGAAGAATGATCAGGCAGTTACTGAGTGGTACGAGACTGAGCGCAAGACCATCAGCGAGAAGGTCGAGACGCTCAAGTCTGAGGTGTTGGCAGCTGAGGTTGCCAGCGTTGTCCGTGGTCATGCTAAGGCTGGATGGACTGGTGTTCGTGAGGTGCTCAGAGTCATGCCCGTTGAGGAGCGGGAGCAGATTCTGAAGTACCTCCAGCAGTAAAGGAGAGAAGGACATATTGAGGAGGCTTTATGAAATGGGAATCATTCATTCCCTGTGTTTTTTTACTGGCTATTTATGCTATCATGGTTTTATGTCATGTCATCAAGACAGTTAGAAATGAAGGAGGTTAGACAGAGAACGGAATGTGTATGAGGCGTCAGGTACTGGATTAGTTTCGGTTTCAAATATCCATTTTATTACTTCAAGTATAAGTTTGTGTCCCATGTGAAGCGAATGAGGTGGTGATAACGTAATCAATTGAAATATAGCAACAAACAAGGAATACGTGGTTTACTTTGTCATCCTATGCTATGGAAGATGCTTGGCCTAACGATCTATGATAGACGATCCTGTCCACTTCATCATCTTCATCGGAGAGCAGAGTCTTTTGTCTTTGTTGCAAACAAGACAATCACAACTCAAACTCCTGTATGTAAAAGCTTAAAGCAAAACGCTATGCGTCAAATATCACATTTTACACTGCTCAAAAACGCTGATCGCTATGCTCGATGTATACCATTAATCTCAATCGTGTGTCATCTCCAACAACGAATCGCTATTCTCTCACGATTCATTCTCGTCGTATTCATTGTCATCCTTTGAAGACTTCTTCCCCTCGGGTATATACTGACAAGCTACAGTAAAGCCCACAGCACAGGGAATCATTATTACCCAGGCCAGATGGCCCCAGAAAATCTGCCCACGTACACCCACGGCATAAATGGCCGTTGCGGCACCTGGTACAATGGCTCTTATACCGCTTGCAAGACTCAGGGCCAGAGCATTCAGTGTACCCAAGAAGTGAGGATCTGGCGCAACGTCGTTGAGAGCCAGCTGCACACCTGTGAAGGCCATGGACACGCCTGGTCCGACGATGGTGACCACCGCACCCAAGATCCAGAATATGACAGTAGTAGCGTGTGTATCAGCGCGGAGGAGCGTGTTGAGAATTACGAATCCAACGAAGAACCAGGGGTACGCATATCCACAGAGTTTCATGACACCGCGTGTACCTAGATATCGATGAAGTATGGGGAAGGCGATGAGCAACCAGATGGCTTGGCTTGCACCTTGGAGGGCCATATAGATGGAGATCTGGAATGCGTTAAAGCCTGTGCCTCCAAGCTCGACAGGTGTGTAAAGAACGACTGGGAGAATGGCCGTGAACACAAAGGCAAGGAACATGGCATGGCTGTAAGCCCAAAGAACGAGGGCCACTTGGCGAGACTTGACGAGTTCCCAAGTTGACATTCGAGGCTGGCCATTCTCTTCGTGGTGAGACTTCTTCGGCTCGTGAAGTGTCTCCTTGAGAAGGAGAGCGGTTGTGATGCAGCTTGTAGAGCTGATCAGACCAACAACAATACCTTGCAGCGCGTAGGGATAATCGATGAAGAATTGGACATTTCCAAAAGCCCGAGGAAACTGATGAGCAGGGTCTGCGAGGGCGCCGCCGATGATAGGGCCCAAGAAGATTCCTATGTTTCCACCAAATGCGAACCAGCTGAAGGCCTTTGCCTGTGTCTCAGGGGTGCTGAGTTCAGAGAGCATAGTCCTGATGACAAGACCAGAACCAGAAAATAGACCCGCTATGCATCGGAAGAGGATCATCTGCCAGATCGTCTTTGACATGCCAAACAACACAGGCCCAACAGCGGTGCCAAAAAGCGTGATGAGAAGAACAGGCTTCCGACCAATACGATCAGCGAGCCGACTCCAGCTGAGAAGCACCGTCATCTGGGTAGCCGAGAAAAGAGACTCGATGAGACCGCTGTAAAAACCAACATCACTCTTGGGCAGGTTGCCATTCTCCTGGACCATCTGCGCAATGAAGGGAAAGATGGAGAAGAAGGCGATCGGCTCCATGACGCGCGCGTAGCAGAGCAGCAACACCTGGAGTTTCGGGAGCGGTTTGCCATCCGGCTTCGCGACACCCGTTTCCTCCGCCGTGCCATCGCCAGAGGAAGTCACAGCTCCATAGTCAGCAGGCGACGCGGTGCCGATGAGAGTTGAGGCTTCGGTGTCGGCATCTGGGGCAAGTTGGCCCCCTCCAACGAAACGCGCAAGCAACGGGCCAGCTTCAGAGGCATCCCAATCATCACGCGAGGCAGAGTCAGAGGTAGGACTTTGAGACTTGGGTGATTCTGCCGTCATTGTGTCGGGCAATGGGGGGGCGTCTGGGTGTGCTTATATCTCTGGCGAGCTCGCGATTGAGATGGATGGAGGGTGGTATCTCTACGATAAAGAGCAAGGATCAAGGCGCATTAAAGTTGATGACGATCGTACGACGTCTTGTCTACACGACAGAGGGTCTTGGCGCACTCGAAACCGGATCTGATCGCGATTCTGAGAGAGTGAGATTGAGGGTATCATGTTGGCGACAGTTTTTATGGATCTCACCCAAAAGTGCTGACTTGCCTGTTTCGGAAGTCGTGGAGATGTCATCTCACGGAATGGTCACGTGCTCGATGGCAACATCGAGCGAGCTGTAGTGCAGGGTAAGCTGATTTCGGTGACGTCTTCATTAAAAAAAGAGGCTCCATAACGTTCATAATGGCTAAAACGGTCTTTGTTTCAAACCATCTTTATTTGGAAGTGGGATTAGGAACCTTTGATATAGGATTTTATAGGAATAAGCCGTCGCTCAGCACAAAGAGAAGTAAACTGCTCGGCGTCATCGGCTTTCACAAATCAAACATCTCCAGTGCCATGGCCCGCTTGACCGAGGCACAGAATAAGCACTGAATGTTACCCCATGGTGCCATTGGCTTTACAACCAGGAAGATGCCTGCTTCCTGTGGAGGGACTAACCCTCTAAAAAAGCGTCGAACCTCCAAGTCAGGCTGCTGTTGTGAATCAATGACAGGCGGTGGTTTGGTCAGTCAAAGCCGGCACGTTGGGAAATGTGGACTGCTCAAGATTCGTGAACGCCGATCCTTACGTTTTGAAACCGAGCAGTTTCTTCTGGGCCAACAGATTTCTTCCAATCCCACACCGAACATATCAAAAACGTGGACGGTGGATTGCAGTTGATAAAAAGCATATCTTGGCTGGCCGGTGTGTGGATGAGCTGCCATCTGCGGGTCAGGTTGAATTAAACATCCAAGAACATGTCCATAGATCCGGTTCATCGGCATTTTAACCAAGTGGAGGCGTCTCTAATCCCCGCAAACAGTACGTATAGGCTAACAGCGCCTCTGCTTTTCCAATGGCCAGTGAATGGAGAGGTAACATTGCGGGTTCTGGATGTATTGAAGCACGGATCGTCGATTCAGCGGTGCTGAAAGATACCTCGAGTGTCATATAACACTAGGATCTCGCACGAAAATCAAGTTTTCGTTTCTTAGGTGAGGTGTCTTGGGCTGCTGCTCAGTTCCATATGAGATGCATATATCATAAATGCAAGTGCCGTAAACAGTTCTTGGCGTGGCACAAGTTTGAAACCCGGCTATCTGAGATTGCAAAGACCGACGGCACTGCTATCTCTTGTCTCATGAACTTTCGCGGTAACAAAGCCCATAGGCAGATCATGTAGCGATGGGCTACCGTTGGTGGGTTGGACTGGCCGGTGAACGTTGGAGATTGATCATTTTCTGAAGTGTGAATGGCGGCGACTAACGTACCCTGTTGTAAGGTGAGCGCATAAATGCAAAGAAGTAAAGCAAGGGTCGGCCAAGTAGATAGACAAAGGAGGAAGACCAGTAGGAGCTTCCGCAGAGGCAGTCGTTTGAATAAACCGTAGCGAAAGTACTATCAGATCTTGGTCGAGAAATGCGATGGACACCGTAGTATGTATCGGACTTTTGTCCCAAATGTCTCAATTCGGGTGAATCAAGATCCAATAGGAACTGGGTCCGTCAGGAGTGCGTGTGTGGTTGGGCAAACATGCATCGCCTAGCATACATCTTCTGCGAACAAGGAAGTAGTATCCTTGATCAAGACTTGGCGTCTGTTGCATGCATTTCGACGAGTCGTGCGAAGGGAGACTTGTTTGAATGCCATGAGTCAAGGTGTGTGCTCGTGCATAGTGGCTGAATCTGGCTGCATCTTGTGCGCTGTTTGCTGCAGTTTGTTCGAGGTTGGTTGCAGGACAGAAAATATGACTGACTCTAATGTCTGCCTTGGTACCTTAAGACGCTGAATAAGGTAAAGGCAGAAAACAAGGACGGGAGGTACGGGCAGTGACGGAGAATGGAAAGTGCGGAAAGAGTTTTCCCGGGCAGGGACTACGCAAGGCAAGAAGCAATAGAACCGGCTCATTGTTATTACTTAGAATCGATCGCTCTCCTCAAGGGTCTTTTTCACGCAATGCAACGCTGGAAGTGGATAACATAGGTAGAGAGTGAGACTTTCAAAACGTTGACAGGCCGGGATTTACAGTGACAACCCGCGTAAGTACATCCGAGAGGTTGCAATGTTCGGATAACATTGATCAAAAGATGACAAGATCCGAGCTGTCAAGAGTCCAAGCGAGCCAGGGTTCACAGCACTATAAGCATGGATCGATGGCTGTGGAGGTGCTGTATGTACTTGTGAGAGATGATGTCCCGCAAATTCTAGAAGAACAAACGAGGTAGAAAACGTCAAGGGTGCAGGTGCAAGCAGCTAGAGAAAGATATCATGCATTATGTCCCTTACGATGCAAGAGTTTGCAGCAGCACTATCACTATTAAAGGACCAATTATGTCACTCCGGTTCCCCGAGCGGTTCCTTGACCCGTGATATCTGAAGACTACTGTAGGTATAATGCCTCAAAGAGGGGACAGAGAGAGGGCTACGTAATTCAAAGAGCTGCCGAACATGATACTATAGCCTAGGATAATTGTAATATAGACCTGAGAATGAAATCGACAATGACCGACATATCACCAAACTTGGTGATAATGAAATGCTGCTAACACCAAACGGACTAAATAGGCAATGAACCCTTGATCGAGTCTCCAGTAAATTTATGCTCCGGATGCAAATCAGCCCAGCTTACTCCGTAGTCCACCCTAACATAACCCACATTACGGGCTAACTCAAGACCCTTGTCGAATATCAAGCTCCACGCTTCATTTCAACAACACCAAAGGCACTCGACAATACCCAATGCGTTTTTTTATCGTACCGACAAAGTCTTATACAGTCCCATGCCTATCTCGTATGCAGATTGCGACTCGTGGATTATCCAGTGAGTCTGATCATGCCTCGCGTGGACCTTTTGACTCGAGTCATTTCTTCAACAGGCGGGTACACCAGCCGGTCAAGACAAACCAACAGTTTGACAGGGCTGATGGACACGATAGTTAGTCATGCACGCTTCACTTTTCCAAAGATATGGCAGTATCATCCAGTTCTGCCCGCCTCATCTATACCCATCCACGTAGTCGTATCTTGCTTGGAGCAAACAAGCCACTTTTGGGTATAGCATGAAGCGCTACTGGTGGCATTTCTTTTGCAGTGCATTCCTGTCCCGGTAAAACATCCGCTCGCGCTGCTGAGAGCCAGAGCCAGAGCCATAGAGAGCTGGGGGAGGAGTCAAATCCGGGGCGGTTGAGGGCATATCCTCGCAAGGAATTCCGTGTCTTGCGCAACTAAGTCAGCGTCTATGATTGGACCAGAAAAGGTCGTGTGCTGGATTTTCAGGTTTGTCTCATCGACGTCAAAGCCTGCAGCAAACCAACTAACTTCCTGGGCTGCAGGACACTAACATCGAAAGTGGCGTGATTTGGTGGCTTGTCTTGTTTGTTGCTAAGTAGCGGATCCTGCTGAATATCTCGTCTGCCTGGACTGGTTGGAAGAATTGCAACACCGGAGCCGCAATGGTAGGTGACTTGATGACGGAACAAACACCAAATGTTCCGGTGGAGACATGACAGAGCCAAGGCCCTGAAGTGAAAAAAAAAAAGAAGTGTGTCAGGGATGGCCCCTGTTCACCGTCCCTTGCTGAAGATCGTTGTCTCACCAACAAAGGGAATTCCCCGCGGACAAACTTTGACGCTAACTAATGACCAGGTCACTGAACCTTCTAAATCTTCTACTGAAGCTTCCCTGTAGTTATTCCCGGATAGCACTGCCGGTGCTGTAGATCCTGGTCATAGCTTGATGTTTGCCCCTGAGCCAAACCCGGAAACGCATCTATGCAGTGTCATCATCTTCATCTTTTGAGGTCGGGGAGCGTTCAAGGCTACTGTAGATGCAATACCGTACCAGTCCTTTTGGGGCAAAGTGAAACTACCGCTCGACTAAAGTGCAGGTCCGGTCGGCCGCTCGTTCACTGTAAGTGAAGCCTCGCGGTTCAGCCTCTGCAGGTAGCGTGGTCTTGCCGTCTCTCGTCGCCTTGTTTTTTGATCTGAGTACATAAAGACATGCACAGTTCAAGACAGCGGTTGCTGCTCATTCGCTTGAATCTCAGCTGAGGCTATCGTTGCTTTTTGTAACCTCGGCAAGAGATGTAGCCGGTATCTGTCACGATATCAAGATATGGGCAGACGTCACAACCACCAACTGCAAGTCTTCGATTTTATTACCTGCCCCATCACCGATATTCACGAGTCACACTCACACCTAGGTACCTTACCTATCTACCTGTCTGTGGCTGGCTGGTCATTGCCTCATTTCCTTTGCCTCGCCTGTTGTCGCCTTCCCATAATACCACATCACATCCCATCAACCAACCCTCCTCGACCTTTATACCTTACCTTGCCTCAAACATCCCCCGAGAGAATCAAGCATTCATCTGACGGCATCTTCCCGGTACAAGCCTATACTTGCATCTGTCGGACAATAACCTACCAGTCAGCGTCTCTTCCGTCATATATGAGTATAAAACGACAGGCGACAGAAAGGCACAGTGGTACTCTGTTCGCCATCCAAGTATCGTGACCTCACTCCTTCATCACCTTCACTTCACCATACCTGACGCGGAAGCCCCTTCTGACAGGCAGATTGCTGGGCTATCTTTGGCATTGAAACATCGGATGAATATCTCTGATAGGGATATTTGATGGCCGTCTGCGACACTGTATCACCCAGACATGCTATAAAACCTCTATTGGGTCAGTTTTGAGACGGCATACTAGTGCCATGTATAAGATTACATCAAGCAAATCGTTCAATACTTTGGAGCCAAAAACAATATGACAGCCTTTAGCATTGTTATTCAACCTCCTGCTCGAGCTCAGGTCTCGACCATCCTGCATCCACCTCTCGTTGCGGAGTTAAACTTCAGAGGAGCCGTGACTGGCCACTATTTCTTCGCCATGGCCTTCTTACTTACGAGAGAAGGGAACATTGTTGAGGGAGGCTTGTCGGGGACCACTTCGGTGAACGGCGTCGATGTAACTACACCTGGAGCCTCGAGAACAACAATCCAATTCCCATACACAGACCTTGCTATCCTAGTCGAAGGCGCTTACAAAATCAGAGTCGACATTTACAAGGTTGCCTATGACAACCCAGACGGTTATGATTTTCAAGCGCACGCCAAGAGCAGCCGTGTGACAGTCGTCAATGAAGCGGTGCCGGCTGTAAGTGCTGGTGAGTTACTCCATGCCCAACAAAAAGTAACCTCATTCAGCTAACTTTGACTTGTCAAGGTTCCGCTGAGCGCAGCATCATCCGGGCTCTCCAGGCCGCTGGGGTCTACATCCATTAATCATAATACCAACCTTCCAAATATCAAGACGGAAACAATTAAAGCATAATGACAAACACAACGAAAAAACTTGCGAGACTGCTGATAGACATCTTGCAGAGGCTATCAGGCAGAACCAATGAGAATTCTACCGGTGGTGTCGAGTATCAAGCATGAGACTGCATGCCAGGTTATAATAGGGCTTCGAGGAACTGCGGCGCGACATCCACGGTGGTTAGTCGGGGAGATTTCACATGTATTATATATATCTTGGTCTTAGAGGGTCAACGGAACTGACTCATCAGTTATTGTGTGTTTACGACCTCCGCGGAAATTTCAAAAATCATAATAGCTCGGACCCTGCCCGTTGGGATACACTACGTCTCGCTTAGGAGCTCGATGGAACCTCGGCGGCTCAAGAGTTCCGGGCTGCAGATGAGCGTGCATAATCTAGCTTCTGAAAGTTTACGCAGGTGCCGCGATATTGTCACCTTGGCGGAATGGAATGACTGATGCTGTTTGGAGGTTTTGAGTAAACGGAGGGTCCTTCTCCACACCAAAGTTCAAGCTACGCTATTGTTGGGAATGCATTCCAAAAAGCAACAGTCACGACGCCACAGCGTATCGCGGAGCGCTAATGCTAACTGATGGAAAAGTGGCTGAGATCGAAACACCAACCCCCAGAGCTCGGAACAGATGCTCGGAGCCAACTAAGACCCCGACACCAGGGACAAGCGGAAAACGTTATCAGCTCAACTTCTTATGTTTCGGCATCTAGGAAGACGCTACAGATGAGCTGTTTGACCGTGCCAACGTATGTGCGTTCAGGTTGTAAGTATGTACATACATGTAGTAGGCACTGGCTTCACATTGCCCTGCATACGCCAATCAGCAACGTCACTGACCTTGATAGGGTTGGTATAGAATGACTTGATCCGGAAGAAGCCTGCATCTACCCGTATCCCAACTAAAAGGGCCACACTTGAGGCCCGGGAGAAGAGCATGCTGTCAGTCCCCGGATGTGATGAGGTGAGACATCCGATGCAGCTCAGGCCTGACATGTTTGCCAAGCTCGGTAGAGAGCTTGGACCTCGTTTACCGTCTGTGCATGTTTCGACTAACAGCCACTGATGTTTGGCACCTCGAGGCCCGGAGAGGAAACTCCAAGAGAGTTCAACCTCACTTGTCTTGCTCATTATATGCTAGGGTTGACATACATACATGAGGATCGCACTCTTGCACTGTTGTCCGGATTGGATTCTTTGTAAGAATGTCATGCAAGTATCTGGCCATTTGTGCAGTATCGTGATCCCTCACACCTATACCCGGAATGTCTCGGCGACTCCCGGTGGATAGAGTGACCGTCAACTTGCAAGGAACTGTATCAAGTTACTCTTACATAACTCCTCGAGTCCGAGATACGAGATCGGACTAAATCTGGGGACCCCGTTCCGATATTGGGGGTCTAATCCATGGGTGGAGTGGAGCACATTGACATCGATCAAAAATGAGAGAAGAAAAAGCAATATACATAAATGATCAATAACGAGCAAGATTCGCGGTGAGACAGAACCAATAAGAGAAGATCACTCAACCGGCGTGACGGCACAATAGGAACGGTGGATCTAGGCACAGGCTAATTAGACAGGGGATACCCCAAGGAAATAAGAAGCTGAGACAGCCGGCCGGTTTTGAACTACCAGCGTTGCTTTTGTCTGCATACACGGCGATCGTTGTGTTACACAAACAAAGAGTGACTGGTGACTGAGAAGACAACGATCATGGCGGATCGTGATCTTTGGCACGATCCTACATTCTGTAGCTGATCAAGACAAAAGGGTTCTCAGCTCTTGACGCCTCACTTCACATACCAATGCCGTGTGACGTTGGGAATGGGGTCCTTGTTTTGGGGCTCTGCGGGATGAACAAACCCGGATCAGCTTGCCCAATTCAGCTACTAGAAGAGCAATAGGGGAAACAAGTGACAGCGGCACCGTACTGCGATAACCGTGAGCTTGACTCGTCATAATTGCATTGTCTGGTCATTGGGCTGTTTACGAGAAAGGGATAAGTGGATATCATCACTTTAATTCTTCTGAATCATGTGGGCTACACCGGCCCGACACAGACCATGACATTGGGAGATCTTCAGATATCTCATTCCAGTTCCTGGTCATGGGCTTTATGCCAGCCGAGGGAGTAGAGCATGATTCAGATGGTCAGTTTGTTAGCCTTGATCTGAGTCGTGAGACAACCTTGGCCAACACTTATTTTGCATCAGCAGCTGTTCAAATTTGACAAGGCCCCTGCACAATAATTAACGTGGTATTTCGGATGCTTAAGAAAGGGAACGGCAGTCAAATGAAAGGAGAAGTTCTTAGTTACAGATGCACAGAAAATAATGTGAAATGGCCGTTCACGATATCGTCGCGATGTCACGTGAATCAAACTCTGGATCCCACTTTGGCAGGAATGAGAGGTACCCTGATGTTATCCTGTGGGCTGGTTTCTCTCTTGTTTTAGGGGGTTTCCAGTGGGCACCGAGAACCTTTTCTGTTAGTGCACAAGTACCCCCACCAAACGAAAATTAATCCAAGATCCCCACATCAGAGCACCAGCTCACCACAAGATCACCAACGGTGACCTATTCAGCCTCTCTATTCCATTTCTTTTGTTCCCGATCTTCTCATCTTACTATAGAGACTCCAAGATGGTCTATTACTTCACCTCCAACGTGGTCGATCCGCCAGGATTCATCTATGTCGGCAAGGACAAGTTCGAGAGTATGCTTATGCCCAATGATAATCACAATGCGCTGTTCCCCACCGGCTGAGACTTGATGCTAGATGAGGACCTGATCAAGTTCGGCTGGGAAGAGGATATCTGGTAGGATTCTCCATTAAATGTGTGGGCTTGTGCTGAGTAACGTATAGGGTGAGATGACCAGGAATAGCTCAATGAGAATAGAGCAAACTGACAATGTTGGGTCTGCGTAGTTCCACGCGGATAAGCTCTCCAGTGCTCATATCTATCTGCGCATGCAGGAAGGCCAGACATGGGACGCCCTCCCTGAAGATCTCGTCATGGACCTTGCCCAGTTGACCAAGGCCAATTCGATCGAGGGTACCTTTCCTCCTTTTCATCTCCTCTCACGGCATATCTGACATCTCACCCAAGGCAACAAGAAAGACAACGTCACAGTCATCTACACGCCATGGTCTAACCTCAAGAAAGACGGCAGCATGGAGGTCGGCCAAGTCGGCTTCAAGGACCCCCGCAAAGTAAAGCGCGTCCTGGTCCCCCAGCGCGAGAACCCCATCGTCAACCGTCTCAACAAGACAAAGGTAGAGAAGAAGCCAGACTTTAAGCAGGAGAGAGACGATCGCCTCAAGGAGCTGCGACGCCGTGACCAGGCAGCTTTCCAAGCCAGGGTAAGCAAGTCCCCGTGGATATTGAAGCGAGATTGCTGATGTTAAATCTTGTTGTAGAAGAAGGAGGAGGCTCGACAGGCTCAGGAGTGGAAGGAGAAGAAGTGGCAGAAGGACCATGCCTACGACGATATCTTCACAGAGGAAAACATGGCTGGTTCGAGTAACCAGGACCGCGATGAGAACTGGGAGGACGACTTTATGTAAAAGGAGAGAGACGACATCAGAGCAGCATGATACAATGCATATTCTTGCAATTTTATGCAACTATGGAGATCCAATTTTGGACTACTTGTCTTCATTCTCATCATATTCCAACGCTAACAGGGTATTTTTTAGACAAACTTTCCTTGCCGGACAAAGAAAAAGAACCTACGACTACTGTCGTTGTCAACCGCTAACTCCTATCCCAAAACTACCGCTCATACTCATTTCTTCAAATCGGTTCGAGATACCACTTAGGTCACTTGATGTGTCTAGGCGGATGGGGCTTGAGGAGCTCCGATCGCTGATGCCGCTGCAGTTCGAGACGGGTGACTTCCTCATGTTGGGTGTGTCTCGGACTAGATCAGGAGACATCACTAGTTGAGGGGGCAAATCCTCCTCCTCTTCAACCAAGTCCGATAGATCATCGTCGTCATGAAACTCGAGATTAGATGCCTCTTGCTTCTTAGAGGCACTGCGAGTCTCTGGCCTGTTGAGAGTCACCACGGCCTGTCCTCCAGGCAGCTTTACTTCGTGAGCTTCCAGTGTCTCTGCGATATCCCAGAGGAGGACGTCCATGGGGCAGATGTACGCAACACGCTTGCGCTGACTCCAGGCCAGAACATGTCCGCAAAGTTGGCCCTCATCTCGGCTGACGATCCAAGCGCCACTGTCACCAGGGATACCTAGGGGAACATTCTTTTTCTGAGACCCCTCTTCTGGTGCGTCGGCGCTCGTGACTTGGTAGGCATGACTTGGCGAAACGCGACCGTAGATCTTCACGCTTGTTAGAGCGGGGAGGATCTTGCCAGTCTGCAGGCCGCTCGTTCGAGCCATGCACTGCACCTCCATGTTTGGCAAGGAGTCTGAAGGAGCGACAGTTGTCGGTCGCAGCATGGGTGATCCGACTGTCTGCTTTCCCTCAGACTTTTGTGCGAGGGACTTGCCATCGATGCGAGGAATAGTGTTGTCATCAGGCAGTCTATCGTGAGCGAATTCGAAGAGAGCCCAGTCAACCTCATGCACAAGCCCAAGGGCCTGCTTCCTGCGAATACCACTTGAAGCATACACCTCCCCGACACTGTATGTGTCGAGGTGGTCCTCGTCTTGAGTCTCTGGGTCAGGATAGAACCCTTCTTCGACATCATCGAGAGCCGGCTGTGTGACGATGTAACCATCACCACATCCTGGTTCAATGCCAGGGATATCTCCAGGTTCGTTATACTCCTCATCTTCCTCATCGTCTTCGTCGTCCTCATAGTCACTGGTGATATCGGAATCCGAGTAGGCTTCCGATTCAGTATCGGACAGCTCATAGCCAAACTCATCATCGACAGTGCTGTCGTCACCAGATTGCACGTACCAGTCCATATCAGGCGGGGCGCTGCACCGAAGAGTATCACTAGGCCCAAAGTCCCGGTCTGGATCATCGAGCATGTGGTGGACTGTCATTCCGTAAGGCTTGTCGTCAACCATGACGAGGCCTCCCAGGCTAACGGGGGGCAGATGTCGATCACCAATCCATGCCCCAATACTGGCGCCATTGCCTGGACGCTCTTGATACTCTGGGTTGATGGCCTCAACGTCGTCAGATTCTAATCCGGATCCCTTACCGCTTCTTCGGGCCATGGATCTAAGGACCGAATTTGGCTGTCGCCGAGATCGTAGAACATGTCCACGGCAGACCTTGAGTCCGAAGCCGTTGCTTCCATCGAAAAGGTCACCGAGCCTCTTCTTAAGAATAGCCCTGACCTTTCCAACAGATGCACACACAACAAGTACTGTGGGTTGAGTCTTCTGAGGGCTTGGGCCTACCGACTCAAGAGAGATCTCGACCGATTCGGGGTGCTTGCGGTAGAAGTGACGAAGAGCGTGGTTGATCTGGGGCATAAGGATCTTGTTCCACTTCTCCACGACTTCTGGCGCCAGCGGCACATGGGGATACAAACGCATCTTTGTTTCTGACTGCTTGTCAAGAGCATCTGGGAATTAGTTAGCATTATGTAAGTATATGAATGAGAACAATGCAGCATACCATCCTGATCAGCGACTGCCTCAAACTTGGGAGCACTCTTTTCTGTTCCCAAGTTAGGCGCTGATACTGCCATTGGCTTCTCACTTGCAGCTTTTAATGATGACCTGAAGTCTTTGACATCCTTTACGTCCTTGTTCGTCTTCATTGGGGCTGCATCGACGGCAGGCGCTGGCGTCTCGGAAGGGTTGAGCTCTTGATCGAGTCTCTCCTCCAGACCACTGACACCGTCCAAGATACAACAGGCTTCCAAGAAACGACTGCATCGTGCCTGAACCGAAGAGAGCAACGATTCGCCAGAAGATCGCCCAGCAAGCTCGTCATCGACAGCTGTCCAACAGACCTGAACAGCCTTCATGTACAAGCTGCCGCATCGAACAGCAAGCTCTTCCAGGGCCGAGTCAGGGATAGAAGTGGATCCCTGAGGCACAATATCCTCAAGTGTCTTCCACAAGCCAACTGAGAGTAACAGAGTGGCTAAGGAATACAGATCCAGAACTCTCTGGTCAGGATTGCTGACAAGATGTGAAGATTGGAGATTGCGTGGGTCAAGCGGATGGCGGGACAATATTGGTGATGTTGAGGGGGTATCTTCAGGAAAGAGATCGAAAGAAGAAAGGAGAGGACGTCGAATATCCACTTCGCCGTTAGTCGCACCCGGCTGCGAGGTGACTGCATCGCAGAACGAAACAGTGGATGGAGCAATGTTCCCGTGAGTGATGCCGCGAGCATGTAGGTCAAAAACGGTGTTCATCAGATTGTGAGCAAGTCTGAACTTAGCTTCAAGCTTAGGCTCTGACCCTGGAACTGAGAGAAGATCGTTCAAGGTCGGGAGGTTGTATGAGGGGTTCTTGGTGAGACGCTCGAATGAGACGGCATTGAATGAGGGAGGGAATCGGTAGACAAGGCCGAGTCTTGAATTCTCCAGGTCTTCAAAATAGCCAAGAAGTCGAGGCAGTCCAGTCCATGTACCAGGCGATCGCTGAGAATCTTGCTGCAGACCGGCGGATAGTTTCTCGAAGCGAGCCATGGGAGGCATGATGCCCGTTACGGCATAAATCGAGTCAAAGGTTGCATATTCCAGAAGCAGAGGAGCCCACGGTTGGCGGGTCGTTCCATGTGTGAGTTCTGAATAAGCAGTCTTGCTCATAAAAACCACTTCTCGGGGAGTAGAAGCCTCATCACCTTGCTTGGGGCGCAGATGAGTTAGAGTCTGGGGGTTAATTTGCTGAGGCGTTTGCATACGACTGGACTCGAATGGCCGGTACTCTTCGGTAGATGACATGGACTTGAACGGCGTTTTTGATGATCGTCTTAGAACTCCACCAGCTGCTGCCCGTGTCCTCGATAGATCGTAGAGTGTGTCAATCGAAGCAGTGAGGTCATTAACTAAATCCTCAAAATGGTTCTTATCCCATTGAACCAGCGGCGGCTTTGTATCTTTTGACGTAGCAGGTGCTGAAATCATGCGCTTTGAACTTAGCCAAAGAGGTTCGGCTTCTGCTAGGATGTCCTTGATGGTGGACATGATACTTCCAACAACCTCACTCAAACCAGCTTTTGATAGAGACTCATCGATCTCAACAGACTGAGTAGGATCAGACCATTCGAGGCCCCAACTCACTAGACGATCCTTTTGAATGCGGAGTTTTCGATGTAGGGCCTTGATTTCTGGATCTTCCTCATTTTGAATTGGTTCCTTGACAAAGTCGGTTGACTTCTTAGTGTCGTTGTACAGTCTGCTGAGGCGTTTCTGAAAGGGCAGCTGGAAGCCACCCAACGGTAGAAACGACTCCATTATAGTGAACTGCAGTGAATGTGTTGTAGGAGAGTCCTAGAATGGGAAGTAAAGCCTGTTTATGATGATAATAGTCGCCAAGTCTGGAAGTGATGTCTCGATCGTGATGCTTGATGGCGATCTGAAGCGGGGCTCTTGGTACAGGTCTTGGAGGTGGTGTAATTAGTGAGGCTCAGCCATTGGCGGTCTTGGCCAGTAAATAAGTAAGGTAAGTTAAAAAGGGACCAAGCAAAAGTCACATGTGCTCAGTAGGTGAGAAGAGAAACTAATGTCTTGCAAGAAACTGTAGGCCAGACCAAATCATTTCATTTTGTTGAGAGGAAGCTGTTTATTTCGTTGCCTACACAAAGCGGATCTTGCGGCGCGGCCTATTTGCGGTCATTTACCAAAGGTCTCAGAATCGGAAATGCTGCTGCCTGAAGGATCAGCAACTACCCTATTGGCCAGTCCTCTATCGGACTTGGATAATCCGCGCCGCGATGGTATCTAATCATGTGATCTCCATTGAAAGAATGCGGCTGCCTATCAACCCTTGCTCCTCACTCACATACTAATCTACGAGTATCACCATCTTTATCTACCCGATCCAGTCTTTGACGTTTCCATCTCACCACGTGGCTTACGCCATGACATGAGGTCTAGAGCCCCTCAGAATGATAAGTTGATGGCCAGTCTTCTTTGACACGCCCAGACTTACCGTGTAGTATCGTGTTGGTCGGGCATGCATTGATGTCTCATACATGCGGCATCTTGCATGACATATATGATTGATTCTTATCAATTTATTTCACATACTTTGGCTAAGGTCTGTAAATGAGATAGCGGCCACTCCTCCAGAGGCTCACAAAGAACTCCTATCTTGACCCACAATACTGTACCATCACAAAGTGACCTTCGAGACTTGTACAAGTGAGGAGAAGACTTCTGTAGACCTACGTACTACGCAAACGTAGGCTTCAGTATTCGAGACAGCCATCATTACGCACTCAAATGCGAATGTCACCAAGGTTCATGAAGGCTAGCTCACTTCACAGACTGCCGACTTACACTAGACATATGCTTTGGTGAAGGTGTCATTGGTGCCACTACACTACGACAATCCCGAGGATATCCCCAAAGATGACCACATAGATACAATCATTCTCTCTATATCGTTCAAGACCACCATTGTTCTTTGGCTGAAGCAGTCACTCCGCCTCTGACTTGCGTCAGTGACCCTCCTCAGTAACTCGCACACAGTTGCCAATCTCCCACTTACCGATGCCCAAGTATCTGCCATTGATTTCATGAAGATACACACCACATCATCTCATGAATAAAGACGATGACAGCTTACAAAATACCGCATCCACGTAGACGTCTGGTGACATCCTCATGTGGATATTGCTGGGCTGTGTACAGTGCCTCTTCCTCAGCACCCATCATATGCATAAGAGAGTCTGGGAACGATTTCAGGCTCCAGTGATAAATCCAGGCTTCTTTTCTCATCGTCGGAGGTTACTGATTTTGTCTTTGACCGCGATGGTGCCTGATGTAGCGGCTTCGG